>NW_024885035.1:0-24796 GCF_019232065.1 Centrocercus urophasianus
TGGATGGATGGATGGATGGATGGATGGATGGATGGATGGATGGATGGGAAAATGGATGGATATGTGGGTGGATGGATAGATGAATGAATGGATGGACAGATGGATGGATGGATGGATGGACAAGGAGGACGGACATCCCATGCTGTGCAGTTGCCCTCACATCATCCATTGCTGATGGCAGTAACAAAGACTCTGTCCGGAGTGGGTTTGTGGGACTTTCTTGGTATCTCCTCCTCCAGCAGAGTGTTTCTCCCTGAGAATTTTCCTCGGGGTCCACCTGCTGCATTAAAATGTACCTATCCTGTAGGAAAACGCAGGTTTTCATTTTACACAGGGCTCTCATTCTTCTTGCAGAATGGCAGCTTGAGCAGATGAATCCACCACAAAAGCACCTTACAAACACGGGGTTTAAAACAGATCATCTTCTGATCCTGGGCCATTTCTCATAGCAGTGAAGGCTTTGGGCACGCTTTGTTTTTTTCTTTCAACAGAAAGCTAATTTTTCTGCTGAGATCACTTGATTCCAGGAGCTACAACCCCGTGCAAACCCCCACTTTGTGCTGCAAAATGCAGTGGTGAACCTACAGGGCAGCAGCCGCTTCCCCTGGAAACCCAGGAAGAGGAAAGAAGGAAGCCAGCAGCTTTGAAAGAGCTTACTGAAGTGCTCTCATTTATTCTTACTCCCAAGCCTTTGCATGCCAGCTTCCTTGCAAAACACTTCTATAAAAAAAAAATATCTAGAAGGAAATTAGATTTAAAATAGGAAAAAAAAAAAAAGAAAAAAAGAACCCCAACCCTTTCATACCACCGCATAAATCATTTTGTTCTGAACCAAAGCGAAAAGATGCAGCTCTGGCCTTGGTTTCATTAAGTGACAGGGTGGCTTTATTCAGGGTGGAACAAAACAGCAGTTTCTGCTCAGGAGCCCACAGAATCTGCCCCCGGGGTGGAATTTGCACTTGAGAGGCTGATGGTGTCTGGGGCTGCACTGCCCTCTGGTTTGAGGGCTTTCACCCCAGGCTGTGTCCCCGCGTCCCCACGTGCCTCGGCGCATTGCTCAATCGCACTCCTGCGTCTCCCATTGCAGCAGGACTGGTGAGCTCCAGCCCTTGGGCTGCTCCCACACCCCACAGATGGGGATTTGGGACATTCCGGGTTCTCCATTCCTATTTCAGCCCGCTGGCTGCAGCTGCTTTCCCTCAGTAAGGACGTGGCTTTGTAGGGCAGCCACTGGAACCGGACCCACGCCGAGCACCCCCAGCTCTCCCATGAAGCCATAACACCCACTGGGCTCCAGCTGAAGGTTGCAGAAGTTGTTGGTTGACCACATACCCATGGGCATCAAACCCCAGCACTGCCCACACCCCACCAACCCCTCCCCTCCAGCTCCTGGCACTGGGACAGTCACATAGAATTAAGTTCCAAATAAACGACGGTGGGAGAGGAGGGAGGATGAAGGAAGGAGAGATTTGGGGAAAGCCAGTATAATTGGCCTAGGCCTTTTGACCCTGTCTATTATGGAGGATCTGAGGCTCCTTCATTACCCGGCTCCACGTGCATTGTGAGTGTCAGATCTCTCCGCCAGCATGCATTTAGAATCAGACAAGTGTAGAAAATCCCCCGGGCTCCCCCAGCTGAAGCAATGGAGGATTCGGGGCTCTGTGCTGCTCCCACTCCTCCTGTTGGACCTCTTGCTCCAGGCACAGCAGCCCACCGCCGGGTGCTGACCCCACCATAGAGCCCCGTCAGAGTTCACTGGAGGCAAAGGACGTGGCACGGCCAGGGAGGAGGGGATGCGTTGGGAATTGTGCCCGGACAAAAGGAACAGCTCACCAGTGCCATTTCTGTGAAATTCCTTTTGTATTTTTGGGGGGCAGAGCGCGGCTTTGTGGGGGAGGGTGGAGAAAGGATCGAGGTGGCTGCACATCCTGAAGCCATCAGGCAGCATCCTGCCCTTCCAGGTTGCTTCTTGAAAGCACCCACAGCCTCTGCTGGTGACCGTCATCAGAGAGCAGCACGTCCACAGCACATCTCACCGTGGAATCATACTACCATTAAGATTGGAAATGATCAGTAAGATCCCCGAGTCCAACCTCAGCCCACCCCCACTGTGCCCACTCATACAATCACTCATACAATTCTGTCCTTGATAAAAGGACCTCCAGGATCTCCAAGTCCAACTGTACACCCATCACCCCCATGCCCCCCAAACCTTAACCCTTCTCCTACTTCGCGCCATACTGTGTATTAATGGAAATGATGTTCAGATTTATTTCTTTTTGCCACGATATCTTAAAATACGCTCAGGTTGGTTTAGTTTTCCCTCCACAGGACAGCTCAGAGCTGGGCATCTTTTGGCAGGATGATAGAATGGGTTGAGTTGGAAGCGACCCTTAAAGGCCACGAGGTCCCTCTCCCTGCACTGAGCATCCCTGCATAGCACTGGGGACACCCATGCGTCCTCCATGCTGGTGGTTGGGAGCATCCTTCACTCTCCTCTGTGCTTCTTCCTCTCTCTGGTGACTGCTAAACATTTCCAAGCAATTTTTACAGCCAACCAGCTGATGCCATTTGTTAAAAATAACTTTTTTGTGCATCTAACGCTGCCTGCTTTGGAGGCAACGTGTGACACAAACCTGTCTGTTCCCAGATCCGAGTGCTTCTCCAAATTTCTAATAAATCAGCAATCCTGCTGTAGCTGACACGATTTCAGCTCATTGCCAAACGGGGATGAATGATGATAGATCCACATTTAGAAAGAACTTTGAGATCTTCCAGTTACAAATAGCATCCAGAGAAAGAGAAAGAGTCAGTGAACCTGGCGGGGACTATTTCTGAAGGTTACAGAAGAGTGCTGCCAACTCATCCAGACCATTTTTATCATGGCTTATGCCTCCAGGGTTCCTCTGCTCTGCTCTGCCAGCAGTTGTTTTGGGGCTTCCTTCCTTTGGTTTCTCTGATTTTCTATGCACCGTTTCTCCTGGTCTCCACAACCTGTTGCATTTTGCTACTCGTGGTTGAGTTCTGCTTCAGACGTGAAGGTGCCCATCTCAAGCACGATCAGAAAGACACAGGGTCATAGAATGGCTTAGGCTGGAAGGGACTTTAAAGACCATCCAGTTCCAGCCTCTGCTGCAGGCTGGGTTGCCACATCAGATAACATGAAAGCAGCAAAGGAGACATGGTAGGAGCCAACCTGCCATGCTCTGCAGCCACGGCCCCAGAGATCTCATCACGAGTCAGTCCAAGACATGCACAGGGAAAATGAAATTTAGAATCCTCGACACTCAGAAGATGGAGAGATGTTGGGTTCTGCTGGCCGTGCCATTTTTCAGGCTCTGGCGTTTCCTCTGATGACATTTCTGAGCTTTCCTCCTGGCCACATTTTGATCACTTTGAACAAAACCTGAGATTCTCGCACAAGGTTTGGAACTTCAGCCTTACTCCCAAAGTCAGTTCTGAGGGCAGAGCTTTGAAAGGACTCCCTGCAGTCGCACCTCTGCGATGCCTTTGCATGCTGAGCCTGGCACAAAGCACACAGAGAAGGCGTGCCAGCTGCAGGACAAGCAAAAGCTGCCATCACTGAGCCCAGATGGGAAACCCCTTTCATCCCATGGCTCAGCAATCCCGGGGAGTTATCCCAACAAGTGATTCTGTGATCCCTTGGCTCTGTGATATCTGGCACCCCAGGATGGAGCGGTGGTGTGGAGCACAGGGTGCCCTCCTCGCCCCATCTGCTCACCGCAGGGATGCTCGGGGTCCCCAGGAGAAGGGAAAGAGCTGAATGTGTTTCTTCTGCAGCTCAGTTTCAAGGAAAATTTGCCCTTTCACAGTTGCTTAAGCAAAATGTCAGCGAATGCCAAATGCCCGGAGCCACATATGCTCTACACAAGAGAGGCTCCATAAATCAGGGAGCAGTTAGTGGGAAAAAATCAGGTTCCAAGGAGGAAAGCAGTGGGATACGCTTTTTTTTCCACCACCCCCCCCCCTCCTTCATGCCAGGGCAGCGGTGTTTGGGTTCATTATGCAGCGCAGCAGTGAAGGAATCCATCACATTGTCACCCCCTTCTTTTTTTTTTTTTCACCCGGGTTGTGTGCGTGGGGGGGGGGGGGGAGGGAAGGAAAAACTCTGTATGAAATCGATGCTCACAATGCGGGACAAAAGCTGGGGGGCTGGTGGCTCAGCTGGGAGCCCGGGCAGCACAGCTGTGACCAATGCCAACACAGTTCCCGTCAATATGGAGTGACCCTGGCTCTTTTCGCAACCTGCTTCCAGGCTCATCTCCAATAATTCTCACAAAGGACGGGAACAAACAAAACCTTTGTCAGCACTTCCAAGACTTTCCCTGGAAAATCTTAAATATTTCATTAGGCTCTTCTCGCCTCTTTCTTTCTCTTTCACCTGAGCTGGGCTTGAAAAAGCAAATGTGGACACTAAAACTCTGGGTCAACAAATGATGAAAGGACAGGCTTGAAAGGCAGAGGGCTGGGGTGGGGGGAAGCTGCTCCTACTACTGCTGTCCAGTGTGAAACAGCACAAAGGCAAGAAAGGAAAGAATGAAGCTCTCCCTCTTGTTGGTTAACACTCCAGGCAAGGACAGTATTATGATTTTTTTCTTTTCCAATCTGTTTGCTTAGAGAGGCCCAGATTTGAGTACTGTAGCCAGGGGCTGAGAGGAGGCTTGGCTTCAGCGCTGTGCATTGTGCCTGACCTTGCAGTCCCTCCAATGTGCTGTCAGGAGCTGGATGTATGGGTCAGCACTGGTGTCCTGGCACAGCTAGCACCCTTCTTCCTGAACTGCTCTCTGACCCTGGTGAGCTTGGATGGGGTTGGATCAGGAAAAAATAAATCAGTGTGAGCAAAAGTTGCATCAGCGGATATCAGATTGGATACCAGATTGGTTATCAGGAAGAATTTGGTCTTGGAAATTGTGGTTGAGCGTTAGGGTGGACAACCCAAGAATCACTGAGGTTGGAAAGGACCACTAAGATCATCAAGTCCAACCGTTGACCCATCACCAGCCATGTGTAAATGTGGCATTAAGGGACGCGGTTCAGTGGTGGGACTCAGGAGGTCAAGCTGGGGGATGGAGTGGTGACTCTGAAGGTCCTTTCCAACCTAAAAGATTGATGGTTTGCCATAATTAACCATGTGTCCTCCTACAACTGCTTGCTCAGGCACCAACCCAGAACAGAAGCTGTGAAGCTGTGCGCTTGAAAATGACGCTGCGAATGGGCAAGTAGGAAGGTGGACCCAAACTCTGGAAGGTGCAATGCGTGCTCCCTGCTCCACACTGAAGCTATCAGGGAGGAGAGCACAGCACGCAGCAGTCAGGCCATCCTGGTACCCAAGCGATGCTCCTCTGGCTCCATCCCGCCCCACTCCCCTCCTCCTGCCCTCTACCAGCAGTGGCAGTGGCAGCACAAAGGCATCACTCCACCTTTGTCTCAGCCTTGATTTAGGCACCCTTTTAAGGACCCTGCTGAATAATTCAGTGTTATCATTCAGGATGACGCCGGATTATTACAAGGGTTTCTCCTCCCCCCCCCCCCCCCGCCCCTTTCCCCCCCCTCCTCCTTCCCCCCCCCCAATAACCTTTAAATTCTTTTCACACGTGAATGGGTTCAAAGGAAGTCGTGTAAGGAAAACACACAACGAGGAGGTTGCCGCTCTCCCCCTCCGCTGTCAGTTTGATAAATATAATGTGTCACCAATTAAAAACTCATTGCCATTCTCCCGCCGCAGCCATTGCCTCGTTAAGGTCCTCCTCCCGGGGTGGCTCCCAGGATCTGCTGCTATCATTGTCGATAACAGAGGGGCTGTTTTTTTCCCATCCTGGGCCATTTCAGCGCTGCACATTGGCATGTAAATAAGTTATTCACTCGGCATCACTTTCTGATAGAAAAATGACCATGAAACTCTTTGATTTTGGGTTTGCTCTTGTCACTGGCGCACAATGAAATCAAGAGTTTCACTTTTGCGTCTGTGTGTCTTGTGGAGGGCTTTTTTTTTTTGCTTTTTTGTTTTTTTTTTTGGCCTTTTCTCTTTTGCCAATGCCTCTTTTCAGCATTTGTATGGAAATGGTCCCATCCTACAATTTAATGCAGGCATAGTTTGACCTGGTAGGTGTCCCGACTCCAATATAGCAGATTGTTGTTTATTTTTTGCCTTCCCCAGGAACATTAAAAAACAATCAGGGTCATCAATAAAGAGTCGCTTTCTCATTCTTTTTTTTCTTTCCTCTTTGCATCACTGATGCCTTTGAAGGAGAGGAGAGAGGCTGGCACCAGGGACCCCAGCCTTTCCCTTGTGGATCCATGGAAGCAGCCACTGGGACTGCCCCATAAAAAGGGCAGGGAGCTCCAGGGTAGGCTGGTGGTCATGGAGACCAAAGACATATTGAAATATTAAAGAATATTATGCTTTTCCCTTAGACATCCAAAACTGCAGCTCTGTCCTCCCTTCTGGATCCCAACGCTCTCACCAAACCCTGTGATGTTCAGCAGCCCAGCAAAAAACGATGGAGACAATTCCTCAGGAGGCATTAAATGCCACTCCATGCTGCCACTGCCATCCTGGTTGCCTTTGTGCTGCTGCTCCAAGACGACCTCCAGATCTTTGCTTCTTTCTCAGGTTAAAGCTCTAGCACGTGTGCTGTTCATCACTGAGAGCATCTTGTCATTGGCTTGCTTATTTCTTGGCAAAAAGCTCTTGTGTTATAATTGGGAAACTGTCCAATGGAGTGGTAGGGGCTGGGTCATGGTGCGTGCTTGGCTTTCATGCTGAGCACGGAGAGTTTGGGGAGTTTGGTCTTTGAAACACAAACACGGACGTGGTTCTTGATTTCATCCTCTTGAATGTTTCAGTGCTTTGCCCTCCCAAAGAATGGAGCATTTCCAGACAGGGAACACCATGACCAGAGCTTTCTGCAGCTTCCTTTCTGCCTTTTCTCTTTCTTTCTCTCTGTCTTATATTTCTTAAGGTTTCAACGGAGACTTTGGAGCTCTCGGAAGCTTTCATATTGGGGAGCTGGGACACCAATTTTAGCAATAAGGATAATTCTGTGCGGCGTTTGAAGTGGAAATGCATGCAGATTTGAAGCATGTATGCTCCCAGCAATGTTCTGGAAAGCCTTGATTGTTAGAACAACTTAATAAAGCAAAAAAAAAAAGAAAGCCTCCACTCTCCCCCACACCCCGCCTGCTCTCTCTCCTGGCTCAGCCCTCAATCTGCTGCAAATTTCCCCCTCATCTGCCAGCACCACCTTCAAGACAGGGAGTTCCCTGGAGCCTACAGACAAAAGGGTTTGCAATCAAAGTCTTGGAATAGGAAGGAAAAAATATATATATATAAAGGAAAAGAAGAAAAGGCTGTAAAAAGTTTTTTTATTATTATTATTTTTTTTCCATAAGCATCCATGATCTGTGGGCGTGTTGGAAGAGGACGGGGAGAGCTGTGAAGCAAGCAGAGCAACAACCATGCCCAACAGAGCCATGAAGAGACACGAGTGCTGGCTGCCCATCTCTCTGAGCTCGTTTCATGGTCCTGTGCTGGCAAGAAGACAAGGGGGTTCCACACTATGGGACATGACTTCGCCTTCCAACCATGGGGTGATGCCAACGTCTCCTCAGTTGGGATGAGGTGCCAGCAGCACAGACACACGCTGGAAATCTCACTCCACACACCCAGCCCTCCTCCCCCCTCGTTATCCTTTAACTTCCCAAGGCAATCCGTCCCCCTGTTTGCTTGTGGCTGTCACCAGGCTGCATCGCTTGGCCCTGAGGTCAGCGGGGATTGACACCTTCACCCGGAGCCCCAGATTCCACCCTGCCCTCCTTAGAGATGCACCAGGCTGTCAGTAACGAGGCCACAGGTTTATTCAGTGGAGATCTCCAGATCTCAAAAGATAATCTGGGAATAATTGGGACTTAAGGAACTTGTGTGAATCTGATTTTTCTGCGGCGCTGCCATTCACGAAACAGATGGACATCTTATTTCTCCCTAATTTGATGGGCTTTCTTGACAAAATGGCAGAGGTTGCACTTTGCTACAATAATAACCTGCCACTCAGACTTTGTAAGGGGTTTGTGTAGATTTCTTCTTAATTAGACCGTGTCTCGCTATCGGCGAGCTGCGTGCGTGTGTGCAGAGCAGGGAGATGGGGAGCAGCTCCTCTGCATGACAGAGCCTGCGAAAGAGAGGAGAGAAATCAGGGGGCTTTCATGTTTGTGTCACCGGTCGGTTGTGGGGTTGTTGTGGTTTTTTTTCGGTTTTTTTAAAGTCTCATTTGAAAAATAAAGATCGGGATGTGAGCTCATTGTCTGGATGATAATGTATTCATGGGTTTGCTCCTTCTCGCCCTGCAAGCTTCCAGGTTGGGGAGCAAGCCTGAAGGCACTGCAAACCCTCGGGATTACTCTCGGGTTTGCAAAACCCACTTTTCACTTGCAAAAGCTTCCCAGCGCTGCCGTTTAACCCCTGACCTTCTCTTCTGCTTCCCTTTCCTGACCCCCAGCAAAGTGGATCCTTTGGTCAAGGCGTGGAGCTGGGGCTCCTCCAGCACACCAGTATCAGCCAGCAGCACGCTTTCCTTGCTATCCACTGCGTAAGGAAAAAGCAATTGGGAACTTTTTAATTACTCAGATCCTTAATCAAGCCTTGATGTCTGGTTAGGGACCGACAAAACTCACCCACAAGCAAAGATTGTTGGGTTGGGTGTTATTTTTGCTCATCTTGCTTTTGTGCCTTTAGAGATAGGGCTCTTAGCTCATCTCTGGATGACATTAACCAGGTTTGAGACAAAATGCTTCTTCTCCCTGTTGGTGGGTCACAGCTTTCTTCTTCTCACTGGGATCAGCCTGGTCTGGTGGTTGGTGATCCTGCACATAGCAGGTGGGTTGAAACAAGGTGATGATGATGGTCCTTTTCAACCCAGGCCATTCTATGATATATGATTCTCCCTATTGGGATCACATCCTTCTCTCCCTTGGTGCATCCATGCGACAGATCACACACACAGCAGGCTGGGAGCTCTGGTCATCACTTGTGGCACTTATATCTGCATGGCTCACATGCTCCTTTCCCACAGGAGCTCCTTGCCTCAGCAGCAGGTGATGGAATAAAGCCAAGCTGAGTCACCACGTCTTCAGCTTTCCCTTCACCATCCCATCCAGCAGCTCTCAGCTATGCAGTGCCATCATTAGGACGCGTTTCTTGGTGATGAAGCTGCCTGGGGCAGGCAGGCTCCCCTGGGCACTGCTCTGCTAGAGTTCAAGAAGCACTGAGACAACGCTTTCAGATCTTTGGGTGGTGCTGTGTGGGGCTGGTGTTGGACTCAATGATCTGTGTGGGTCCCTTCCAACTTGGGATGCTCTGTGAGATAAGGCATTGAGCAGTCCCTCTGCCTGCAGCCTCCAGACCACTCGATTCACCCCATTTGGTGCCCACTGCCCCTAAAAACCAAAACCCAGCACCCCTCCCTCCAGGCAGATCACTGCTCCAAACCAACCCTTCTCTCACTCCCGCCCCAACCGGGCTCAAGGCATTTCCTCCCCCTTCTCCCAACCCTTTGCAAACCTCCCAGACCTCGGTGCTCAAACAAACCCCAACGTTCCTCCGTGCAAAAGTTTAACGGGAGGTCAGAGCTGTGTGCCACCCCCTGCAAACACCGCAGAGATGCAGTGGGGCCTTTGGGAGCATCCCCATCGTAGGGCACCAACGCGGAGCATCTCCCCACCATTTATCCCTCCTGGGCGATGAGGTGGCATGAAGGATTTAAAGAAGCCCATCTAATGGAGTGCTGGAAATTATAAATCAGCCGGGCTTTGTTGGGGTTATTACTTTAGACAAAGAAGGGGTTGAATGGAGCCAATTAAACGGCACCTGAATTGATAAACAAACTGGTTATTGTCGGGGGTTGCTCTGCAGCCCCGGGTCCCCCCCTCGATCTGAGATGAATACGGAGCAAGGCCTGGGGAGAAATTTACATCTGATTGGAGTTTAATGGGCCGCAACAGGCCTCCCATCCCATCGCCATGGAAACCGGCCCTTTCTCAAGATTTTAAACAGTCTGAAATGTCCTTTTATTGTCTGCTTAAAATGTGTCATGTGAGCCCCGACGGGGTGGGCGCCTTGTATGTATCAATTTGTTTCTGTCGACGGAGGGGCCATGAATATATGAGGGGGGGGACGTAGGGACAAAGGGCCCGGCCCATGGGGCTCCATGGAGACCCCCGCGATGGAATGGTGACATATGGTCCCTCCTGACCCCGGGCAGCCCTACAATGGGCAACCACGCTGCCCCGCGCCGCATCGCGCTCCGTGCCGCCCATTCATTGCACGGCCAAGGCAGCTCACCCAGCCCTCAGCCCCTGCTTGCTTTATTTTTCTTTTAACTTGTTATTTTTTGTGTGTGTTTTTTATAAATCTCGGCCGTTGATCATTGGAGTCCAGAGAAAGAAAGAAGGAGAGGGAGAAAAGGAATAAAGAGGGGAAGAAAAAGGCTCTCCATGTCCCGGAGATGTTTGCTTTCCACTTGATTGGAAGCTGAATGGAGGTGAATGTTGGAGCAGAATGGTGGCCGACATCGGAGCAGCTCGGCTGTGTCCTGGGATCCTGCCCTGGGTGATCTCCAGTGTGGGATATGTGTCAAAGCATCCACCAAAGACTGGGAATGTTAAGGAATGTCACCCTTATACTCAAACTGGAATAACTCCAGGCTGCCAGGGCATCGTGCATCGTAGGAACATGCAATCATAGAAATATTAAGGTTGAAAAAGAGGACTGAGAGCATCCAGTCCAACCGCCTGCCCACTGAACTATGCACCTCAGTGCCACATCTCTGTGTTTTGGGAACACCTCTACGGGTGCCTCCAGCTCCCATCATTTCAGCTCCCTGCAAAAACAAACTGAGAACAGCAACTCTGAACCCATCTCCTCCTCCAGGTGCGGTTCCATGACATGGATAATGTCCAGAAGAACCCCAAAGCCAGACCTGCAGAGCCTCACTGCAGACACACGGACCCCTCCATGCCATCCATGCAGGGAGAGACCAGGCAACGCTGTGCCGTGGGAGCACACGAGAGCGAGCAAACAGGAGATGGCAACACGGGAGGAGGAATGCTTTCAAAACAATGAATCTACAGAAGGAAATCTTCCCCAGGCAGGGAAAAGGGAAAAATCTGTTCAGCCACTCGCTGCGACGCGGTTGCCAAGCTGTGCATAATGCTCACGCTGTAACATGCTCACTGTTTGCTCCTGGGGAAGGGAATTTTTTCCAAAGGCGACAGCGAGGCAGGATGCTGTCTGTGATATTAAAAGAGCCTCGCTGCTTTCTGTCCCTTGCCTTTTACTGCTGTCAGAGCCATCCAGAGGTGCAGCGGGACGCATCCATCCCAAAGAGTGCTATCCTACTTTGCTGGGCTGTGGGAAAAATCTAGCTCTTATCCTTAGCAGATGCTGCCAAGAAAACCTCTTCATTCACGATATCTATTAGCCCATTCTGGTTTGGCTTCATTTTTTCGACTCCTTTTTTTAAAGGACTTTGCTCTCAACCTGGGATCCACGGAGGCCGGGCTGCCAGAAATACAACTGCAATGAGAGCACCTCCCTTTGCATGCCACGGGCTGGCCATTTGCTTGGGAATGATTTCCCTGCCAAGTTTATTGCCGCTCCTTGCATTTGAAAGAAAATTGCTGTCATTTAGCTGGGAGAGCGACTGAAAGCACAGAGGGAAGGTTGGAGTCTTGCAGGAGGCGTTCACCTGCAGGACCAGCTGCGGTGCAGTGGCTTTGTGCTCACCAACCCGAGGAGCTTCGTCTCTTGAACTCTGCAGAATGATTTAATTGTGGGCTGAGGAGCAAAGGAAGGCTGTAAGGTGAGACTGAAAGAGAGGAAGTGACGCCAATCCCACCTCACATCCTGACCTTTAGCACGCTGCTCCGCTTCAAAGTTCAGGAATGAATCCTTCTCTCTTGCTAGCTAATTACCCCGGCTATTTCCAACATCCCTTCTGCTCATCAAGAAGAGCACGGCTATAAATGCAGAGGGAGGAAATGGCTCGCATGCAACGCGTGGGAATGGCACGGTTTGGTTCTTTCTTTAGCCCCAGGAATTGCTGCCTGAGAGCAGATGCAGCGCTGGGCACGTGTGCTAGGGGAGGGCTGGGGGGGGGTGGGTTGAGTTGTTCCAATGGTAAAGGGATGGGAATTTGTGCAGCGGGGAAACCGTCATAGGAAACTCCTTCCTGATTTGCAAAGCCTGTGGTGAAGGCTGAGCCAGCCCCTGGGTAAATGCTCAGCAGCGTGGAGTTACAATCAAAGGCACTGGAACAAACCAAAAAATCCCACTTTATGGCATCCATTTGGTCCCTAATGGATTAATGTTCTCCGAGTTTCTTGCAGCCTTTAACATCTGTGCCCGTTGTAAACTGACTTTTTCTCTCTCCCGTTCTTCCTTGCCTTCCAAATGGCTGCTTTCAGCCTCCCAGCCCATCCACAGCCCCAAATCCCCAAACAATACAGCAGTACAGGGGAGATCCATGAAGCTGGAGGGTCTGGAGGCATCTTAGAGCCACAGAACCACAGAACCGTAAGATCACAGAATCACTGAATTGGAGGAACAGAGAATAGAATCATAGAGTCATTAAGGTTGGAAAAGACCACTTAAGGTCATCTAGTCCACCCACTGGCCCATCAAATCAACCCAACCAGTCAATCCATAGGATCACAGAACCACAGGAGCATGGAACCAGAGAATCAGTGAGCCATAGAGTCAGTGAACCATTGAGCCATCAACTCACAGAACCTTAGAACCATAGAGTCGTAGAATTGTAGAACTGCAGAATCACAGAGTCATAGAACTAGTAGGATTTTAGAACCACGGAATGACAGAATGGCTTCAAATGGGAAAGACCTTAAAGATGAGCCAGATCCAACCCCATGGTTGCAGCTTGGTGGTGCCCAGCTTGCATTGCTGCACCCGGGGATGCTGCAGTGCCTCAGCATGGCTCTGCCTTGCATTGCTCCTTCCTCTTTTGAGAGTGCAAAAGGAATGGGGCCAGGCTCTGCCCAGCGATGCCCAGGGCACTGGGCACAAAGTGGAGCACAGTGGAGTCTCCAACTGTGCACAGGGAAACTGTGCAGGTGACCAAGCAGTAACAGAGGTCTGGAGAGCGTTTCCAGCCCCCAGCTGGGGTGACAGGGTTCATTGCTAAGGAGTGGGCTATAAAAGTGGATTCAAGCTTTTACGGCCATCAGGACTGGTGACTGTGCTGGCAAAGAGTTTAGAATACATCAGGAAGTGGCCTCAGCCCCAATGGATGGACAGACAGAAGGAGAAGAAAGGGCTGTTCAACAAGAGGATGGATTCCTCCAAACCAAACAGCATGCACCTCCCCTCACCAGGCCTGTTTTATGGCTTGGTGCTGCTGGGGAAGCCTTGCAAGTGAGAAAACAGCTGGGCTGGAGGCAGGGGAGATCCAAGGGTCGGGGATGGGTCCTTGTCCTGCTCCCAGCTCACTGCAGGTGGAGGGTTCTGCTTGCTGGGAGCACAGACTGCAAAGTGGAGGTGGAAATAAACTAATTGAAAATAGCATCTTGCTTTCTCTGGGGCTTGAGTGCTCCAAGCAGAGAGCCTGCAAATGAATCTCTGCAAACTCTGGGACTCGTCCTCTTCCAGTGTTTGCCTGCAATACAACACAACTGACGTCAGAGGCAGTGAACAGGGCTGTGCCTCTTCCACTGGGCAGTCTGCAGGGTGAAAACACCTCCAGGGCTTGCTGCATGTCGGGAATTAGGAAGGGTTTCTTCATGGTCATGCACTGCAATGGCTGTCCATGGCACTGCTGGAGTCCCAAGCCCTGCAAGTATGTAAGTGACACAAGGACATGGCTCTAAGGGACACAGCTTGGGGAGGAGACTTGGAAGTCCAGGCCGCTGGGTGGACTTGGTGCTCTTGAAGGATGTTACCAGCCTAGATGTTCTTACAGTTCTATGATTCTCCAAGCTTGCAGAGCTCATTTTGCCAATCCTGTGGCCACACCTGAGCACCAGCTGGGCGAGACGGGCCGGTCCCTGTGCCCTGCACCAACACCTCTGAGTCAGCAGCTGGGAGGGAACCAGCACTATGCAATGGGCTCCGGGAGCTGCTGCACCAGCACTGCTCAGAGCAGCTCAGAGATATCGCTGAGCCCAGCCCACCTTAAGGTCCCCTCTCCCCCATATTTCTGGTGTATTTTCAGACCTCCTGTGCTTTCCCCACTCAGTCCCTGCAATGCCATTCAGCAGCACCCCAGGAGGACAGAGGGTGGGGAGCGGGATGCAGGTGGGCATGAGGTCCTCCCCATGGATGGGATGTGGCCTCCTGGTGCGAGGAGAACAGCTCAGCATCTCTCCAATAGGATAAACTCATCCTTTCCATTCTGTCACCCTTCAAACGAGCCCCAGGGCTGCTCTGGATGTTCTGTCTCAATGGCTAACAGTGAGCGGAGAGGAAAACAAACGTGGCAACAGAGTGACAAGAGGGAAATCAAGCTGGGAGGGGAACGGAGACAACTCAAGGGCAGGCAGCGATGGGCAGGAGGACTGCTGCCACTTCCAGGCATGTCACAGCAGAGCAAAGCTGTGCAGACGCAGCGTTAGCGTCCCTAAAGCACGGGGGATAGGGAGGGGCTCCCTGGGAATGGTGGTGATTTTCTTAGGAGAGAGGGAAAGAATAAAGAGCATCGCACACTGGGAAGGGCAGGGGCAAGGGTTGAACCCCAGCCTGTCGCTCCTGGGCTGCCCTAGAGAAGGGATGGGGTTGCAGAGCAGAGGGTCCGGAGCAATGGGGCTGCCTGGGAGATGTCTCTGCTATCACATGCAAGCCATTTCACTCCAGTTTTATTGCTTGCTGAGTGCTTTTCCAAATGGGTCCCGCAGCTTTCATACGCACTCCTCTGCCTCTCCTGCATTCTCTTATTCCTCGGAGGCACGAGGATTTCTATCTTCATCCAGCATTAAAAAAAATCCATAAAACCAGCTGCCTTAAAAAATAAAGCCCCTTTCCTACCCTATGCTAATAATTTACTATTATCCCAGGTTTTATTGCGAGCTCTTTCAAGGGCTGCCCAGAGCCCCATCCGTAAATAGCACATAACTCAGGCCATGAGGATTTCCTCCCCGGTGGGACCCTTAATGTCTAAACCAGAGGTGTCAAACCAGCAGCTCAAAGCCCAGTTGTGGCCCTGGGGATCTCCACATCTGGACTATATCTCAGCGCTTAACACATTAGCTTTTGCCCCGAGCAGCTCCGGATTTCCCTCGTCAGTTTGCACTGAGCCTGAGTTAGGTTTGATTTAAGAGGTTCAAAAGGAAAGGAAAGGTACCTGCAAAAGTGCTGTGGGGTTTGGGATGCGGTGTGGGTCGGGGATGGAAAGCAAACAGATGAGGGTGGGAAGCAGCAGCTTTGTGCCACGGCATGAGCCCTCCCTGCCATGGGATGGAGCCTCGTGACCCAGAGGGGGACCTGGGAGCTGCCGCCTCCATCACCTCCGTGGGTGGCACAAAGCCATTTCCTCCTCTGCTCTGGGGTGAAGCAGTGTGACCCGGTGCCTCGCGCACGCAGAGAGGTGGAGGCTGTGCCACATCCCTCCCCCTCCTGCAGGGACGTCTGTCTGCAATAAAACAGAAGTTTCAACATCTCAGGGCTAATTCCTCCTGGCTCAGTCGGAGCAGCATGCTGGGTGCAGCCTCAACCTGCGAGCCCAGCCTGGGTGCAGGGCTTGGTGCTGTGCAGCTCACCGAGCAGGGAAAGGGCCGGGGGCTGCGCACATGGTGAGGTCGTAGGACCATCGGATGATGGAATCACGGGATCACAGCAGCATGAGGGTGGAGGCAGGCTGCCAGCTCCCCTCTCCCTGCAGCAGGTTGATAGGTGAAACCAGCAGCTCCTGGAAGTGCCGTCGTGCCACGAAGCAGCCGCCAACGGCAAGTTTCCAGCGCCTCCGCCTCCAGCGTGCAATCTTGGCAGGCTGACACGTTCCCATGCCTTCTGCCCTCTGTCAGAGGGGAGGTGGGCCACTCCCAGCCCGACAGCTCCGGCAGGATACCTCCGTGCTGAGTGCAATCCCCAACCTAGTGATGGGAAAACCAGGCCAAGAAAACCCAAGGGTGAATGACGAGATGAATAACTTCCCCAAAGCCGCGGCCCTGAGCATGCCTTGGCCTGCCGCTGGTTCACCAGCTGACTTCCCCTCCTTCCCTACGCCCGGAGACAGACCTGTCTGGATTCTTTCAGCCTAAAATAGCTGAAAGGGTTCAGGGAGGGAGCGGGGAGGACAGGCAGGGCAAAGCTGCCAGAGATAGAGATGCCCTCCCTGCGTGGAGGAGCATTTGCTGCAGCACGTGCCAGGGTTGCAGCACGTTGCCATGCAGAGCAGCAGCAGGTCGGTTGCCTTTGGAGCTCTGCTCCCCATTGGCTTGCTCGGTGCTTAGAGCTCCCAGCAGGCAATCAAAGCACGGCATGGAGGTGCTTCCCAACTCTTTGCTTTCTGCCCAGGGTTTTAAAATGCACCACGGCTCCGTCCAGTTGGAGGCGAGTCCCGTTCCGATTCGCATTCCATATTCTGCAATTCGTGGAGGCGTCAATCAAACCTGTTGTTAGCCATAGCTGTCACGTCAAGTCCACGTCTAACAGCGCGGGTGATTGACAGCCAAGTTTGTTATCTGTGAATGTGTCATCCCATCCAGCACCCAGCGCTGCAGCACTGCCTGACAGGTCATCAGTGGGAGCCTTCCATCATCCATATATTATGAGATGGGTCGAACAAATCATTCCCCAGCTCGGCGCAGTGCACGCGCTCGCCTGCATCGCTGTTAAGCGGAGCTATAGGGTTTGACAAGGGAAGGGGTTGGGTGAAACCCGAAGGGTCAGCAGATAAGGAGGGGCTGTGTGCCTTTCTGTCCCTGCTCTGCTCCAGGAATTGGAGGCAGCGAAGGCAAAGCAGAGGATGGGGAGAGAAGCAGAGCGCTGGTGGGTTTTTGTTAGGAAGCCTCAAGCTTTAGCTAATTTTACACTGCAAGCCTCCTCGTTTGCCTCCTTGCTCTCTGTTTTTCCCTTTGCAAAGAGCTGCCATGACGAGCGATGCACACATCCGGGCTTCATTGTGGCCCCAGGAATGGCATGGATGCATGGAGCCCCATGTGTGTTATCATGCTGTATCAAAGAGATATGAAAAGCAAATCATAGGAATCCCTCCATCCCACGCAACTCTGGTTTGGCTTTGATTTCCCAGTGAGGAGACCCAAAGGTTTGTTTGGACTGCAACCAGCAGGCTTTGCACTTGCAGTTCCATCCTAACAACTCCATTTGCTCAGGAGAAGCTTAAAGCAGCGAATGCAGAATTAAATCCATCACCATCACCTTCAGGATTCTGCTCTCCTGCACTTAAAAACAACACTTGCAAACACTTTGCTCTGTCACACGTTAAAAGCCACCAGATTTGAGTGTGCATCAGTATACGCACAGGGTAGATGAATGCTGGGGGTGGATTTGGGGCCGCTCTCTGCATCGCATCCCATGCTGAAAACCCTCTGTGCTGCACAAACCAGGGCTGATGCAAAATCCCTCTGCTCTGCTCGTGCCACTGCGGGGAGGCTGTGCTTTTAAGTTGCTGCAGGCTCTGCAGGAGCACAGAGGCAGGCGCCTGCGAATCCACAGCCGCCCAGCCTGGCAGACGTCCCTTGTCACCTCTCTCAGAAGCTGTTTGCATGCACTCTCAGACACCTCTGGCGATGCACGTGTCATCCCGGGCTCAGCATGTTGCTTCCAGCCCCCACCTGCAAGCCTTCAGCTTTCTCTATGGGAATGAAGGAAGCAAACATTTCCACTTGTGCCTGTGGCTTGCAAGACGTGAGCAAAGCCCATCGCAGCGGCACGGAGCTCCGTTCCCAGCAGGCTGCATCACCTCTCCTTGCATTAACGCCTGCTGTCAGCTGCTTGAGTGCAATGCAACAGGCAAGATGAGAAAGCTGAGGGTCGTCCATCCCATCTCCCTTGGTTTCTTTGGGTGCTGCTGTCCCATTCTTTGGCTGGAGGCTGAGCCGGATGAACGCATCACAATGGGTCAGGGTCAGAGAAAGATGGAAATGGGGGCTCTGAGCTCCTCCTCACACGGGATTGAGGTTTGAAACGCACTTCTGCCCACTCCAAGAGCAAATGGAAGTCGTTCAGCCCAGGATCCGACCCATCCCGAGGGGTTGGTTGGGGTGCTGAGCACCGATCCCTCACCAAGAGCTGATGTTTTCTGCACTGCTGCTCCAAGAGAGAGCATCGCCCTGCTTGCACGGGCTGGGGGAAGGGAGGAGGGAGCTGATGGGACACTCCGAGCACTGGCTCCTGCCCTCAGTGCTTCTGCTGTGTGTGGGATCCATCTCTTGCATAAGAGCCATTTGGGGCTGTGATTTATCTCTGCCTAATATGACGGGCTCTTGAATTGCAAAGGAAAAAAAAAAAACCAAAACAAAACAAAAGAAAAAAACCCTTTATTTAACAATAGTTCGGCCTAACCTTGTAATAACCTCCCTGCCTTCCCCAGAGAGATGCTTTGCTCAGATACAGGAATTTGTTATCCGCACACAAACATTGGCCCCCTCTCTCCAAATTGGAGGGACAGGACAGTCACCCTTTCCTCACCACTGCTTTTTGAAGTGACAGAAGCACGGCTTGAATGATTTTCCTATTTTCACCTCCTGGCTCCCAAGCAGGACCTGCAGGTTCAGTGCTTATGTTGTGATGATGGATGCGTGGGGTGGAAGACAGGGGATAGCAGGGTGGGATTCGGAGCTGAGCGCTCGGTTTTGGGAGAGCTGCATTCCATCGGGGCTGAACAAGGATGAGACCAAGCAGCTCGGTGCCATGACCCCGACCCCAACGAGAGGAGCAGAACTTCATTTCAATTCATCAAGCCAACAGCCCGAGTCGATCCTCCTGCAGCCGTCGGGGGAAGGGGGAGGAGGTGCGGGCTGCGCCGGGTCGGGATGCGGGGCAGGTGCGGGGTGGGAGCGTGCGGGTCGGGTTGAACCCATTGCCGGGGTCATTGCCGGTCCTATAGCCGGTCCTATTGCCAGTCCTATGGCCGTGCTGCTGGCTGAGAGCCCGGGGGAACGCGCCCTTCCCACGCCCCGACGGCACCGCGCCTGCTGCCGGCCGCGCCTGGCCGCGGGGCGGGGTGCGCCGTTCTGTTGCACGGCTTTTTTTTTTTTTTTCCTTTTTTTTTTTTTTTCCTTTCTTTTTGCTTTTCTTCGCGTCGTTTTCTTCTTTTCCCCTCTTGGTTTATTTTCTTATTTCATTTCATTTCGCTTCCTCTTTGCAAAAGTGGAAAGGCGGGGTCGGGGACGGTGGTGGGGAGGGGGCAGCTCCCAGCCCACCCCCGAGCTTCGCACAACCCTAGGTTATGTTATTCTTTTATTATATTATTTTATCCCGTTTACCATTTTTATTTATTATTCCACTGATTACTACTTCTACTGACTTCCCGATTTATTTATTCATTTATTTCTGCAAGCCTTCCCCCCCCCCCCCCCCCCTTCAGGAAGGCAAGTCGGGCTGTGGGGGGGTGGGCAGATCTCAGCCTTTGGGCTCTGTCTGCCCTCCCCTCCTCTCCCCTCCTCTCCCCTCCCCTCCTCTCCCCTCCCCTCAGCGCTGCCCCCCACAGCCGGGCGAGGTGCGGGAAGGAGCTGCGGGGCGGGGAGGAAACAGCTGCGGGAGGGCCGGAGGGGTTATGGGGGGTGGGGGGGAAACGGCAGCGAATTTTCTCCCTGGGAAGCACGAGAGCACGAGGTGGGAAGAGCGGAAGGCTTCAGGCAGCGCTCGGGTGCTTTTCCCAGCCTGAGCTTTGCTGCTTGCCTGGGGCTTGGCTGCAGACTTTCCTTGCTCTGAGCAGCGTTTCCTACATGAAGTTCCTATGGGGCTGCGGTGCTGCAGGCAGCTGAACCAGCACGGTGCACTGTGCAGCTGGAGCCCAACTCCCCGCTGCAACATTCGGCTTTCTGCAAGCTGCAGGCGTGCCTACAGCTCTCCCTCTTCTCCTTCCCTTTGCAACAGGAATTACAGTTTGCAAATGTTGCGGTGGAGTTTTGTCCCTTTGCAACCAGAAATGCAATTGCAGCCATGGCAGTGGAGTTGTTCTGTCCCTTTGCAACCAGAAGTGCAATGGCAGGCATTGCAGTGGCATTCAGCTGGTGGACACAGAGCATTTTGCTGCTGTTTTGCTGCTCTGTGCCCAGCCCACGCTCTCCTGCTGCCCCGGCATTATCATCACGTCCACCCTTGTGGACTTTCACCTTCCAGCAGCAGCAGCACACTTTGCTCTTTTATTGCACCTTGACAAGGATAAGGGCAGATTGAGCACTCAGCTCACAGAGTGAAAAAAAATCAAGGCTTGCATAGACAGCACAGCAGCCCCTTGGTTTTGAGCAGGGGGGAGAGCAGGGCAGGTGGGCAGGTTGGTGCAAAACCAACCCAAAGGCTGCAAACCTGCATTCTCTGGAGCTAAGGGCACCCATCGGTTTGGCTGCAGCTCTTGAGCTCCTGCCATTCACGTTGCTCGGTGTCATTCACCTCCCAGAGCCAGGCAGCAGCTCTGAGACTCTCCCAAGGCCAAAAGCAAAGCGTGTGGCTGTGCTGGCCCTGAGAGCAGGGCTGTGACCGCAGGGTCCCTGCACCGAGCGCTTTGCCAGCTGTCCCCTGCTGGGTTTTTCATTTCAGGGCATCCCTTTGGCAGAGACACGTGCAAAAATCAGTTTTCTTCCAGCGAGTGCAGCTCAGGGTGCCCGAGGGCTGTAAGAGAAAGGCGCTGTGTGTGGGGTGGCTGCAGGGGATGCAGGCAGGGTGCAGCCCTGGGGATGGATTGGGTTGCAGGCAGGAGACAGGCGGCTCTGATCCGCGCTGCCCGGGTGGCTGCAGACAGCAGAGGAGGGGTTGGCAGCGACTGCGGGGGATGGAGAATGGCTGTAACGTGATTTTCTGCCTGCGATTGCATAACAAAACCTCCTGGGAACCTCTGGATTTAAATGGATCCCTCCTTGTGTCTGGGGCACCCGGTGCTGATCGATGATGCGTTGGGGTTGGGTTCCTGGGGCTGACCTTGGCCATAGGTGCAAAAAGGCCACCAGAAGTGGCACCTTGCTCTGTACCCAATAACTGCTACATTCTGCTTGCTGAGAGCTCAAAACATGACGTTGCATTGCCAGTATTTAAAAAAGAAAAGCAAAACAAAGGGTGTGATGTGGAGTTCTTGGATGTCGTCCATCATCAGGGCATTGCAGCCAGGAGATCCCTGAGGGTTGGGAAGGGGGGTGAGGAGCATCGCATGTGGGGGTGCCGGGGGATTCAAGGATGGATGAGAAACGTGGTTACGATGCATCGTGGCCCCTGGTGTGGCAATGGTAATGGACAGGGCATCCATTGCACAGGGCATCAGTGCACAGGGCAATGGCACACGCACGGCATGCACTGGACGTGAGGATGGCATCCAGATGGCATCCATTGGACGTGTAATGGCACGCACATGGCTTCCCCTTGCAAGGACTCCAATGGCCTGACCTCACAAACGCAGAGCAAAGCACACAACCAGCCTTCCCTCCCTCCCATACCACTCAAATGGTCTTTCTCCTCACCGTGGCCTTATTAATTGGTGACAATTGGAAGCGGTTTAATTCCGTGTGGGTGAGGCTGCCATTGCTTCCACTTGGCCGGGATTCAAGTGCTGGGGGTGAGGCAGAATGGGTGGCAAAACTGTCTTTTCCTCAGCTCCGATACTTACTGGAAGAAAATAAAATAAAAGCCACAACCCCGAGTGATTCTCTTTTATGAGGTCGGCATTGTGAGGCCGGGCAATTGAATTTACAACAGCATTGAGTATCGGAGTCTATCTGGCCATGTCAATGAGAGCAGGGAGAGAGAAGGGAAGAAAGAAAGCAAGAAAAAAAAAAAGACACACATTAACCCTCAGCTCCGAGTTCCCAGGCGTTTCAATAGGGCTCCCAACTTCCCAAAGAGCCCGCTGCATACTCGATGAGACCCTTTATACCTTCTAATTACCCTCCTCACAATGGGGACGGACTCTCTTGCCTCTTTTGTGGGCCGAGATAGTAACTTTTGCACGCACCACCCCCACGGAAAGGTAATGCAGAGCCATAATACAGAGCGAAAGCTTCAAGTTGGATTATCTCACGCAGCAAGCATGCATTGCCCAGCTTCCAGGAGCACGGATTTAGGAAGCTGTGCTCGCACAGCCCCTCATCACCTCCCCTATCTGCTGCACAGAGCCCTCCTACAGCCACACTCAAGGCCATAAAGCTGGCCCCTATCGCCTTCCTGCAGCGTCGGCTTTGTCTCTGCCCATTCAAATGAGAGGAGAAAGTAAAAGTTCTATTTCAAAGAGTTTATTTCGACACCTGCATTATTATTATTTTGTTCCTTTTTGTTTTTGGAGGTCTCCAACACAGGCACACGCAACACACGCACGGAGCGACGGGGATACAAACAACTTTGGCATCATACTTTGAGTTCTTTGTTACAAAACTATTTCTCATTTATTTCTCCTTAATTAAAAAAAAAAAAGTATCTCAAATAAAGGCATTTCAAAGGAGTAAAAATACAAATCGAGATCCCAACCTCTGAGAATAATAAATAGCAAGTTCCTAGCGAGGTCCTTTTGTTTTTTTTGTTTGTTTTTTTTTTTTTCCCCCCTCATGTTGAAATCTGCTTAGGAAAAAATACAACAACCACAACAGGGCTCCATAGAACGGAGCCAAGGCAGAGTTTTTGGGATGAGGGATGGGATTGGTCATCACCACGGCCTCCAGACGGACTCCCTGCGCTCAGCAATAGGGCTGCCTGCCTGGGATGCGGGCACCACGCTGTGCCCAAACGATGTCAAACCCTGCACGGGGGATGCTGACGGGGTGCTGGATGAATTCCCAGAGCCTCCACTTGTGGACACTGGGACGTTGGAGTTGGCGTAGAGTGGGATAACCGGTCCAGAGCCAGGTGGGAACGTCGGGTTGGGGATGAGGAAGGCAAATTGACCGTCGGTGGCTGGAACGAGCTGAAAACCCCCATAGACTTTAGGGGAAAGAGCTTCGGTTGGTTCCAGCTTGCACGGCACCGGCACAGCTCCGGTGGTGGTAGGAGGCAGTTGGACGTGCAGAGGTTGAGCCAGATGTGCAGGTTGGCCAGCAGGAGGGGGGGGCAGGTAGTTCATGGCCACGATCTGCCCCAGGCAAGCCGAGAGGTGGCCCAGCAGGCGGGCTCGCACATCAGCGTTCACCCCCTCACACGTGGACAGGAACCTCGTCACCTCGTTCATGCACTCATTGAAACCAGCCCGGTATTTGCCCAGCACGCTGGGGTCAGCACTGAGGGCGGCTGTAGGGGAAAAAAAAAACAGAACAAATTTCTTGGCAGGGAGGTCTCAAGAAGCTTCCTTGGAGGGTTTTTGGGAGTCCTTAGAGCTCGCAGAGGCTTTTGGGGTCCTTAGAAGTACCTGGGGTTCACGTGGGTGTTGAGAGGCTGCTTTTTTCTTTTTTGGAAGAGCACCTAAGAGCTTTTTTGGGGAGTTGCATCATTTCATTGGGGTCCCAAAAAGTTCAGCAAGTTCACATGGGTTTGGGCATGTCCCTAAATGTTTTTCCCAAAGTTGATTTTGGGGGGGTTTTCCACCGACTTCCTTGGGTCTTAAGATTTTTTTGAGGCTTGAATTTGGGGGCCAGAAGAGTTTTTAGGGCTCCCTACAAGTTCTGGAAGGTTTGCATGGGTTCATTGGGGATCCCCATGAGCTTCTGAGGTTTGCATGGGTTTTTGGGCTTCCTAGTAGTTTCCATGCAAGTTTGGGGTCCCTAAGAGTTTCCGAGCCTCGCATGAGCTTTAGGGGCTCCTTTAGGGGCTCCCCAAGGGCTGGGGGACCACCGGGGGCTGCAGCCCCCGGGGTCAGGGGGTAGGGATGGGGGGTTACTCACCGGCCATCTGTGCCCTCTGCAGGTTCCTCAGGTGCTTCACCGTCATCTCCAGGATGTCAGCCTTCTCCAGCTTGGAGTGCCGCGAGCTCTGCGGGAACAACACCGGCACTCAGAGCCCCCTCCCCGCATCACAACACAGCGGCAACCCCTCCCCCCTTACAGACCCCAGCGTTGCTGTACTCACGTCTTTTTTCAGCGCGTCCAGGATGAGCATCTTCAGCTGCCCCAGGCTCTCGTTGATGCGCGCCCGCCGTCGCTTCTCCATGATGGGTTTGGAGGACTGCGGGCACAGCGCACACCGTCACCGCCCGCTGCTCGCCCCCGGCCCCGGCCCCCTGACCCCGCACACCGACCTCG
Organism: Centrocercus urophasianus; assembly: GCF_019232065.1. Classification (NCBI taxonomy): domain Eukaryota; kingdom Metazoa; phylum Chordata; class Aves; order Galliformes; family Phasianidae; genus Centrocercus; species Centrocercus urophasianus. Next base: position 24,358 of record NW_024885035.1, read on the forward strand.
GCCCGGCCGCGGGCTCGCCGCCATCCGCTGCCATTTACCTTCCGGTGCTCGCTGGCGCTCCGCGGTTTATCCGGCGTGTGGCTGGCGTTGGCCGGTGCCCCCGCGATAGGGGAAGCGGTGGGTTTTTCCATGCCCGTGTCGGCGGGCATGGCGAAGTAAAAAGGGAAATTAAAATAACTAAAAGAAATTCAGTTAAAAACGAAGAGATTGGGAAAAAAAAAATAAAGAGGTTAAAAAAAAAAAAAATAGAAGCGCGGGAAGGAAGGCGCTCCAAGCGGGCAACGAACGCGTGCGGCGCTGGCGGCGGCGGGACCAGCAATGCCCGCGAGCGGCGCCCCCCCGCCTTTTATACCCGCCGCCGGCTCCCCATTCGTGTGAACCCGCCGCCGCGGCCGTTCCCACACTCCCCTCAACCAATAGCAGCGCGGGGCGGACGGAC
>NW_024885036.1:0-492 GCF_019232065.1 Centrocercus urophasianus
AAGCCCAAGACCAATGGTAGCAGGGGATCCCATGGGCTTGATCTCAGGTGGAAGAACTGGTTTTCGTGTCCTATAAAAACAGTTAAGTCAGCCCCAAAATGCAGCCTTTCTTGCTGCTAGCGGTCCCTGGTATCTCCCCAAGATAGCCCTGTGGTACCCCAAAGCCTTTGCACTGCTTTGCTGACACCTGACTTCTCAGCAGGTTCTGGCACCACAGCACCCCGCCTGCTAGCAGTGCTTGTGAATGTGGCGTTGCTGTCAGAATGGGATGCAAATGGCCATGGACACCTCTTGCAGACCAGTAACCCGGTGAGTCGGGCTGTGCAGGGGAGGGAGCCCGGGGAAGAGGAGCAGGAGGCTGCTCCTCCTGTGCTTCCCATCTACCATGCCGATTGAAGCACAACACTAATGGCAACAGGGGATCCCAAGGGCCAGGGCTCTGTAGGAAGAACTGGTGTTGGTGTCCTACAAGAAAAGATAAGTCAGCCCCAA
>NW_024885036.1:502-15130 GCF_019232065.1 Centrocercus urophasianus
CCACTTGCAGACCAGCAAGCCGGTGAGCAGGGCTGTGCAGGGGAGGGCAGCCCGGGCAAGCGGAGCTGGAGGCTGCTCCTCCTGTGCTTCCCATCTGCCTTGCAGATGGAAGCCCAACATCAGTGGCAATAGGGGATCCCAAGGGCCTGATCTCAGTTGGAAGAACTTGTGTTCGTGTCCTACATAGAAAGATAAGTCAGCCCCAAAACGCAGGCTGTCTTGTTGCTAGCGGTCCCTGGTATCTCCCGAAGATAGCCCTGTTGTACACCAAAGCCTTTGCACTGCTTTGCTGACTACTGACCCCTCAGCAGGTTCTGGCACCACAGTGCGTGCTTGCAGTGTGCTTGTGAATGTGGCGTTGCTGTCAGAATGAGATCCAAATGGCCATGGAAACCACTTGCAGACCAGCAAGCCGGTGAGCAGGGCTGTGCAGGGGAGGGAAACACTTGGTAGAATAGCAGAAGGCTGCTCCTTCTGTGCTTCCCATCTATCTTGCAGATGGAAGCCCAACAGCAATGCCAGCAGGGGATCCCTAGGGCCTGATCTCAGTTGGAAGAGCTGGTGTTGGTGTCCTACAAGAAAAGATAAGTCAGCCCCAAAATGCAGCCTGTCTTGCTGCTAACGGTCCCTGGTATCTCCCCAAGATAGCCCTGTTGTACCCCAAAGCTTTTGCACTGCTTTGCTGACTCCTCACCTCTCAGCAGGTTCTGACAGCATAGTTCCCCTCCTGCTTGCAGTGTGCTTGTCAATGTGGTGTTGCTGTCAGAGTGAGATCCCTATGGCCATGGAAACCAACTGCAGACAAGGAACCCGGTGAGCAGGGCTGTGCAGGGAAGGGCAGCACATGGAAAAATAGCAGGAGGCTGCTCCTCCTGTGCTTTCCATCTGCCTTGCAGATGGAAGCCCAATACCAATGCAAACATGGTATTGCAGGGGCCAGAGCTGAATTCAATTGACATTGTTCGTGTCCTGTAAAAAAACTAAGTCAGCCCCAAAATTCATCCTGTCTTGCTGCTACAGGTCTTTGGTATCTGCCCAAGATCCCCCTTTTGTACCCAAATGCTTTTCCATTGCTTTTCTGAGTGCTGACCCCTCTGCAGGTGCTGGCACCTCACCTCTTCATTGCAGTGTGCTTGTGAATGTGGAATATCTGTCAGAATTAAATGCAAATGGTGATGGAAACCACTTGCAGTCCAGCTTCGCAGTGAGCAGTGCTATATGATGGTGTGGAGCGGGGAAGAGGAGTAGGAGGCTGCTCCTCCTGTGCTTCCCATCTTCCTTGCAGATGGAAGTCCATCACCAATGCAAACAGGCGATCCCAAGTGCCTGAGCTCGATTTGAGCCTCGGTGTTCGTGTCCTACAAGAAGTATAAGATCCTGTAGGCTGAGGATCCTTACTGCATGTATATTGGCAGCTTTCCAGCTCCTTCTTGCTGTAAACCTGACTATGGACCAAACGCACGCGGATGTTCTCTACCGACGTTGGAAGCTTTGCACAATTCACTTTATGATGGAGTCAGGACCTTCAATACCGCACAGATGCCTCAAGGAACCATACGGAGTGTTTGTAGTGAAATTTTTTATATGAGGGTGGAGCAAGATGGATGGATAGGTTCAGTTAAAAATTACCAGAGGCACCATATCCAGAAGAGAAGGAAGTAGCGTAACTGAGCATTATCCTGAGACTGGAGAGGGAAGTTTTGGAGCGATGAAGTCTGTCATCCTTCTGGCCTCGACTCCCAGATGACCACCAGGAAACTATTCCAGAATTAAAGAAAAATTTAAATCCTTCAAAATAAACTGTCTGATTAATTGGGCCCATAGTGCTTCTTCTGTCTTATGATATCCATACTGTGAACTTTTGCAGAGGGGGTTACTTATTACTCAGAACCATGTGATGCTGGAGTACTGCTATTCCTGTCTGTGTGCCTTGATCTGCAAGAAGGTTAAGGGCATAAGCTGTTTCATTAGTAATGATTTCAAGGACTGCTTGTAATCTGCTAATATGGTTAAGATTCTAGATGGGTTTTCGAGCACCGTTAATCATTTATCTGGGATTCCAGGTAGCTGGCCCATACTGTTCAGTCATTCCCTGTGGGGGCCAATTATCTTTGTCCGTGGTCTGGCCACTACCACTTGCTGTGGAGGTGTCAGTAGACCTCTGCTGTCATTTGAGATCTCATTTCTGTCATGGTTTTATGAGTTTTGGTTATCAGTATTCCACACCATAACATCATGTAATGCACTGGGGGTTTGAGTTCTGATGCTCATGTTCCGAATGTTTGTCCGACAGAGAAGAAATACATTTTTGCAGGAGGCTTTGTGGTCAGCGAGGAGATATAACTGTGTGCAAGGTCACCTGATCCTTGTTCTTTGCCTGCGCTTCGCCGTCTGCTTTTCCCCATCTGCTCAACTGGACCGCACTTCTCAGTATTGTGGTGAGGCCTATCTACCTTTTAGAAACACTCTCATTATACTTTGCTGATACTGTATTTAGTAAATTAGTTTGCTCCACCTCAGATCATTGCAGATGTTTTCAGTTATTTTGGGGGCTCCCTTTTTCCCTTTTCCGGAGGCGTGGATCCCTCCACCCCGCTGTTCCCGGAACCGGGCTGAACCAGCCTGTAAACCGTTGACATTCTTATATGCCATTTTATGATAAACCCAAGTGCAATTGCTGGTCCCAACATAGATACCACATAGCTGAGCAGAAATATGTGATCCTGTATCTACCAGAAATGTCAGTGGAACTAGTCTAGGTTCAACAATGCACGTGATTAACATGCCGTCTCCTTTTGTTGTGAGCTTTCTTCCTGTTCTCCCAGGGAACCTCAGCTTTCATTTCATTAATAGAATGGTAGAAAAACTTTGTTTCCCATGAAGTTCTGTTACCATAGCTAAGACTTGTTGCTTGCAGCCCAGCTTCAAGATGCATCTGAAAAAAGCCTGTGTGCTGTGGTCATTAATTTATAGAACATTAGAACAAGAGTACTGACTACAAATACTATAACTACCCAAGGAATTGTTTTGTAAGTCAACAGTTTGACTGATGAGACGATGAGATGAGATGTCCATCTTCAAAGAAGCAGAGTGAAGGCCTGGACCTGCTGAAGTGTAGAGTATGTGTGTTAACTTACTATGTGTTATTTCAAAAGAATGAAAAAAATGCTCCTGGGTATTTTACTGTATAGACTTTCATTCTGTTAGTTTTTTAAAAATGGAAAGCTATTAAGGGAACATCAGACTGCATAAATTATCAGGAGTATTTGACTACTATACTTTACTAGGAAATTTATGTTTTTAATTGCTTTGTTTTTCTTTTAATTATTATTTTGAGTATAGTTGTAGAATTAGTAAGTGAAATATATCCAGAGTGTATGTGTAGTATTTGGACTTCAGTGTATCTCTTCATATTGTCTTATAGCCCTTCGTTTGGCCAAAAAAAAAAAAAAGAAAAGAAAAAAGAAAAGAAACGAGGTTGGTTTTGGCTGCAGCACTAGCTAGTTAGAAATCTCAGCCTAGTGATGCATGGTTACATACTGAATTGCTGGAAGAAGGCTAGTAGTTATTTTTGTGTGGATTGGACTTATGCCAGCAGTAGTTCATTATTTCTTCCATCTTTTAAGACAACAGTGAGTAAATGAGCATAATAAATTTTTGCCATTTTTCTTTAACTTGCCTGAACCATAAAGGCACCATTCACAGTCTCAACAGCGAATAGGAACGAAAACCCAACTGCTCCCTCAGTTCAGAGTCAATCCCTCCAGTTTAAGGTTATTGCCGATGCATGCTGACTATGCAGCAACTGGACCTGCAGTTTTATTTCTGCCAGTAACAGTTTGACTGAGAGACACTAAACTGTCTTGTGGTAGGTTTGTATTACAAGCATTTCTTTAGAGCTGTTTTTTCTCTGTTTCACATATTTGCATTGGAAAGGGGAGAATTAAAACACCCCAGTTTAGCTACCTACCTGTAAGTGTCCACACTTTCTTGGGAAGTGATGGCGATCTAGATAGACAGTCAGGAGAGCAGTTCACCCTGAAGAAAATGAAGACATACTGAAGAGATCTTCATTGTAACTGGAGTTCAGATATCTCACAAATAATCATCTGTGTTTATACATCTTTCTCTGTGAACTGAATCCCAGTCTCCTTTTACTAGATCCTATTGTGAAACAAACAAACAAACATCTTGTCAGAAATACCTGAGTCCGACAAATGCATGCTAGTTCTTGATTAGAAATTGGCTGTACTTTCTTGGAGCAAAGCCAGGAGAGCCATATTCACAGCCCCTGTGGATATAAGGCAGGCCTTACTACTGATAGCACTAGAGACAATATTTCAGAGCTTTGGGGCTCCCTGTTCTGTAGCTGAGAGACTCTCAAATCTATCCTTAGCTTCTCTGTCATAGAAGGTGAGATAGAGTATACTCTCATACACTGCTGGAATCTTTGAGACAGCCATAGGCTTCTCCTGCAGTTCATTGTCACTAATGTCTCTAGACATCCCATTGCCAAAATGAGAGGTGAAAGATGACTAAGATTGGGAAGGTAGGTTCTGAAGTATGGCTGGAATAGTCTTGCCACTAAGAATGACAACTGGGAATTACAAGATTAGATTGTTTTTTGCTCTTTGCCAGCAAGAATGGCAAGATCGCATACACCAGAACAGTTCTGCATAAATAATTACTATCAGCTAAGAGAACTAAACACACATTGTACATGAACAGTGAAATCGTCTCATCATGTTGAACTAGGTATAAAATAAAAACCTTTTTTCATCCTCCTTGCCTTCAGCTCAGCGTAAGTGATACTCTGAAGGTTATGCTTCCTATTTTAATATGTTGTCCCATGACACCCCAGAGGTAGATGCATGGCAATGGAGGTTGAACCTTTGCACTAATTTTGTATAGATTTTGTGGTTGCATGACAGATGGCAGCAGAGAGACGGTCTGACCAAATGGCACCAAATGTGTGGCACTGAGTTCCTCCATGAGGAAAAAATGGCACCCACTGACCTTTATGAGTGCTCGTTGAATTTTCATGGAGACTGAACAGTGGACGCGAGCACAGTGAGGTGGTGAGTGGTGTGTTTCAGCAATTGTAGCAGTTGTGAAACTGCAAGTCACAAGCAGTGGTGCAGATTTTTGCAAGCACAGCTTGCAGGCTCTTGTTCATCGCTAGCAAAAATGCACAGTTAATGGTGGTGACTGTGCTGAAAAATAGTGTTTTGTAGCTGAGAACGTGCTCTAGCGAATAGAGTTATTTCGCTCTCTGTATCTGTTGTAATTTCCATGGAAATAAATAGGAAGTATTATTTTCAGATCAACCTAAAAGAATCAACATAAAGAGCTCTTGAAATACATTTTTCAAGACTCTGGAAACTAGTTCATGTTGCTTCTGGTTCCGAAAAGTCAGAATGGCAAAATCTATCATTCCAAATTAGCAGAAATCTGATTAGAAAGCAGACTTCTTCACTAAATCCTGAAGAAACTAAAAGATGTTAAAATCTTTCACATCTCAGACCCGAGTTTCTCAGTAGTAAGTATCAGGTGGGAACAAGACATGAAATCACCAAGCCGAATCCAGCCAGCCTGAGGAACAGAACAGAGATTACTTTAGCGGCATTAAACTGTGACCTACTTGCAATATCCTGGACATGGTAAGAACTTACTCAAAGGATTGCTGTCAATGCTCCTTTTAACACAGCGAATTACAAAATATTTCTGACTTGCCTTTAAAACATAGGGGAAATAGATTTGTTCATCTTCTGCAGCTGAACAGTAATATTGCTGGTGGATACCTGCTTCTCTTCTTCCAAGCTACTCTCAATGACAGCTTATAAACGGATTGTATTATTTCAGCTATAGTAGTTGACCTAAGGACCGGCATTTTCACTTAAAGCTTTGGTGAGGTGTCTCCTTGATTTTGGGGAGAGAATCAGATTGCTGAAAGGGATAATCCAGGGCATACATATCAATTTTCGTGCACTGCTCAGCTGAATCAATTTACAACCATTCTTACACAGTTAAAAATTAACTCGTAGGTTGCGATTTTATGAAATGGGACAAAGGAAGCAGTTTAAGCAGGTTTACCATTTTTTTTTATATCTTGCTCTACATTAGCCATCCACTGAGGTTTCAGATATGAGCCAGTAAGTACGAGAAGCTTGCTCCCTGGGGGTGCAGAAGATATGAGTCCTGTGGTTGCACTGTTGAAAATCTTTTGAGCTGGTATCTCATTATACTCTTGTTAGAAAAGAAAGGTCCTGCTCTTTTGACAATAGACCTTCCCTACCCCTGGCTGTGTGGTCCCACAGTTCAACTCGTGCCAGTTCTAAAACCTGAATTTCCTCCTGTCCACGCAACTCCCTAAAATGGAGGACACGCCACTCTGTGCAAAAGCTGAATGGTTGTCTGCCAGGCTAATAAACTGATAGAAAGATTCAAAATGCTCTAGAGGCACTACGAGGATGAGGACAGGAAAGTTTGATTTTGATCACTAGTAAAACAAGCAGGAGTAAAGAGAGCAGAGGAAGAGGGAGAAGGAAGAAAGCAGCAAAATCTCTTTGGCAGGAGCAAGCTGTTACTTTTGTTCCACCATCTGTGTAAGTCTTGTCTAATAAGGAGAGGACTCAAAGTGTTAAGTGGATTCTGCTTAGGAAGGGAAATACTGAAAATCAGAACAGGGTTTTGTGTACCTTCCACTGCTTCTCACTACAAAAAAACTAGCTCAGGTTACAGTAAGTCCTGATGCTCCATGAAGATTCTGATGACTGATACTGACTTTATAAGACCCTCTTTTAATCTCAGTGTGAACAGCACAAAGTGAGCTGCATAAAATAAATAATAAAATAAACAAATAAACAATAATAAAAAAATACAGGCATTCTAATCAGCCACTCATCCAGCATAACCTGAACGCAGGTATAATATAGAAATTATTTGTATTAGTCTGCTTTGAAAAGTTGCACAGATATACCACAACAAAGTTGGACAGTTAAAGGGGAATCATTTGTTAAACACTTAATAAGCAGTGCTTTACTGGAAAATGGAAAGCAGGCAGCCGTTTGTGATGTCAGTTCAGTGATATCATTGTAAATGGCTACCATATTATGTGTGTTCCTTCTCTGTTATTTCCACACTGCTGTTTTTTCCCCCCTGATGTATGTGATAGCAATGTCTTAACTTCTGCAACGAAAAAAGCAAAGTCTGCTTCTGAGATTGCTTTGAGTGAGGAGGTTGTTTAATTTTACTCATCGAGACAAAATTGCACTTAAAAGGTTGAAAAGATGCTCAATTTATTAACTTCATTTTCAGAGCTTCTAAGGAAAATCTTAAGTGCCCATTACCATTAGATGAAGTTAGGTTTGTGTAGTAAAGAAAGCATTTGAAGGCTCTATTACTTCCTGAGTGAGGACTTCCTTTTTTGGAATAAAAGTGAAAAATAAATATTATCTATATGTTCTTCCTTATGGAAGACACCAAGATATATCAATACCTAGTTAACCTCTATCTGTTGCAGAGAAATACATGATCTAATATATGAAAAAATCTTTCCTGCATCATGAAGAATTGTAAATTTTTTTCTGAAAACAAATGAGAGAAATCTGAGGCCTCACTACCATGGAACTAGACAGTATTAGTTGGTAACCATTTACTGGTGTAGTCATGAGAGATTTTTTGAAGTAAAAAAAAAAAAAAAAAAAAGGCAAATAGCATGAGAAGTCCCTTGGTTCCAGTCAGGACAGCAAGTGAAACACGATTACAGAGCTATCAAAAATAAAAAGATCAAGTCATGCTAAAATGACACTTGACTTGAGGAAATCTAAACTAGTTACACTGCAAGTAATCACAGGGATAAAGATTTAAATAAGACAAATGTCACATATGTATTTATTATTGTCCACTACCAAAGTCTTGAGTTGTTTTTCTTTTTTAGTTTGATGTCAATTAGCTATGGTGTACAGCATTAATGACTTTTGAGTCTGTTTTGTGCAGGGTGTGTAGCTAAAACTGTGTTTTGTGGGTGACTCTATAAAACCAGCACATCTTAGCTGGGCTGATTAAATCTGGAATAAAAGGAAACAGAAAAAGGTTGAAAACATAGAAGTTAAAGAAAATAAGAAAGACTTGAAAAGATTTAAGGTCAAATTTTCTTCAGCTTAGCACGATTTGGGTTTTGTATCATAATTTGGGATTTAAGGGTTTAGTTTTCTTCTAGACCTTCTGTAAGTGTAAGTTTCAACTTTGAGGAATTCTCAAGTACTCCCCAGAATGATTATTTTCTTTCCCAGAACTAGTATTGACAAGTGCATGTTTACTGGGCCTATAAGAAAGAAAGCCTTGTTCTGTGACTATTTACTCACAGATAGATGCTTTTTGATGGCTGCCAGTTGGCCATTCCTTAATCCACTCAGTGCGGGTTGTATTTCTATTTCACAGCGGAGATTATTAAATCAGCTCAGCGTTCTTATAGTAGATTACAGATTGCTCTCTGAACCATCTGTGTACATGCATGCATAAGCCGGCGGATGTCTGTTTAGAAACAAGGCAGTAAGATTTCTCATGCCTCAACTATTTGACTGAGTGAGTGTTCTTCATACCAGAAAAACATTACCTACTCTAATTTCTTTGTCTTCTACTTTCTTGAGAAGTAGGATGTGTGAAAATAAGGATTTTGTGATGATAAAATTAAAAAAAAAATGTCCTCCTACCTTATACTGCATTAGAATTATATCCTTCACACTTCTAAATTGTCTTTAAAAACAGCTTTGTCTGGAATATTCCGTAAAGAGACTTTTTTAAGAGACTGGCATTAATACGATATTTTGTTATATAAAGGACTGAATATTTGTTATTTTCCATATTTTGACATATTCTGCTTATGCTAGTCACATGTATGTCAAAGAAATTTTTATAAGATAAAGGTATTTTTTTTTCATTAATGAGAAATAACAAAAAACACCTCTATAAACAGTACTGACTTTAAATGTAGAGTTACTTATTGCAGGATTTATTATAGAATAAGTGAGTCTTTAGGTTATTAATATTTCCAGTCTTGTGTTGGAAATGGTAAATTAGTGGTGCAACAGTGACTTATGCTGATAGTGTAAAATATACTCTGTATATGTTATTGTTACATGTTATATTGTTACATGTATATGTTTATGTTACATGTTATTTTTTAAATAAAATGGAAGGCGATGGGTCCCACATTTTTATTGAATTTGTCTGAAGTACTTTGTCAGGTGTGATTAATTGCTGTTGGGTTGTTGGCTTTTTTTAATCTAGATAATTTTTAGTTTACTTCTTCATATACTTTATACTAAAGTAAAAAGATTTCTATTTCTGATCTTTATTGGTTTTTGAAACTATAAGGACTAAGATTTTCAAGCTTCAGCCAAAGGCCTCAGATTGATGAAGACAATGCAAGTGCAGCTGAAAATGGTCTCTGCATTGTTTCTCTAAAATTAACGACTTTTGTTCTGAGTCACTGCCCGCCTTGTCAGCTGCATCGACCACAGGGTAAGATAGCACACGCATCTCACAGCATTCCCTTCCCTCAGCCTTAAGTGAGATGTCAACATGTGCCACTGGATATCTTTTATCGGTAAATGTAAATTCTCACTCTCCCTAAATTCTTAAATCTCCCTATGCACTTTTTTTTTTTTTAATTATTTTTTTATTATTTTTTTTTTTCTCCTGAGAAATGTATGTATGGCTTTTCTAACTCTGAAGAAATAATTTCTTCTCAGTCGCTTAAACTTCCTTATTTCACATGTTCTCAGCATGCTTCTAACTTTCTTCGTGAATTCACTCAGTGGCTGCTTGCAGCTTCATCCCAATGTGGAAAGTGAAAGTGTTGTTTCTGCACTGAGCACTGATAAGGGCAATTGATACAAAGAATTAAGCTGTAACATATCCTTAGAAATAGCTAATGTGGAAAGGCAGAATACCATGCACATATTAGTAACATATTTCAGAAACATGGTTACCAGTTTACCTAACAAATACTTTGTCACCAAGCTGCAATAGATTTGGAATGTTCTAAGCAATACAGGTATAGTATTCTGAACTAGGAAAACATAGTGTCTGATTGTTCATTAGACCAGCAGAAGCAAAGCACATTTAACAAACTTTCTAGGAGTCAGGACCTTTCCGCAAAGCAGAACTGTCCCACTTTGTGGGAATGTTCAGATGCCATAGACAGGCTCCAAGATACTCCGCTCTATCCTCCTTCCGAGCCTATCTGCATGCAAGCACAGACGAAAGGCCAGAACAATGACCCAGCATGAAGGGGCACCAATGTTAGGGGGGTAATTAAGCAATTGAGGCTATGCCTATGTTTATGCTGCAAAACCGACATCTGAACAGTTGTGACCAAATGTTAGTTATGAAAGCAATTGTAGGAAGTCAATTAACCAATTAAGACTATTGTGTTTGGGCGGCAAAGAGTTGTGTCTACTTGGTGTTTGTGCGATTAGTGAATCATCGCCATAGAGCGCGAAGCTGCAGTACTCAGCCAATGAGGAACCAGGGGAGAAAAGAGGTCAGTGGCGGGCAGTAGGGGATAAAAGATGTAACACTGCTTTCTCAGGGTACTCCTGCTGGCAGGAAGCCTGCCATTGCAATTGTGAATAAAATTTGCTTTATCAAAGAAACCGTCCTAGAAAATTATTTGGATATTTCCAACAATTTGGGGGCTCATCCAGGATAATTATTGCCCCTTGGGGGTTTCCCCCACCACCCTGAACAGGATAGGTGCACCACGCTCTTTTCAGCAGTCCTGTCTGGCTGGTGAGGTGACTTCTTGGGACAGGCAATAACAACCAGAGACTGTTACACAAAGGATGGGCTGTGTGAAAGCCAAGGGGCAGGTAGGCACAGCTGTTGGCCATCGCGACCCAGTACCTTTGTGCACAGACCAAGGTAAGGGAATTTAATTCTTGCTTTGGGGGCCAGTTGACACTCTTGAGTGTGTGACTGAGATGCACTTTGAGTGCGAAGCGAGTGCTGAGTCCCAACCTGCGGTTCTGCTGTCCCGTGAGGGGCACGGCCAGGGACGGATAGAGCGACTGTGCTGGTGAAAGGAAGAGCCTCGGGAGGGAACTGTTGGTGTGCGGTATCCTGTGCACTTGACCAAGTGCCAGCAGTGCACCCCTATTAATCTGAGAGAGAGGAGTGTAGTACTACTGAGGGATTGGGCCCAAAATCCAAGAATCAGAATGTGGTAACCTGTGAGCTGGGGAGTTCACAGAAGCGTTCTGGAGGGATGGGTAATAGGAGTTCCCGAGAGCAGGGGAAAAAAAACGTCCCCAAAAATGTGCCTCGAGATAGCCCCTTGGGAGAAATGCTTCAAAATTGGAAAACCAGCCCCATAACTAGGGTCAAAAAACAGGGAAAAGCTGTATAAATACTGTATACAGATAGCCTAGAGAGCTACCACAGGGAAAGTCCTTATTTTGGCCAAATTAGGGATCTGAAGGAGATTGGACCTGTCAGGCTTGGTATTTACAGTTATATCTATATATTATAGTTATATATATATATATTATAGTTATATATCTAATATATATATATTATATTTATATATATTTATATATATAAATATAATAATATATATATTATATATATATTAATATATATGTATGTATTTATATAAATATATACTATACTATCTATGTAGTTGTATATATAGTTAATATAAATATATACTATACTATCTATATAGTTGTATATATAGTTAACAGTAAGGCTCCACTGTCTGAAACAGAATTGGCTTATGTCTCTTAATGGGTGCAAAAAGTAAAAAGTTCCTCGCAAGAAGGAATCGAAGTTCCAAAGAAAAAGGGAAAGTAAACAGAAAGATCATAAATGGGATCCATCAGGTAACTTTCCCCTCCCCTCAATTTCTAAAAGTAGTTCAACCTCTGATTGATCACCTGAGGTGAGCAATGAGTCAGCCAGAGGAGCACAGGTGAAGGCAATTCACCTCCAGGGTGAACCTGGCTCCACCCCTGCTAGACCCATTTAAATGCTGGCTAGGAGAGGGGAAGGATCACTTCTAGAGATCTGCTCTGTTATAGTTTTTTAAGTGAGCTCAGGATGTGAGTAAGCTTTATATCTACTCTTTTTGTTATCATAATCTGCTTTGCCAAACTCTTTTGTTTATTTTGTGATTATACCATCCTAATATTAATTGATTATTCACCGTTACATTCCACTGTGTTACAGGGAAAAGAAGTATAAATACTGTATACAGACCCAGCCTAGAGAGCTACTACAGGGAAAATCCTTATTTTGACCAAATTAGGGTTCTGCTGGAGATTGGACCTGTCAGACTTTGTATTTATATGTGACCAGTAAGGCTCCTTTTTCTGAAACAGAGCTGGCTTATGTCTCTTAATGGGTATAAGAAGTAAAAAGTTTTTGACAAGAGGGAGTCAAACTTGAGAAGAAAAAGGAAAGATAAACAGAAAGATCATAAATGGGATCCCTTAGATAACTTTGCACCCTTCAATTTCTAAAGCAATGCAAGCAGCAGAGAGGATGCATTCTCGATTACTGAGGGAGTGGGAGTAAAGCAAATGGGACCTGGAGAGTTTTCCTTTCTCTACCAGTAATCTTAGTGATACTTCACTTTATGGTCTTGAGGCCGTTTCCTTAAGCCATAGAGAAATAGGGTACACTAATGCCTGCTGTTTTTACTAGAAGAAAAGGTAGGAGTTTTAAGCAGAATTCCTTAACTGAGGATCCTTTAAGTGTAGCAGAATAACCAGATCAATTTCTAGGGCCTAATTTCCCCTCATGGATGGAAATGATGTTGTCATTGATATGTTGTTTATTGGAGAAGGAGATGAGCAGCTATGCAAATACAAGAAATACAGAGGGAAGTTTGGGCGCTGGAGGCAGGCAGAGAGAGGAAGGATCCTGAGGATAAATTGTAAGGATAATTGTCACTGCTTTGTAATTGTTGAATGTTTACGTCGCGAAAGTGTTTTACATTATGGTATACAATGTTACTTTACATTAGTATGGGAACTGCTGAGTCACGGCCTGAACCTCTGATTGATCACCTGACGTGAGCTATGAATCAATCAGAGGAGCACAGGTGAAGGCAATTCAAACCAATGGAAGTGTTGGCCAGCAGTGGGGAAGGATCTCTTCTGAAGATGTGCTCTGCTGGAGCTTGGTAAGTGAGCCCACAATACAGCCAAACTTTGTATGTGGGTTAGCTTTCTATTTGTTTGTTGGTATTTTTTTTTTGTTTGTTTTTTTAAAATTTTTGATTTATTGATTTATTAGTGTTATCATCATCTGATTCACTTTACTCTCTTGTTCATTTTGAAATTATATCACCTTAATATTCATTGATTGGGAAGTTGGGGAGTCAGGCAGGCGAAATAAATTTAAATTTACATCACGTCTTGTCGTTTGAATTTCTATAAATGCGCAAATTGTAGTGATTAACGTCACAGGCTTTGTTAAATGTTTAAGATGTTACTGAAGGGTAATGTAATGCAAGGGTATGTTAAGGAATGGTATCCTCCATGTACTTTGTAACCATGTCTACTGATCATGGACAAGTAGAACTGATCTTGGCAACACTTGTTAAAAAGCCCAAGAAATCTTTTGTAGTTATTGTGTAACAATTATCTTCCCTTTCTCCCCCTCCTTTTACCTTCTTTCTTGTTACCTCTCTACATTTTCTCCCTTTTCTTTTGCACACTGCGATGTTCCATACCCTAACGCTCCATAATGTAATGTCTTAAACATTTAACAAAGACAGTAACACTAATCAGTACAATTTATACACTTATAGAAATTCGAAAGATAAGACATGGTGTAACTTTTAGTTTATTTAGCCTGCCTGGCTCCCCAAGGTATCAGTCAAAGAATATTATGAAGTTACAATTAGAAAAAAAACAATGGAGTTAAGGAAAGCAGATTATGATAACTAAAAGAAAGAAGAGAAAAAGCTTACCTGTATCCTGGGATCACTTAACAAACTCCAGCAGAGCAGGTCTCTAGAAGAAATACTTCCACCCTCAAAGCCAGTATTTAAAGGGGTTTAGCAGGGGTGGAGCCAGGCACCTCCCCTTCCTGTAGCACAGCTGAATTGCCTTCACCTGTGCACCTGGGGCTGATTCATGGATAACCACAGGTGATCAATCACAGGTTCAGGACATAACTTAGCAGTTGCAACACTCACATAATCTAACATTTAGTAACATGACATAGCACACATTTACAATACAGACATACAACAATCGAAAACAAGTGACAATTATCACAACAATTTAAAGCCAATGCTTTATTGTCTTCCAAAAATAGCAGACAGGTGATAAAAAAGAAGTGAGATAGCAAAAACCAACGATACGTTACGATACGTTACGATACGTTACGATACGTTACGATACGTTACGATACGTTACGATACGTTACGATACGTTACGATACGTTACGATACGTTACGATACGTTACGATACGTTACGATACGTTACGATACGTTACGATACGTTACGATACGTTACGATACGTTACGATACGTTACGATACGTTACGATACGTTACGATACGTTACGATACGTTACGATACGTTACGATACGTTACGATACGTTACGAT
>NW_024885037.1:0-17217 GCF_019232065.1 Centrocercus urophasianus
CGCCGGGCGCTCAGGGGAAGGCGGCGCGGGGGCCCGTCTGTCCGTCCCCCGTCGGCACCGAGCCGTCCTCCGGAGTCGCCGTGAGGCCGGGAGCCGGCTGGGAACGTGGTCGTTTCTCTGTCGCTCTGTGCGTTCGTCGGTTAAACGTTTCCCGTTCGTTTCTGGGCGCTTCTGCCCGCGGTCGTTTCTGCAGCTCCGGTAAGCCACCCCGTCCCCATGCTCTCCGCCGGGTAAGGACGGGGCGGCGCAAACGGCCGTGTCGTAGCACTGCGAGCGCCGGCCCGTTCCTCCCCCGCATCCCCTCCCCTCCTCGGCACCGCGTGGGAAATGGTTGGGGTGGGATTCCGGGAGAGCTGGGGCGGCTCAGCCTGCAGAAGAGGAGGCTCGGGGGGATCCCGGGCGCGGCCATCGGTCCGTGCAGGGAGGCGCGGAGAGGACGGAGCCCGGCTGCGCCCGGCGGTGCCCAGCAGCGGGACCGGAGGCACTGGGCACACGCTGCAGCGCAGCAGGTTTGTCACCGCTGAGCCCCCGGCTCGGGTCAGCGCCGTTGGATATTTTTGCCAGAGATCACGATGCAGGAGATGAGTGCATGCTTGTGAAATCCGACGGGCATCCTAAGGCACGAGGTGCTGCTGGCATCCTGGGGTTCTTACGGGGCAGCAGGGAGAACTGGAGGGCGCAGGGCAGTAGCTGGGGGCTCTTGAAGGGGTTTGAGGTGCTGTGGGTTCAGAATTGTTGGTAGAGCAACAAAGTGCTCAATGACTGTCTGAAGGAACTTCTGTGCCCCAAAAGGCTGCTCAGAAGTGCAGAGAGTCAGTTTAGGACAAGTAAACAATGCTTTGAGCTTAGTGGCACCACGTCGGGTTTCCTTCCCTTGTGCTGTGCGTCATTTCTGGAACTGCAGAGAAAAGGTGCAGGGGTATCTCGTGCTGCCCGGCTGTGGGTGTCCCTGTCTGCACAAGGTGCCCTGGCTTCCCTTGCACTTGCCAGCCATCTCGTTAATGGAGAGCTGCTCAGGCAAATAAAAACGGCCTCACTTGGATACTGAATCAATCACCACTATCTGTACCAAGGTTGAGACAGTCAACTCAAATAGAGACAGCTCTGTGTAAGTGTTGGCAGCCTGGAACTAAGTCTTGTGGCTTGTGCTTTGTGTCAGCATAGAAGCTGGTATTTAGAATGTCCATATAGCTTGAAATTGTATAAAGCTTGTGAAAGAAGATCTCTTGATTTCTTATGGTAACTTAAAATCAGAACATTCAGAATATCATAGGAGTGCATATCATCAGGATATGCCACAGAGGGCTTATCTTTTATGCTCGGATAGGCAACCTTTTCCTGCAAAGCGTTTTACGTGGGAGGATGTCTCTTTGCCCTGAGGCTCTCCTCTTCCATGAAACTCATCTGTGAGCCTGTAGACATGTCAGTATTTCCACTGACATAACGCAGCAGCAGCCATTTGCTGCTTAATCTTGTGCTTTGTTGCTTTTTTTTTTTTTTTTTTAATTGCAAATGTGGTGCTATTTTCCTATTTTGATGTTGAGAAAAGGCATTGCCTGGGCCTGCTTCACTCTGGTCTGCCCAGTCAGATTTGGACCCAGGATTCAGTCATTTTATGTGGAAGTTTTGTACTTTTGCCCATGTCTGCTGCGGAAGAGATTTAAGCTACTGAATTTGTGGTGGAGAATTTTCTTCCATTACCCCTTTCTCAAGCCATCAAACTGCCGTACCTGAGCACTGTTCCATGGCCAGGATCTGCATGCTGCGGGGCTGCCGTGTGGGGCTGCCATGGCAAGGTTCCTTTCTGTGTTAGAAATTGAGCGTGAGCACTGGAAGATTTGAGTTTGCAGGCTTGATTTATGCAGCTTCAGTTACTCAACCTTTTTCTCATGCGACTGATATGTGAAGGAAAAATTGTATTTTTAGGTGTTTCACTGCTTGGTAGAAAACCTGAATTTATTAGCATTTTTTGTAATAAATCTTGCACTCTGTGCTCTGCACCTCATGGTTTAGAGTGAACCCATACAGAATTTAGTCCGTTCACTTCAAAAGAAATTGTGGTCTCAGTGAAATGTAGTACTGAATTGGCAGCTTTTGCTGACAGATGTTCTGACAAGTCCTGCTTGTGAACTGGCACAGGTCAGTTTTAGATGTCAGGTTTCAGTAGGCCTGTGGCCTTTTGGAAATGGACGCATCGTGTTGGTGTGGCTTGTTCTCAGGCCGTGTCTGTCTGTAGAGGAGGTTTTAGTGTATGTACTAATGGGAGCGAGGAATTCTTGTTGGCCAGAAAGAGGCTCAGCCTAAATAGGAACAAGGAAGTCTCTGTGCTCCTTCCTTTCTGCCGCTGTTGCAATGTGCAGAACTTGTTTTAAGTTTTGCGTTTATCTGAGTCACTGCCAGTTTCTCGAAGAATGATGTATTTCTCTGGATGACTGCATGTTATTTCACTGACACAGTTGAAATTTAAAGCAAATGTTATGAACTCAGCCGTCATCCAACCCCAGCCGGTACATTTTAAGAGCTTAAGGCTTTGGACATTGGAATGTTTTCTGCAAGCCTTGTGCTTGCAGCAAGCCAGTTGCTCTGAGTGCAGCAGGCACACAGCGAAGTGGTAGAAGTGAAGCTCATTGCAGCAAAGCCAGAGGCACGGGCCTCAGTTACTGCAGGACAGCAGCTGTAGTGCAGGTTTGTGTAGTTCGCCTTGCGTGAGCTGTCTGAGTGTCCAAACTCCTCCTCTCGTTTTCGCCCTCAGACTTGGAAAGATTGGAGCTTCAGCTGTCATTTTCTGTGCCAGCCAAGATGGCTGAGTGTGGGAGGTGGGAGGAAGCAACAGAACACGTGCTCTAGAAATACTGAACATGGAAGCCAGGCAAAGGATCTGGCACAAGTTTGGTTTAGGGAGCCAGAGGTGTACTCTGGCCTTTAAAAATGTCTCTCCATCACTCAAGTACTGCTCAAGAAAAATAAAACCTGATATGCCTAACCAAAAGGGGCTTAAACTGTATGTCTGAAAGCTTCAGATGCAACTGTAGGAGCCTAATTTGCAATGCTTACGCTTGAACTTTTTCCAGATGTTTCTTCCATAACATTATCTGCCTGTGTCAGTAGTCCATATGCTTCCCTATGCTGCTTGCAGATAACACTGCCGATGTCAGGACATTACTGCAGTTGGTACCTCTGTGGTCCCTCTGTGCTTAGGAAATTCTAGTCATGGCAAGAGCCACAGAAGGGTGTCTAGGAAGGAATAGTTTTCTCTTGATGCATTTAATCTTATGTTTGCCTGTTTTTTGCATTTTCACCATCACAAAAAATAGGTCTTTATTCAATGTAATGCATGTACCTTATTTTTTGTTAGTGCAGTATTTTTATTCATACATCAGGGCAAACTGTTTTAATGCTAATGCACACTTCTTCCATTTTCATCCTCAGTAAAGATATGCAAATAAATTGTTTCATTGGGGTACAATTTTTGCTCTATTCTGTTTCCAACATTTTGCAAGCCAAAATGTGTAGTTCCATTTTTCCAAGTAACAGAACAGTTGTGTTATGCAGTTACCAGCTGAACTGATGATGGTGTGTAGCCCTGCCCTCCCAGGACGAGGTACAAGGTACACTGTTAACAGAGTCCTCTTTTCTTAGGGGCACCTTGTGAGACAGGTTAGGATGTACATTTTGTTAAGGACAACCAGTCTATATGAGCAGATGAACTTCTGTTATGCTGTATTTATTTTTATTTTTACTGCTTTTATTTTTAGGTTTTTTATTAAACACCACAACAAACTTGCCTTCTGCTGGTGTATCCAGTTGTCTGGGTGTTGCTGTTGTGCTCAGATAAACAATTCTAATAGTGCCAAATTGTTTGCAAGTGTACCTCAGAAGAGAGTGCAGTGGAAGTACTCTACAGGACACTGAGGTTTTGAAGTGTTTCATACGATGGTCACAAACAGCCTGGGAGCTAAAACCTGATCGGATCAACAGACACAAAAAACTCCAGTATTTTGCTCCTATGCATGCTAGACTTGGTCCAGTGTGGATCACAATTATGCAGACAGGGATTTTTGCTTGGAATCTGTGGAACAGCTGAAGTAGGCCAAGAGTACGTGTGCGTGGAGACTGCTTTCATCTACCCATGAGCACTGCAGCCGAGTACAAATATCCTCTTTGGCAGCAGGATGCGGACAGTTTGGTTAGGATTTAAAGACTGAACTTTCCCGTACAGCGATGAGGTTCTGAGGTCTTGCAGACACGATCCCTGCCCTGTGGGATGAATGTTTGTCCGCTGCCAGGTGTCTTGGAGGCACCGGCTACTGCTTGACTGAGGGTCATAGAATCACAGGGTCACTGAGGTTGGACAAGATCTCTGAGATCATCTAGTCCAACTGTCCGCCTGCCACCAGTGCAGCCCACTAAACCATGTTCCTGGGTACCACATCTAGACATTTCTTGAATACCTCTGGGGATGGTGACTCCAGCTCCCTGGAAAGCCTGTTCCAGTGCCCAGCCACTCTTTTGGAGAAGTTTTTCTTACTGTTGATGCTACAGTTTGGCTTGCTCTGATTGAATGATCCTATTCATCTCTTGCATTAGGCTGCAGCTGCAAAATGAATCAGCAGGCGTGTTAGCAGGGAAACACGGAAATGGAATTTGCTCCTGAAGAGGATGCTGCCAGCAGACCTTGGTTGCCTCGCTCAGGATTGGTCTGAGCTGATCTCTGCAGTTCTGTCAGGTGTCGTAGCCGTGTTACCGTGGCCGTGTTCTGTGCAAGAGAGGAAGGGTTGAAAGTCCTGTGGGGAAGGACCTGGGGGTCCTGGTGAATGGAAAACTGAACGTGGGCCAGCAGCGTGCTCTTGCAGCTCAGAGGGCCGATGGTTTCCTGGGCTTCATCAGAGGAGGGGTGGCCAGCAGGGACGGGGAGGTGATTGTCTCTGCTGTGCCCTCGTGAAGCCACGTCTGGAGAACTGCATCCAGGTCTAGGGCCCTCAGTATAGGAGAGGTTGGAGCTGTTAAAGAGGGTCCAGAGGAGGGCACGAAGATGGTTAGAGAGCTGGAGCACCCCCCTATGAAGACAGGCAGAGGCAGCTGGGCTTGTTCAGCCTGGAGAAGAGAAGGCTGTGGGCAGACCTGATTGCTGTCTTCCAGTATTTAAACAGGAGGTGAGCAACTTTTCACAAGGGTAGACAGTGATGGGACAAGGGGGAATGGTTCTAAGCTCAAGGAGGGAAGTTTTAAACTGGATGTCAGAGGGAAGTTCTGTGCAGAGAGAGAGCTGAGGTGCTGGAACAGCCGCTGGAACACGGCCCAGAGAGGCTGTGGATGCTGTGTCCCTGGAGGTGTTCAGGGCCAGGTTGGATGGGGCCCTGGCAATCTGGTCTAGCACCAGACCTGGAGGTTTGTGGCTGCTGTGCCTGTGGCAGAGGAGTGGAACAGACGGCCCTTGCGGTCCCTTTCAGCCCAAGCCATTCTGTGATTCTGTGCAAGTCTGAAAATCCATCGTGATGTTGTGTCTGGCAGATGTTACTTGTTCCATTAAAAAGAACGTGTTTTGTTTTGTTTTTTCCCTTTACTCTTAGGTGGAACGTACTGGGTATTCAAGGAGCCTTCCTTAGCCTCTCTGTGGAGCCAATTTACTTCTCTAGCATCATCTTGGAGAGTTTATATCATGGGGATCACCTATCCAGAGCCGCATAGCAGAGGACAGCAGAGGTGGAAGATCTACCACCTCTTTATACACTCAGCAGACCTTTACTGAGTGGCAAGTATCCAATGGAGAGAGCCGTACTGGTAACTAAGTCTGTTCCAGTAGCATTGTGATTCTGCAGTTCTCACAGCCTTGGAAATACGTCTTGTGAGTAAACTGGTTTCTGGTCACAGCACAGAAGATACGGTGTAAACCCAGTAGGGATACACAGACAGAGATTCCATAGCAAGAACCGGTGGTGAGTTAAAAGATGCCCAAAAAGCCACGGAATGAACTGAAGGCACTTTGGCGTCACTGCCATCTGCAGTGTGCCTTAGCAGCAGGTGAGGCAAGTGGAAGGCCCTGGCTTCATGAAAGCTCTTGTCGTCTGTGGACAGTGCGTTAGCTCTCACTTTCACTTCTCTTACCATTGCAGGTAGTTATTGAACAGCTACGTCATTTATCAGTTTTCCGAGATGAAAATATTTGGCTCACAATCTTTAGGCCAATGCCCAGCTAAAAGTGGATGAAGAGACGATCTCAGGTGTCACTGACTGTATTTTATTTCGTTGCCCATCTCTGTTGGTTGCAGAATTAGCTTTAGTTAGCACGGCACCCAACTTGTTTGCATGACCTAGCTGTCACAGTATGTTCATTTCACTTCATAGTTGATGCACAAATGCTGCATTTAGAGCCTGCTGGAATGTGCCTGAGAAATATTTTTATATCTTTTTAAGTATTAGCTGACAGACAGCTAAACAGCCAACCCTGGCAAGTAACCAGCAGCTGCCATTGAAACTTCAAGCATTATTCTTTAGCACCACTCAGATTCTAGACTCTAGTGGGGCTGAGAGTATTTGAAGTAATTTAATAAAGTAATGATTTAAACAATTTAAAAGGAAAGTTCTGAAGTGTCTTAAAGAAAATCTAGAAAAGCTAATTACAGTAATGTTGTGCAAGCTTTAAAACTGAAATCTCTTATACTTGCTGTCACTGCGTGCATTGCGTTGTTCTGTAGAGCCAGGCTTCTGTCACGTCTGTTTGTTTTCCAGGGAAAAAAGAAAAAGAAAAAAGAAAAGATCAGTATTTTAAAGCATGTTTAAAGTTTGACATGGATTTCAAAAATGAACATAGGGAGCTTGTCATGTATTTATTTCATAAGGATTTCCTGAACTGGAATGTACTGTAATGTTAAGTGATGTGTATACCTTTAGAGTAGCAAGCGGGTAATAGAGACAGTGTGCACGGTTCCAAACATTCTATTGCTGTACTGACCTAACAGCTGATGTGTGCAGTGTTGCTGGTATCTGATTAGCAGTCTGGGAACTTTAAGCAATTCTTCAAGCAGGGCACCTCGGCTTTGTACAAACCTTTTGTTCTGAAGTAGTGTTATCATCTGTCTGTGGTGACACAGCATCCTCTGTTTGAACAGCTCAGCCAGAGCTGCCTGGGCAGCAGAGAGAGTTCAGAAGTGTTGAACCTCAACTCTCAGCTGTTGAGCTTCATGAAAATGCATGCCTCAGCATGTGCAGGAAGCTTGCTGGAGAGGAGACGCTCACAAGAATTGGTCTGATGGATTTCCTTGCACTGGAATAGTCTTGAAAGCTAGCTTTCTGATCTGTGATGTTGGATTCAAGTGGGGCCTACGTGTAGCTACACATCTCCTGTTTGAGTCGCTTATTTCACATCTCTTTCACTTTGGTGTTTTTAGCCCTTTACCTCCCTTGGATGAAGCTTGGTGTGAGCTCTGTCAGGCTTTGCCGGTATGTAAATGCTGGCCTAAAGAAGTGGTGACCTTTGATTTTGCTTATTATAAGAATATTAGAAGTTCAGAGCGATGTTCTCTAAAATATGGTAGTTGTCACACTTTTCAGAGGAGAATGAAATATTTTACTTTCTATCCTGTCTTTCCCTCCCGTGACTATTTCAGTTGATTGTGCTGCGTTCATGTTCAGCTCTTGAGAGAGAAGATATGATCCACCTAAATGACTGTCAGGTGCTTTGCTTTTGCAGCCTCAGTTTCTGTTCATGCTGCCGCTGATCCGCTTTCAGAGACTCCTTGGGCACTTTTCCAGGGCTCGTGCAGATAAGTGCTGCTTGCCAAGGTGTCATTTAAGTGTACTTGAAATTCAGAGTCATTTTTGTTTGTTATGACATCAGAATAACCTAAGAAATGCAATTGTGTAACTGCTGCTGAAACACCCTGCATGATGGATGTTATGTTCAGTGCCTTCTTTATCTGAAAATCCCTTCTATAGAGCCTCAACTGTGCATGAGCAAAGTGGTAGAGAAATGCAAGTTGTCTTCAGTGTTTGCTGAAAGAGTTGCTCACACTCTGGACGTGTTGGTCTGGGGAGAGAATCACTCACTAAAGGAAAATGTAGGGCAGCATTTTGTTTTTTAAATGGAAATGATGCTCTTTCACAGTAATAAGAAAAGGAGCAAAAGGCATTTTTTGCAGTACTGACTGTACGGTATCCGATCACCGTGCTTGTTCAGTGGCACATGAAACAAGCAAAAGTAATAGTACAGATATTTTTAAGTTAAATTAAAAATGTGACTGACTCATTTCTCATGTGGTAGCCATTTGTAACCTCTCTTGCCTCAGTACTGGTTCTCCAGTATGTGGTGCTTTAAGCAAATGACTGTTTCACGTCAGCTTCATAAAACAAGCCTGAATTTACACGCTTATGGAAAGTCAGAGTTTAGATTCCTTTTGTTTCTGCTCTCAATTAATAGTTCTTTTAGGTGTAGACCTTCCATTGTGTGACTTGTGGAGCAGTAGGGTTTGATTGCTCTGCAGTGTTTGGTCTTCAATGGCACAGAAGCAGTTGTGTTGTGCCTGATCCACTCCAGTTTTCATGCGACTCGATGCATGGATTTTTTGGCAACCACTCAGAATGGACAGCAGAAGTTGTGACAATCTCACCTGAAGAAAACTGGAAAATACTAACAAAGGAAACTGTCATTCCAATTCCATTTTTTCAACTCCTATTTTAAGCAAATGTGGGAGGGTGGGACTGTTTATTGTTTACTTGGTTAACTGTCTGTGGGTGACAGTAACCAGGTCAGCATTAGCCAAGCATAAAAACACGTCAGCATCAGAAAGTTAAATATTTCTAAGTGTTCATTTAGTAAGCGAGGAACTGGTTATCTGAATTTGGTTTGTAATTTTAGATCTAGGACCTCACAGCTCTCACATACTTGCATTTGTGCATCCTACAAGTGGGTGTGGGACCCAGAAGTGCTATAAGACCTGAGCCAATAAACAAGTCCTGTGCTTATCTGCTTTAGGCTGACTTAACTTTGTTAGATTGTATTTCAAATACCATCAAGAAACGCATCTTGCCGCAATGCTAATGTTGAATTCATACACGTTTACTAGATTATTTTAGATGTAGGACCTAGCAGAGACTCAGTAGGTGCAAAATAGAGTTTCAAAGAGTTCTATTAAAGTAAAAATGGGATTTTTATTTATCAGAAAAACACAAACACCCCTGTCTCCTGTCCCCTTTCTCCTCCCCTCCTCGTAAGAAATTGAGACATATGAAGTTTTGCCACCCCTGTAATGTGTGTGAGGCCACCGTGCTGCACAGCCGTTCCACAGTGCTTAAACTTAAGTGCAGCTCAAACCACTTGCTGTGCTGCTGGCCCTGGCTGCTGCCTGAGAGCACTGCGGATGTGCTGAGAGCATTCCTGAGATGTGCAGGAGTTGGGCTGTGACACTGGAGTCCTACATTGCCATTTCTGGGCATCTTCAGCAGTAATGAGCACGTGAAGTGGAGAGGCAGCTGAAGCACAGCTGGATTTATGAGAAAAGAGTCAAGGGTCTGCTGGTTTTGGCCTTCTGCATAGGATGCTGAGCTTGGGGCTCACTGCCTAAGTTGGATGCCCACAGCATCTGTGGCTGCGCGTGTGCCAGTTGCACCGTGCCCCTGTGCAGTTAGTGGGAAGGAAGTGCTGTCGTGGGAGACATCCTCTGCTGATGAGAACCCGAGTGAGGTCAGACCCCCCTGAAGCATTCCTCTTCTCACAGCTGTAAGGAGGGAGGTTAATCAGTAAACAGAAGTGTTACTGGTTCCCAGCTTCTTTTAGGCACTGAGGCTTGCATTTGAACATGTAAAACATTAACGGCAGCGGCATTGAACTACCTTTGAAGGCAGTTGTATTTATGTAGAAATAATGGTAATTTTAACAAAGCATACTCTACAGTTACTGAAATGGGGATGCCTTCATGCCTTAGTTTGCAAGGCATTCTGTCATCTCATACCACCACTCTGATCTAACTCCATTTTTTTACAAGGGAAAGTGAAAAAGCACATTGTAGGCACTTCTAAATAGGATTGACTGCTTTAAGTAAGATTGCAGTTACAAGTTGTTAGCTGACTTGTAATTGTTTGTGCTGGGACATGACGAGGGTTCATCACTCTGCACTGGTTTTAAAGTGCAGACATAGTGAAACATACACTTAGCTACTTGAATTCTTACAGCAGCAGAGTGAAAGGGAATTGATGGGAGGTTACAGCTAGGGAGGCTTTGCTGGATCTGCTCTGTCTGGAACTCAGCTAGCATTGCTACTGAATGGGCTTTGAGGGCAATGGTTACCTGTGCAGGACACCAGCAACATTTCTTCTTCTTCGTGGTTATTTGCAGGTCAGTAACTCATGAATCGGTTTGCCCTGTAAACCAGACCAGGTATTCCTGATTTGCGTGCTGTCATTTAACCCAGCAGGCAGCTAAGTACCACCTGGCTGCCCGCTCACTGCCCCTCAGCAGGGTGGAAAAGAAAAAGATAAATGTGGGAGAATTCCTGGGCTGAGAAAAGGACAGTTTAATGTGAAAGAAATAAGTTGAAATTAAAAAGAGAAAAAAAAAAGGTGAGGAAGGCAATTGCTCACCAGCAGCTGACCAGCGCCCTGCTGGACACGGAGTGAGGGCAGCTCCTGGGGCCAGCTCCAGCTTTTATTGCTGAGCATGGTACCCTTGGTATGGAACGTCCCTTTGGCCAGCTTAGGTCAGCTCCTGGTTTTGTCCTGTCCCAGTTCCTTGTGCCCCCTGGCCTCCTCACTGGCAGAACAGTGTCAGAAGCAGAACTGTCCTTGATTTGACGCAGCACTGCTCGGCAAATAAAAAGTTGGTGTGTTATCAGTGCCATTTTCATCCTGACTCCCAAACACATCGCAGTGCCAGATGCTCTGAAGGAAATTAATGCTATCCCAGCCAAAGCCAGGCCAACAGGGCAAGGTGCTAATACCACTGTCCACGTGGAGCTCTGCTTCATCTTTACGTAATCCTCCTCTGAGAAGCCTGGTTTCTTGTGGCTCCACGGATGCTCACCTGCCGAGCTAGGAAGGACAGAGAGAGAGAGGATTTTTAATCACGATGAGAATGAAATATGCATGGAAGTATTTCCATTATTTGATGAAAAATCTGCAGGAGAACGTCCCCATAGAAAAAGAATTGTTTGCAGTTTGCAGCCTAGTAAGAATGATGACCAGCAGTTAGTGTTTATTGTTTATTCATTAAATCTCTTCTTTCAGGTATTAGCAATGCAGAAGCACGCTAACCAGGGAAAGCACCAAACTTCAGTGTAAATTGGACAGTGGTAGACACTGGTCTGGAAGTTATTAATGCTACAGCTGGCAAGGATGAAATGGGACCTGCATCTCGCCTCTGTAAGCATGCTTTGTGCATCTGCTGGATGCAGTTCATCCAGTGTTCATGCAAAGGTGTATATTCCAGCATGGAAAGTTTTTCACTTCCAGTCTATTCTTTATGCCATGTCCATGTGTATCTTTCTGTATTCAGAAGCCATTTTTTGTATGTCTGTAGCTGAGCCTGACGTTAGCTACCAGTCCACACCATAATGGAAGATAACACATTCATTTAGGTTATTTAATTGTGGAACTCCTGGTACAAAATGCATTCAAGGCTCTGATAATCCTTGGTTATAGCTAAGTAAGCAAAAGCTCTTACCTCCTTTCCTTTTGCCTTCTCATTCAAATTTCTTTGGAAATACAATCCCGGTTGCTCTGAAATCCAGCCTATAGAGATTTCACTCTGTCCTTAGAAAGAAAAGAGCCCAAATAGTATACATGAATGGCTTTTCAGTGTCTAGAGTTTTTCTGCCAAAGGACCTGGGTAATCCAGAAGAAGCTAAAGGCATGCTAAGTGTAGTGGAGCTACCACAGCACTGCTGAAAAGTGAAGTCCAAAGATTGCTTCTCTCTGTATGTGGTTTGGTTCTGCAGGAGGGCACTGTTGCAAGAGGAGGAGTGTGGATAGTTGCAGTGAAACTGAATACAGAGCTAGAATGGCTGGAAGTAGTATACTGTGCTTTGGGCTTGTTGCCTTTGCCTGTACATTTGGTTGAGTAGTTTGAGTAGGGTTTAATGGTGGCACAGCTCTTCTGGGTTTAATGGGGACACATTGGCACAGCTCTGCTAGGTTTAATGGTGGCACATTGCACAGCTCTGCTGGGTTAATTAGTGACACATTGGCACAGCTCTGCTGCCTTTAATGGTGATACAGCCCTGCTGGGTTTAATAGTGACACGTTGCACCGCATTGTATTTGGCCTTTTTGATTTAGGTCCCTTACCCAGTGCAGTCTTATTGATAAAAATTCGGCATTTTTTCCCAAAATACCAACTCTCTCTCTAATAAATGTCAGTTTCCAACAAAGTATGTCCTTATCTCCAGAAATAGCAGTTTTCTGAGAAATACCTGACATTTCCTCTCAAAAATACTACTTTACACTCCTCAAGAGGACATTTTCTCCCAGAAATACCTGTACTGTAAGGAATACCTCACATTTCCTCCCTCGTGCTGGCTGCACCTTGTTCTCAAGAACACAGGTAGGTGGTATATAGAAATGCAGCCTACCAGTCCCATTGCTTTTTGAGCTGATTGGCTGGGAGTTGATTCCCTTGGTTTGATTAATTTAATTACCGGATAGTAATTAAATAACGCTATTCAAGATTCGTTACAGGCACGAGGGGTGGGATCGAAGCTGAGACGGCCCTGCTAACGGACAGAGCGCTGCTGGGCCGCTTAGCCCTATGGGGAGAGGCTCCCGCTGCTTCCTAACGAGGTTCAGCAAGGCCGAGTGCCGGGTCCTGCACGTTGGCCACAATAACTCCCATGCAGCGTTACAGGCTTGGGGCTGAGTGGCTGGATGACTGTTAAGAGGAAAGGGGCCTGGGGTTGCTTGGCTGAACACGAGCCAGCAGCGTGCCCAGGTGGCCAAGAGGGCCAGGGACCTCCTGGCCTGCATTAGAAATAGCGTGGCCAGCAGGAGCAGGGAGGTGATCATCCCCTGTACTCAGCACTGGTGAGGCCACGCCTTGAGTATTGTGTTTGGTTTTAGGCCCCTCACTGCAAGAAAGACACTGAGGCCCTGGAACGTGTCCCGAGAAGGACAACGAAACTGGTGAGGGGTCTGGAGCACAAGTCTTATGAACAGCAGCTGAGGGAGCTGGGATTGTTCAGTCTGGAGAAGAGGGGGCTCCGGGGAGGCCTCATTGCACTCTACAACTTTCTGAAGCTCCTTGTGATGAGGAGGGGTTTGGCCTCTTCTCCCAGGCAACAAACAGGACTCGAGGAAATGGCCCCAAGTTGTACCAGAAGAGGTTTAGGTTAGGCATAAAGAAGAACTTTTTCTCTCAGAGAGAGAAACAGAATTAGGATAGGCTACTGGCTGCCCAGAGAGGTGGCGGGGTCGCCATCCCTGGCAGTGTCCAAGAGGCGTCTGGATGAGGAGCTGCGAGATCTGGTTCAGTGCTTGTGGTAGCAGCGGTGATGGGAGGGCGGTTGGAACTAGATGATCTTGCAGGTGGTTTTCAACCTTGTGATTCTATGATTCTAAAGCTGTAGTCCAACCCTGCTGCTGCTCTGCGGCATGAAGCTCGGAGCAGTGTTCTGTACTGTTAGCATAAGAGAAGTCAGAGCCATGCAGTGTGATTTGTTACTGCCAGGTGAGATGGGATGCACTTTGGTGAGGAGATGGGCAGTGCTGGAGCTGCCCCTTCTGCTTCTAAGAGTGTGTCCTAAGTAGGATGTAAACCCTGCTGGCTCTTCCTCACTGCAGGTGCTCGGAGGACTTATAAGGACTCGGAGGACTCTTATAAGATCCTTATGTCAGGTTTCATGTGTATAAACTTGAAATTGAATTTTGAAACCAGTTGGGAATTGATTATGCTGATCACCTCTTCCTCTAATTAAAACGTTACACGCAATGTATGCTAGGTACTCTGCTTTCTCTGTACCATTATATTAGAGAAGAATTCACGCTCAACTTTAAGCATTTTTGTTTTGAATTTTAGGTGGTTTTGCAAAGGTGAAACTCGGACGGCATCTTCTTACTGGTGAAAAAGTTGCAACAAAAATCACGGACAAAGTTGCTTTGGGGTAAGCCAAAAGATATTTAAATATGATAACACCTTCTGTTGGAGTTGTGGAGTTCTCGAGAACACAGGGAGGTGGTATATAGAAATGCAGCCTACTAGTGCCATTGCCTTGTGAAGGATGCTGTAGGGTTGGAAAAAGTTCAGCAGAACACCACAAATCTTGTTCCTTGTTGTTCAGAGGGCAATACTCTCTGGCTGTAAAATGGAGGGAGTTCAACATTATTACAGCAACTTTAACAAAGTGCTAATGAAAATACTGGATATTTTACATTTCAGCTTTCTCTGATCTGTGTTTTAGAATTCCTATGGGAGTAATGTCAGCCATTGCTGAGTTGATGCTGAATTGTGTACTGTCACATACAGGCTTTGGCATCTTATGTTACACAGCAGTCAGATGTGGTACCTGGTATGCCAAATTAGTTAGCAATTTCATAGCTTGCTTTTATGGTCTCTTAAGGATGACTTGCCTCGTGTTAAAACAAATTGATGCCATGAAGAACTTAAGTCATCAAGATGTTTGCCAATTGCATCATGTAATAGAGACATCAAAGAAAATATTCATGGTCTTAGAGGTAAGAAATAGTGTTCCTGCCACGCTTAAGGCTACTGTTTTTATCTTTAGCAGTAGACAATAATATAAAAATGAAGCTGAAATGAAATGATTCTTAAATATCTCAATGGTGAATGGGTTCAAGATTCATTGGTTTTAAAATTAAGAATAAAGTGTTCTATATTCTGTCTTTTTGTAAAAGCCACTAATCAGCATTCTGGTTTTAATTCCTAACTTACACTTCAATTTTTTAAAGTAGCCTCTGCAAGGTCTGCAGGACACCAGAGCCCCCACGTTGTTGCCATCTCCTGAGTGATTTATGCCACCCATGACACTGAGTGCAATGCCTCAGTTACCAGATTGGAGGCAAGGGTCAGATTTCTCAGCTTGTGTGGCATGCCACAGTGCTGGCCCATGGCATAACTGGAGCACTCTGTACTGCTCTGACTGAGCACGGGGAATGGTGTCCTGTGCTTTCTGTGCTCTCACTGTTGCTTGTTTTTCTCTGATGCATTCTAAGTACACTGTCAGATAACTTTACCTTTCTCGTTAAAGCATTGTCCTGGAGGGAAGCTGTTTGATTATATTGTTTCTAAGGACCACCTTTCAGAGGAGGAAGCTGGAGTCTTTTTTCGACACTGTTTCAGCAGTCGCTTATGTTGCCAGTCAGGGTCATGCCCACAGAGACCTCAAACCAGTAAGTCTGAACTGTATTCAATCTTTCATAAATAATAATGAACGTGTTTTTATTTTTCCATTGGCAGAGAAAGTTGTCCCATTGTTGTGGTTTAACCTGGCAGGTGCCTGAGCATCATGCAGTACTTCACTCAATCCACTCCTTTCCAGTGAAATGCAGGAGATAATGGAAGGGGGGAGAAAACAGCACAAAGTAGAACTCATGGGTTGAGATAAAATTATTTACTGAGATAGAGGAAAGGAAAAGGATAACAGTTATGATGAATGCAAAAGCAATTGCTCACCACGTACCAATCAATGTCCAGTTAGGCTCCTAGTAGAAGAGATTTACAAGAACTTCTATGCCCTTCAGAACTCCTTCCACACCGTGTCATATTGTATGGGATCTCCCTTTGGCCTGTTTAAGTCAGCTGTCCTAACTCTGTTCCCTCTCACTTCCTTGGGCTCTCAGCTGAGAATGACTTTGGCTCTGTGCAGCACTGCCTAGCAGTAAATACAGGTGTCAGTGTGCAATGTAGAGCAAAACTGGAGTATCATATCAGACACTGAAGAAAACAATTCCATCCAAGCTGAAACTCAGACACCCTTCATTATCTTGCGCTTAGAACTCTTTCGTTACAGAAAATGTGAGATAATTATTACCATTCTTTACCACGTTCTGCAGCTGAGCTGGATTTTGTTATCCTTGAAGATAAAGATATCCATATTTTCCTCTGAAAGGGGAGTAAAACATCAAGGCCCTAATGGGAGTGGAGCAGAGACACAGGTATGATACGAATGTTGTTTTTACACTTTCCTTACGCCCTTTGTTGCAGTTTGTATCTAGAGAGAGCCCTTGTGGTGTCAGCCTGTTATGTAGACTGCTCCAGTTTTGTGCCTCAAGGAAGAGTGATCCTTTAAACAAATAGTGGCTGTGGGATGAGATGTATGCCTCTGGCTCCATCCAGTGGGTTTTCTGTCACTGAAGGCTTTAAGCACAGATCAGATACTGGAAGGTTTGAGTCTTTCTACACAAGTAGATTACAACTTTGCATTTCTTAAGTTGCTGATATCGCCAAGTAAAGCAAATCATTACAGCACAAGCATTTTCCCAGGCATCTTATGAAATCCTTAGATCTAAAGAATATTTCCCCTCTGAAAAATAAAGCATTGTCTATACTTTTTGGAAGGAACTGGCTTCCAGCTGAAAAGCTGATGGATTCAAAGGCTCAGACAGTAACTTGGAATGGAGGTGACTTCTAGAGATTTGTGCCTGAACCTGCTGCTCCAAGAATCCTGACACCAAGTTTCTCAGAGCTTTTTCGTTTTCATCCTCAGCCTCTCCCAAGGATGAGGCTGCATGCTCTCTGTGGGCAATCTGTTCAATACTTGAAAAGTTTTTGTTTCCTTATATCCAGTCTGCTGTTTCAATGAATGACTGTTTTCTGTCACTCTCCCACCATGACCTGCTGTACAGATTCTCAGTCTGTCTTCATCCCTCCCTTGTGGGCGTTTAGAAGTTGCCATGAGGTTCCTCTGCACTCTGAACAAACATCTTTCTCCCCAGTTTCTCTTCACTGAGTGGGAGCTTCAGCTCCCTGCACTGACTGGAGGCCATCCACAAAACTTGCTTCAGGTTGTTATCTTTCCTGGTCAAAAACTAAATACAGTATTGTAAATGTGGTCCAGTGAGTGTGAAGCAGGGGTGACTTGTCCTGGTCTGGTTGTGCTACTTTTTAATGCAGCCAATTATCCTGTTATGCTTTTTTTTCCTGTCAGAACACACTTCTGGCTTGCGTTCATCTTGTAGTCTTTCACCACTTGTCCTCCTAGTCCCCAGGCCCTTTCTAACAGATACAAACTAGTATTTCCCACCTGGGATATGGGAACTTGTTAGCAGTCAGTGAAAA
>NW_024885038.1:0-9765 GCF_019232065.1 Centrocercus urophasianus
GGGGGGGCCCGCGCGTCACGGCGGGGGGCGGGCGGGGAGCCCCCGCCGCGGGGGCGTCGGGGCCGTGCCTGGGCAGCGGGCGGAGCCGCCGCCGCTACCGGAGCCGCTCCGCGCGTTGGAGGCTGCGTTCGGCTCGGCTCCGTTTCGCAGCAGCTGCCGGCAGGGAGGGAGGCAGGCGGGCGCCGCCCGCGCCGCGCCGATGGGTCTGTTCCCGCTCCTCTGGGCATGTGCGGCCGCCGCCGGGGCAGGTGAGGGACGGGACGGGGATGAGGGGCCGTCTCCCGGTGGAGCGCAGCAGGAGCCCGGCGGGTGGAAACTTTGCGGGGGGCTGTGGGCCGAGCCCCGGCTCTGGGAGCTGCGGCGGGGAGCGGCGGCTCCGAGGGCGTTGGTGTGGGCGAGGGAAAGTTTCGGGGCGGCGGCTGCGCCCCGCGGGGCTGCGAGCCGGGAGCAGCGGTGAGGGCTGATCCGGCGGCGCCGTGCCCGGTGCTGGCCGCGGTGCAGCCCGTGGGGCCGCGGTGCCGTTTCCCCGAGGAGCGCTGCCGGAGCCTGTTCCCGGCGGCGGCTTTGTTCTCCCTTTTATCCCGAGCGCACCCTTGCTCGCCCGGGGGACGTTTCCTCGCTGGTGTCCGCAGGTGTTCTCAGGGAGATTTCCCGGTGCGATTGGCAGAAGCGCTGTTTTAAAATTGTTCTTAGTGTTTTCCCATTGACGTTCGTTGGTTTTGAGAGGCGGTGTACGTGGAATAGTTGGGAGAGCGTGCCGATCGCCCTTTCCTAGCAGCGTTCCCCCCAGCAGCGCACCCAGGCGCTTGAGGTGGTAAATAGGAGCCCGAACTCTCCTGCTCGGGTTTGCGGAGCTGCTCGGAAAGTTGTGTGCAACAATTACTGCTGGAGCTGCGGGAGGGCCGTGCGAAGTGCCTCAGGTGGAGGTTCCACTTACCACCTGAATGATTGCACATGGTTGTGGGCACGGCTGGGCTGTGTCGGCTGTGCTTTGAAAGTTTCTCTGTCCCCAGGCAGCCCGCACACAGCGGGGTGGAGGAAATTCTGAATGTGTTGCACGCATCATACGGAGCGCGTTAGCTAGCTGGAGCGTGGTGTGATTGCCAGGGCTTGAGTGCTGGTGATAAAGGGGCAAGCAGAGAGTATGAGCTGTCGGAGCTGTGAGGTGGAATTAATTTCTTTTAGGGATTTCCTGGTGACATCACTCATAATTATATGGCTTAATCCTTTAATCTACTCTAGTGCCTTCAATTTGCGTTGGGCCAAATCCACCAAGTCCTGAGATGATTTCTGTGCCTGCCTCCTGAGTGAATTAGCTGGAGTTTTGCTTGTGTAAGCCACTGATGTGAGGGAAATGGCCCAATTACTTTAAATAGGAATTGAAAGCACCGTTGGTCAGGATGAAGCCTAAGCTTTGCACAGCTCTCCAGTAAGGACTTATGGGTTGATGGTTAATTTTGACTTCCAAAAGAAGCAGTGTTTCCAGCCTTCTTTCTGCTGAAGGGAGGCAGCAGAACATGCTAGATGCAGTTGGTATGCTTGTGGAATCCTTTTGATAGAGCATGAGAGACCACAGGGGAAAAGGAGACTTAGTTATGATACTGAAGCTGCTGATTTGTTGTTTATTAATTATTTAACAAGGCTTCTGAGTGCTTGCTGTAGGCTGGAGAGCCAGTACAGGAAAATGACTAAAAATGACAATGTATTTAATGTAACGTTAGTCTTTTGCTGAATGGATGCTGTGACATTGGAAATCATCTTTCTTGAAAGCACTTGAAAAGCTGGGAGGGGGCATACTGAAGTTGTCACACAGGATCCCCCCCTGGCATAAATTGAAATCTATGGAGCTGCAGTTGATCGGTACTTGTTGAGCCCCGGGTATACAGGCTGGAATAAATAGCCTTAACAGAGCAGCGGAGCTTCGGTGATTTATGGGAGTGTCTATATGTGCTGGATGTGGTTTCTGTCCTCACCCTCTTGATGTCAGTGGTGGAGCATTCACTGCCTTTAACGGGGTCAGGATTTGTCTTATTGGATGTGGTCTGTCCTTTCTGTTGAGCAAGTTTTAGTCTCTGTCTGCCCTCATAGCAGTAGGCTCTCGGTACTCCAGACACATCTAACATCTTTCCAATTAGGAAGAGCATACTCCCCTCTTGGTAGGGGAGGTGAGATTGTCTGATAAGTTAGTTTGCAGTTTACAATGTGTGGCTTTTCTCCTGAATAAAATCCTTTTGAAGAAATAATAATTTTTTTTTTTTTTTTTCTCCTTCTAAAACAACCTTTGCTTTAACATTTTTTGACCAGAAAGGCTGCTCTCTCTAATAATATTTCATTATCTGTGTTTGTGCTGGAGGATCTCAGGTTGCAGCCCTTGCACTGGAAGGGTTGCTGTAGGTTTCTCACAGGTGTTTTTGGTCTGCTCATATGCTCAGCATCGGTTGTAGCCCTGCAGTGCCTGAGCATCTGGGATGGGTGGTGACACAGGTAGTACTGAAACTTGATGATGTTGCTGACTACCTGTGAAGTTTTTTTCTTTTGGAGAAGTTTATCTAGGTTCATCTGTCCAATTTCAACTTTCTGCAGAGTGATATTTATCCCCACATCCTCATGAAAGCACTGTGTATGTGGACATGTTGATATATTGGCACTTCTGGAGGTTCATTTCTGCCAGTGCCTCTGCATCTTGGTTTTCATTGTAGAGTAAGGTTGATAGAGACCTTTTTAAAACTGTCTGTTTTTACTAAAAGTGTCTGTGTTTTACTACTCAGCTTACTGTGCAGTAGCGTCCTCTGTGTTAGCACAGCTTGTTATCAGAAGGCATTTTAACATCCAAATAAAGGAGAAAGTACTGTGGAACAGATGATTTATGAGCAGAATATGTAACTTCTTGTTCGTTCTGTACACCTCAGTAATTTTTTTAGAGCCTTTCAAAGAATCAGACTGTTTAAATGATCCAGAAGTACAGTCTTGGAATGCCAAATAAATCAATTTAGACCTGAATGTGGAGTCCGCTCAGTGGATATCAATCCAGATGTGTTTCACAGGTAATGTCCTTGCCCCACAGAAGTCGGTGGGAGTTTTCCCGTTGACTTGGCTGCATCAGGCTTTCATTCTCAGAATCTGTTCCCATTCCTAATGATGTTAGCGAAAATTTTCATTAGGAAAGTGCTTGGATCCTGCTTGAGGTTGTTTGACCTATGTCTCAGGCACAGGTCTCGTGCTATATTTATTACTACACTGAGAAAGATGCTGCGGTCAGGCTGGCCTGTTGCCATCCCTTGAGAAAGGAGATACGTTTAAAAATTCAGTGTACCGTAACCATTAAGTTGCCCTGAACTTCTGAAGGCACTAACTTCAAGCTACTTGTGTGTGCATCTTTTCTGTCAATTTCATTGACTCCCTTATCAATTAAAGGGGTGACCAGCCTTTTCTTGGGCATGAACCTTT
Source organism: Centrocercus urophasianus (assembly GCF_019232065.1). Lineage (NCBI taxonomy): Eukaryota > Metazoa > Chordata > Aves > Galliformes > Phasianidae > Centrocercus > Centrocercus urophasianus. Next base: position 3,448 of record NW_024885038.1, read on the forward strand.
CTAAATCTAGGTCTGGATTCAGCCTTCTACAGGTCATGCTGCTGCAGATCAGAATGTTTAGTTAATGAACATTTCTTATTTGTCAGTAGGCTCTGGTTTGCTTTGTGGGGGCTGGCTGAGCTTAAATACAGAAGATGTGCTCCATAAGATTTATTGGCTTTGTGACTCACCTAGGGCTCTGTGATTATGGCATCTTTCATCCTGGTACCATATTTCCTCCAGGGTCATTTTGTGCAGTTGGGAAAATAGATCATATTTAGGCTGGTCTATTGGTCTCAGTTACGTGTGAAGTGTGAGAGGAGTTTCCAGCCCTTGTGTCTCCCTGGAAATTCTGTAGCCAATAGCTGTATGCTGCACATCTCTTTCATCCTTTTGCGTAGGTGCTTATGCTTTTATTTATTGCTTTCAGCCTCAAAAAGCTGCCGGGTTAATGTATCAGTTTTGTGATGTTTCAAGTTGTGCATAATAAAAGCTGTGAAAAGGAAATAGTTTAATTGAAAGATTTGGAAAAGAATATCTTTTTTTCTTGCAACAGAATTACTGTGTCTTCTAAGTAATTACTGTATACGGGATGTGTGTGTAAAGATAATGGAAATGCCTACACTAGGTATTCTTCTCCAGGCTTTTCATTATCTGATTTGAAATAAAAATTGATCTAACTCTGTCTCCCTCATCCCAGCTGTAGGATTTGGAATGGATCCTGACTTACAAATTGATATCATCACAGAACTGGATCTCATGAATACAACCATTGGGGTAACACAAGTGCCAGGACTGCACAATGCCAGCAAAGCATTTTTATTTCAAGGTAAGACACGTGTTCTTGACTCTCTTTCCCCAATTCTGTGTGAGCTCACAAGAGCTTTAATGCCTGAATCCCTGTAATAGTGGTCTCACTTGTCACTTTCTTTTGCTCAAATACGTAAGGTTTTGGTTGGTTCTTGATTTTTGTGTGCTGCCAGGTCACCAAAGTTAGCAGCCTCTAGAGAAGGTTTTTTTTCTGGTAGATTTATGACACTCCCTAGTATTTTCTTTCCAATTAAGGATGTCAAAATGGTTCCAAGGTATAGACTGTTGTATTCTTGGGTACTTTGTCATTGTACACATGAAAGAGACGCACAGAGCTGAAGCTGTGTAGACAGGAGAAGGCAGATAATGTCTTGACACTGGTTAGTAATGAGTAGCAAGTCTTTCATCAATTGAGAGAACCACCAAAGTGAGGAGATCAAACTTTGTGTTTAACTGTCAGAACTAAGTACCCGTTACTTTGAAAGGTAATTTTTCATCCAATATTCTAAGATAATGCTTGAGAAACATTTTTTTTTTTTAATGGAGTGAAATGCAGGATAAATTGGGAAGCTTTTCCAGAAACCCAGATTAAGAGACAAAGTCTCATAAGAGGGACACTTATGTCACTAGAGATTAACAAACATTAAAGTGTGGGTAGGAGCATCTGTTACAGAGAATCCCTCTGTTTTTTGCCTGGTCAAGGTTAAGTGGCAAAGCAGACACTTCTGGAGACCATCTCAGATCTTGTTAATCATATTTCCAATCTTCTATGCTATGCTGAGTAGTGAATTTTCACTGTTTGCCAGATCAGTGCCCAGAAGATGGGTGTGAATTTAATCATTTAAAGTTACCAGTAGTTTTTCATTTGATATACTTGACTTCATCTGTAGCACAAAAACCAATGCTGCAGTACAGGTATTCCTCCAAAGACTGCAGCAGTGGCCTAACAAACTTAAATTACTTGATTATTTCCAACTGCCATTCTGTGCAGCTAACAGCACCTGTGCTGATGAACTCTCACAGTGAGATGTTACAGACTTGGAGTTGTAGCTGTAGGGAAGATGACTGAGATGTGGGTTGTTTTTTTTTTTTTTTGTGGCGGGGGGAGGACACTGATTGAGACTGAATGGTGTAAATCTTATGTCTATTCAGTCCTGTTTGCCTTGAAAGGCTGCACCTGCAACTTACAAACTTTAGAGAAGACTGACTTAAAAAAATAATAATAATAAAAAAAAAGTACTGCCTGTAAAGCTCAATGCTTCTGTGAACATCTGTTTTTTAATGTCCGCTCACGTGAACAAGAGTTCATGATATGAAGTGAATATACAATTCAGAGTCTGTAATTAGCTCAGTAAAGCTTTTTCTAATTCCTCCAGCAAAAAAAAAAAAAATAATAAAAAAAATCTTTTCAATGGACACAGGAATAGTTTTGTTCTTGGATATTGTTTATACAAACTTCTTGGAAGATGGCATAGGAAGTTACTGTCTTCAGATAAGCTCATCAGCCCTTGAGCTAGGAAAAGACTCAAGACCTTTGGAATATTGCTCCTTCCTGAGAGAGATCTGTGAGAGCTCTTTTGCTGCTGCTGTTGGATAGGATGGAAGTCTGTGGCTGCCTGCTGGCTGCTTCCCTTCTTGTTCCTGTCTGTTATTTGTTAAATGTCAGCAGCTGTATGAAGTCTTATTTAGTAATGGAGGTGACTTTACAGCTACAGTTAGGCTGTGTGCCAGGTCCTTTGGCTGGAACCGGAAGGTACTTAATTTCAATTTTTATCTTGCCATACCCTAAGACTAGTACAGAGCCCACAGGGATGTATGGGCAACTGCTAAGCATAGGTTGGAAGAAGTTGTACTTTCTTTCCCCACAGAATTTCACAGAAATCCAGCCAACATGACAGTCCTGGGGGAGAGAAAAGATTGAAAGTCAGTGCTTGCTTGAAAAATGTCTGTATCCTGCTGGATTTGCTGCTCTCTTTCAGCAGAGCTTTGCTCTGATCAGCTCTTACCAGATGTTAGTAGCTGGTATGTGCTGTGCCTTGCTGCTCTCCTGTCAGCGTGTGGGGCAGCAGGCAGACGGGCTCCCCCCACACCTGGCAGGCGGATGGCTGATAAGGGCACCTCATTAGGAGACCTCTTCACTTCTGTGCTTTCATTGCTCAGAGTCTCCTAGTTCAGAGAAAGAGAAAGTGATTTTGTGAGTTTGTTGTCTGGCATGTGGTTTTCAAGGGGCAGTTCTGCCTGCTCCTCACCCCCACTTTGGCTGTGTCCCTGCAGCAATGTAATAGGGCTCTGAGCTTAGACAAATGCTCCCCAGGGAACGTTTTCTGTCTTGTAAGATGTTTTTCCTGATAGGACTTCGCTAGAGCTGTTCAAACTGGAAGTGTTACATTGTGCATCCCTGCAAGTCTAAATCAGTGAGGTAGAGAAATGGTAACTTTGCCCCAGACCCGATTGCATAGCGCTGTAGTGAAAACGTGAATCGTTTTCCCTAGCAAGGTTCTTCCTGTGTGAATTAAGCTCACTGGTGCTGGAAGCTTTATGAGTTTTGGATGCTCAGTTGCATTTAGAGGCAGAAAGATAAAAGGAGCTAGTGCACAGTAGGAAGATAAATGACTATCTTTAATTTGACTTTTTGATCAGTGGCATTAGCTCTCTTATAGAAGTACTGTTTGTTACAAACCTTCTGGAGATTGACCTCAGGATTTGATGTATCACAGAGGAAATGTAGAATGACTTTTCCCCTGAAGTCCAAAGCTACCTCAATTGTAGCCAGTGCAGTATTCTGATTTTATAGTACTGATAGTAAGAGCTGAAATTCGGATTGCCATGCAAAACAGTTTTACAGGCAAAGAATTAAATTTAACTCCATTGCAAACTGTGTGACAGCATGACAGAACCAAAGTGGCAATTGAGAGATGTGGGTTGCCTTTGGACAAGCAAATCTGTTTCTAATTCAGAAAAGCATAGAAACCTGCAATTAAGTGCAGTCATCTGAGTGGTCCTATTGGGATTTTTTCTTTGATTATTTCAGCTTGATATTTTTTTTTTTCATTGATAAATTCCGTTACTTGAACGTTTCAGTCCTGTTCTCTATGAAATGGGGATGAGGGAATCAGAAAAGTGGTGTAGGTGCTGACAGCACAAATTAGATGATGAAATTGAGTTTCTAACTCACCGTTGCAATTGTGCAAACAGCATGTTATCCCTAAAATTGTGGTGTCTTATTTGTCATTAATAATTGAAAGAGTAGGGGGGAATAATTGTCACATCCAGACTGCTTATTCTAACAGAAAAGTTTAAAAGAAGGTGAGGGGAAACTCATGACTAGAGTGCTCTTGGGGAATGGGATCCCATGGTCCTGGTGTCCAACTGCACATCTTTTTGCCTCCAGCCATGAGTTTGAAGAATTCAGGGAATCAGTTTAGGGGAGTGGGTGGGTAATCTAACTCAAAGAAATGTATTGGAAGTACTGATCACCCCCTTAATGCGTTACAACAATGTCTTACAAAGATTGCATGAAACACCTTTGTGAATACTATCTTGGCAACAAGAGGAAATGACACTGGAGTTACTATAACAGGATTATGGTATACGTTCTAGTATGTTAAGAAGCACTGAGCAGTGAATATCCTGCTTAATGGAGCTCAGTCCCATCCTATACTTCAGATAGCAGAGAAGCAGGGCTTGCTTTGCCTCCCACAGGGGGGAAACCTCAACCTGAAGGTTCAGAAGCAGAGAAAGGCTTTAGTTATACATAAAGCCTGAGGAGGCACTTAGCTGGTCAGCTTTTTCCAGAGCTTTTTGGGGCAGAGTGAGTCCAATCTTTAGCCTGTTACATTATGCGATTACCTTAATCAGTGACTTTTGTTCAGCACTCAGTTCTCATTGTGGAAGGAAAATTTTATTCCTTTTACAACCTGTCAGCTACACTCATTTCTTTCTAATTCTTCTTCCCTCAACACCTCCCTTGAACCTCTTTGATAGAGGCTTAAAGTCATTACTTACAAAGCAGTTCCCACAAGGAGTTGATTAAGGTTTTGTTTTTCTCCTTCCTACCAATCTGGCAGTATTTTTAAACTTGGTCTTTAAATTAGGAACTGTCTTTTCACTCTATGTGCTGTCTGTAGCTCGGAGTAGTTTTGACCACCGCCACATACTGTTAAAGGTCCACCTCTATGAAGTCCTTTTTTGCTTTTCTTTTGCTTGTATTAAACAAGCACTGAATTTATAAGGGAAACACCTGGCCTGTGGCTCCTGCGTCACAGAGTTCAGCCGTGCTCCTTCCTGCTTTGTATTGGTTACTTCTGGCTTCTTTTTCTAAACAGCTGTATTTTCCTCTGACAGGAAAGGAGAAAGAACGACGGGTGTCTTCGAGCATAGAGCACTGTTTTGTGAGGAAATCTTGAGTTCCTGCAATGAGAGGGTCGTCCTGCTTCAGGTGGAAGGGAGAGCAGGGCTGCAGGGCAGAGGTGCCTCTCAGTATGCTCCTGGGAGCTTCCAGAAGCAGCGCATTCCTCCCTGTAGCTATTTTCTCTCAGGATGTTACGGATCCCAATTTCTAGACAGCTCCCTTCTTGACTTGCTAATTTCTCTCTCTGAGAGTGAAGGTGTTTCCAGACCCCTTTGAAGTTGAGTTTTGGAGCTGAATGTGTTTCTTGCTCTTAATACAAGGTAATCAGCCAGGGCCATTGCTTCATGCTATCTCTCCTGGGATGTTCATAGCAAACAGGAGGTGCAAGCAATGTCATTTTTACCTGGCAGAAACAAAGCAGGGGAGGGCACGCCATGGGCACTTCAGCCCGGCTCCTCCTTCAGCTCTGAGGAGCAGAGCACTTCTCTCACTGTTGTCATGTGGGAGAGGTTTGGGACACCAGTGGTGCAGAGGTCTTTCCCTCCTGCCTCCCACTTGTGCTTTGGAAGAGGGGCCTTTATTGAGTTGCTTTTATTTATTGTTGGGTACAGCTCTTCACTGGCCTTGGCTGGCAGCTGGGTGCCTGCTTAGCCCCCCTAGCTGTTTTTTTTGCCCTTTTTTTTCCTGCATGTTTTCCTGAGGTGCCAAGAGTGCTCTGCAGGGACATTTGCCACCTCTGCTCACAGAGACTCTCCTCATAGCATCTCTGCTGCCAGCACCTCAGCACCTGGCATGGATCTGTGTTCAGAAGTGGGTTTTGCATTTTACCCTCTTTTTTTCCTTTTTACCCAAGTGCAGAGTTGCAGTATAAGAGTTGCAGTGTGAGAGAAGTGAGCAGTGGTGAAATAAAAACCCTTTGTGTGAGTGAAAGCATTGTGCAGGCCTGAGGTGCAGGCCTGCTGCCCCGAGCGTGCGGTAGTGTTTCCAGTATCGACCATTTCTGCTCTCTTTTCACTGAGATCTCCTCAGGTTGGATATTAGGAGTTTATTCTCAGAAAGAGCAGTGAGGTGCTGGCACAGCCTGCCTGGGGGTCTGTCACGGAGTTGACCAGATCAATCTACATCCGTGACAGGGGCAACAGGCCTCCGCCCTCCCCCCCCAACCCCAGTCCCACAAA
>NW_024885039.1:0-12676 GCF_019232065.1 Centrocercus urophasianus
ATGGAGGGATGGCGGCCGCGGTGGGGTTCAGGAGCAGGAAGACACCTCGGCTCTGCCGCCTCAGGTTAATTTGGGACGGAAGCAGTGACACGGTGAGAAGTGCTGACGGTTCCTTACACACACGTAGGCCCCCCCCCCCCCCCCCCATCCCCCAAAAATCCCCCCCCCCCCCACCACAGCCGCCGCCGCCACCCAGCCCCCTTTCCTTCTTCACCAGATAGTGTAGCCACCGTCTGAGCCTCCCAGGAAGAAGTTGCCCTTCCTCTGCGTCACCAGAACGTTGGCTCCCTGCATGACGGCCAGCTGTGCTGCGTTGGGGGGGCAGCCGGGAGGGGGGGGCTGCAAAACCCAGAGGGGGGGGGCTCAGAACTTCAGGGGGATGCAAGGTTGGGGGATGGGAGAACATCCCCAGCTGTGCTGGGATGGGGAATGGGGGCATGGGGAGAGGCAGGGGGAGGACAACAACCATAGGGGGGATGGGTTGGAAGGGTGATCAGAGCCCCCCACCCTTCTGAGGTGGGGGGAGGGGCAGAGCTGAGGGCAGCACTGCAGATGAGACCTGACCAGGGCAGAGCAGGGGGGAACAACCCCTTTCCCTGCCCCACTGCACCGGGGGACAACCCCCCTCCCTGCCCCATTGCCCCCCGTCTGTCGATGCAGCCCAGGGCACAGTCAGCCTGCAGCTGCACTTTTGTGACCCCCCCCCACCTCCCAGGTCAGAAATCAAGGCACGTCTCCTCCCTGCAGGTTTTTGGGGCTCAGTCTGTACTCACAGGGATGCTGGCGGTTCCTCCAGCCCCAAACCTCGCTCCAGCATCAAAGCCACCTTCCACCAGCACGGTGGAGCCCGGCGGGTAGACGGGTCCCACGGGGTAATAGGCCATGGGGACGGAGGAACCGATGGGCCCCACGGCCACGGATTGGGCCACGGGCAGGAAGACGGAGGCACCCGGATACGCTGCCGACATGGTGGGGACGGTGGCAGCCCCCAGAGGGACGAAGCTGGGACGGTAGAGCTGCACAGAGTCACGAGGCAGGGCGTTATTCCAGGCTTTATGGCCCCACACACCCGTCTGCTTCCTCAGCCTCGAGGTGGACTTTCACCTCCTGCTCTGCCACCCCCCACCCTGAGTTCTAGTGCATATTTCCCCCCCCTTTCCTCCCCCTGTTGTTTTCTTCACCCCTCCCCCCCACCCCGTTCTGCACCCGGAGGCTCTGTGCCACCTCTGCTCCAAAAAACAAAAATAAAGTGCTCAGACTTCAGTTCTACAGAAAGATTAAGGGCAGCAAAAAGTCAGAGAGGCAGAGAGGAAACGCATTTATCAGCGTACCCGGAGCTGCTGTTTGTTTGTGGGTTTTGGTTTCTTTTCTAATCTTTTAATCCTTATTATTTCTGAAGAAAACAAACTCTGCTCACCTCGGAGTACGCAGGAGGAGCGTCGGTGTACGGCGGGGGCTGCGGGAGGGGCACAGTCTGTGGGTACACGGGGGGGTTGGCAGCGCTCTGCACGGGGTAGGAGGGCTGCGTGGGGTACTGCCCTATGGGGGGAGAGAGGAGGTCACAGCCCGACCCACACACAGCCCCCAGATCCCTGCTGGGGACGCTGGGAAGGTTCTGGTCACTAGAAAGTGGAATTCTGGAGTTTCGGTGCTGCGTTGGATGGAGGGAGATGGGGAAAAGGGGAAGTCTGGTGAAGAAATGTGATGAAACCGCAGCGATGAGGGCAGCTGCTGGGAATGCTGCAGCTGATTCCGGGCCGTGGTTGGGGCACATGGGGGTGGGGGGGGGGGGACTCTGGGGGTGGGGGAAGGAAGCAGGGGGGGTTGCGGGGTTATAGCAGACCCAGAGCAGAGCAGGGGGGCCCCCTCCAGCCCGTGGGGTGCTGAGCCCCAGGGTCTTCGGGTGCCATGCTGGGCTATGGGGCAGAGCACGGGGAGCAGTGCCGTGGGGGAGGGGATGCTCTGACCCCTTTGTTTGGCGGTGGGGGGGAGGTGGGGAGGTTCCTACCCTGCCTCGGTGGGGTCCAATCCCCAGCAATACGCGGTGGGAACCCCCTGTACCGGGGGGTGCTTTCCCCGTGCCATGGGGTTCCCCCGCTGCCCCTCTGGGGGTCTCCCCTTCCCATTCACCCCCTGACATTGGATACAGCCCCCCTCCCACCTTCCCCCCAATCCCAGAAGAGGCAATGATCGCTCCTCCACTCACCCCCCCCACGTCCCATCCCCCACGCGGGGCTCCCCAACGCCCCCCGTCCCTGTCAACCTCCCCGCAAAGACAGAAACCCCCCCAGTTCCTCACCTTACCCCTCCGCACGGCCCACCCCCCATTCCTCATCCGGGAGGGTCTCCGCTCCGCCCCTCCCCCCTGGCGTTGAACGCAGCCCCTCGTGACGTCATCCGGGGATTCCCCCCCAAGCGCTCCCCCGCGGCGCACACAGGGTTAAACCCCGGCCGAGCCGCCCGTCGCCATGGCAACACGCGCGCCCGCCCCCCGCAGTGCCGCTCCTATTGGTCCGTTCCGCTGCTGCGGCGCGGCCCTTAAAGGCGCCGCGACCCTCTTAAAAGACGACCCCCGGGTGGTGACAGCGGCGGCGCGGCGTGACCCCCGGCGTTGCCCCAGGCGCGGCGCGGTGCTTGCCTTTGCCGTTCATGGCGGCGGCGGGGGGCGGCGGTCCCGCTGTGCCCGCGCCGCGCTCTGACTGCTGCCTGTCACTGCGGCGGGCGGCGGGCCGGAAGTGGGCGCCGCACGCACGGCGCTGCGTCATCACGCAGAGGGGGCAGGGCCGAGCCCCCTTAAAGGGGCCGCAGCCCTTAAGACGGGGGAGAGGTGGGACTGCCGAATAAAGAGATGGAGGGCGGCAGGTGGGCGACGGGGACCCTCGAACAGATCGTAGAGTAGTGGGGGGGGCCCAGTCAGGGCTTTGGGGGGGCAGCATGCAAGGACTGCAGTAGCGAGGGGCTTCGAAGGGCCCTGAGGGGGCGCATGTGGGGTGGGAGGGGGTCAATGGAGGGTGGCCCAGGGGTCTTTGGTGGTGGGGCAGGGGGGATATGTGGCCCAGGAATCATTTGTGACGGAGAGATGAGGCCTGGAAGTCACTGGGGGGAGATATTTGATGGCCCCCATCGCACTGCGGCTCCCTGCGGGGCTGTGCTGAACACCATCGCATTCCCAGCCAAGCTTGTTTCCTTCACAGCCCCACCCAGCACAGCCCTGCCAACCACCCCTAATTAAAACAAAACAAACAAAAAACCCTAAAAACAACAAACTTCCAACCCATTCGACGATGGGGTACGGAGTGGTAGAGAGCTTTAAGAACCCTTCCAACCCAAACATCCCATGGTTCTGTGACCTTGCAGGACCTTTCCAACCCAACCAGTCCACAGTCGAGAGTGGCAGCGAAGTTTCCTGCCACAGCCTCCAATTAATTTGATGTTTAAGGGCCAAACACTGTTAGGAAAATCCATCGCCTTTGGAAGCAGAGTTCTGGATATGCAGCTCTGGATTTGGAGCTCTGGATGTAGAGTTGTAGATGTGGAGCTCTGGATGTGGAGCAATGGATCTGGAGTTCTGGATTTTTAGTTCTGGATGTGCAGCTCTGGACCCCCCACCCCTCCTTGCAACCAACGCATCACCATTCTCCCAGAGGAGAAATTGCTCCAACAAAGAACCCCCAGCTCTCTTTTATGGTTTTTCTGCAGTCTCAGGGCACAGCCCTCTGCTCTCCAGCTTTTTGCCTTCCGTGCTGGCATTGTGTTCCCCCTCAGTGTAAGCCAACACTTCATGAATAATGTAGTATTGCTGATGAATATGCAGCTGGCTGGCTGCTGTGCCTTGGAGGGCTTGTGAATAATGCAACGGGAAGAGCTCTGGCTGGAGCTGGCTGCAAAGCACACATGTGTGTGTTGGGATAGAGCCGTATTTACCCTTCGAAGTGGGAGAATGGCTGGAAGCATGCCCATGGCACTGCAGGGTGTGAAAGCAGGGCATAAAGACCAGAGAGGCATAGGAACAGTTGGAAGGGTCCTGAAAGAGCACAGAGCCATTGGATGATTGGGTTGGAAGGGTCCTGAAAGGTGATGGAACTATGGGGTGGGTTGGAAGGGTCCTTAAAGGTCATAGAATCATAGACTGGTTGGGTTGGAAGGGGCCTGAAAGATGACAGAAGCATGGAATGGTTGGGTTGGAAGGGTCCTCGAAGGTCACTGCACCAAAGGATGCTTGGATTGGAAGGGTCTTTAAAGTTCATAGAGCCGTAGGATGGATTGGAAGGGTTCTTAAAGATCATGGAATTGTGGAATGGGTTGGAAGATCATAGAGCCATGGCATCATTGGGTTGGAAGGGTTCTGAAAGATCGTAGACCCATAGGACGGGTTTGAAGGGTCTTTAAAGATCGTAAAACCATGGAATATTTGGGTTGGAATGGTCCTTGAAGATCATAGAACCATGGGATGGTTGGATTGGACGGGTTCTGAAAGTTCAGGCAGCCTTTGAGCATCACCACAGCCTCCTGCACCCCACAGATCTCTCCTTTAAGAGGAGCAATGCAGTTGCTGATATCAGTGCCCCTAAATCAGGTCTGTGCCAGTGGAATTTTGGGGAAGAGAACATTTAAAAAAGAGCTAAAAGCCACATTTAAGATCAGATTCATGGAAGTTTGTTTGGCAGCACGGAAGCCAAGAGCAGCCCGGTGAGCTTCTCCCTGCCTGTTCAACATCTGGAATACCAATCGCCGAGTTCTGGGAACATCTGGAACGCCAATCACTGAGTTCTGGGAACACATAGGACAAGTTGCTTTGCAGCACGCACCTCCCTTGCAGGGCTGGAAACGTTTTATAGAGCAAATCTGATGTGGCAGAATCCGCATGGTCAGCTGCAAACCCTTCCCTGCCCTGGAACCATTTGTGATTTCTGCAGCCAAATCAGCAAAAGGAGCACAGGAGAGGAAGTTGCAGTCAGGGTTTGAGTTCTGCCAGCTCTTCCCATCAAACAGTTAATTAACACCCTCCTCCCCCCACCCCCAACAAGTTGTTTTCCTTTAGGAAAAAAAATAAGCTTCTCGGCACTCGTAAAACCAATTCCTCTCGAAGGGAAATTAAAAATGCAACATGCACCCTCTTCCCCGTGTGCGTTATATTAAGCAGTATGCCAATGTATGCAAATGAGGCAGAAATTTAACTAGATAGAAGTGTTTAAATATTCATAATCGCAGCACAGCGTATGCAAAGCGGGCTCTCGGCAGAACGAGGCGGCGGTCTCCAATAACAGCTGTGTGCAGAGGGGGTGCTTCGATGGACTGGGGGTGAAAATGTGGCCCAGTGTTCTGGATGGGGCCTCCCCAGTGCAGAGCGGAGCTGGGCAGCTCCTCTCCCCTTCCCCTTTTCCCCCTTCCCCCCTTTTTCTCTTTGCCCTCTCCCCTTTTCTCTTTTCTCTCTTCCCCCCTTTCTCTTCTCCTCCTTCAGTTTCTCCTGCTGGCTGCATTCTGTGATGTGCCCACCAGGGAACCGTCAGCCTTCTTAGCCAATGGGGCACGCTGCTGGCTCGTGGTCAAATGTTGGCCAACTGTTGATCAACAATTTGTCAACTGTTGGTCAACTGTTGGTCAACCGTTGGTCAACTATTGGTCAACTGTTGGTCAACTGTTGGTCAACCATTGGTCAACCATTGGTCAGCTGTTGGTCAACTGTTGGTCAACTGTTGGTCAACCATTGGTCAACTGTTGGTCAACTGTTGGTCAACTATTGGTCAACTGTTGGTCAACTGTTGGTCAGCTGTTGGTCAGCTGTTGGTCAACAGATGGTGAAGCATTGTCCAACCAGGACAACATTGGCTTTCTGGGCGACAGGGCACGCTGTGCTCACATTCAAGTTTTGGTCAACCACTGGTCATTCATTGGGCAACTGTTGGTCAAGTTTTGGTCAACCACTGGTCATTCATTGGGCAACTGTTGGTCAACCGTTGGTCAGCCAGGACACCATTGGCCTTTTAGACCACACTGCTGGCTCACGGTCAACTATCAGTCAACTGCTGGTCAACCACTGGTCAACCAAGACAAGATTGGCCTCTGGGCCACCAGGAGATGCTGCTGGCTCATGGTGAATCTGTGGACAGCCGTTGGTCAAATGTTGGTCAGCTGTTGCTCAATCTTTGGTCAGCCATCGGCCAACCATTGCACCTTCGGCCAGTTAGGCCAGCAGGACACACTGCTGCCTCACCGTCACCCCGTTGGCCACCAGGAGCCACAAGTTCTTCTCCAGAGAGCTCAATTCCAGCCACTCATTCACCAGGAATCCCATTTTGTGAGTCCTAGCACATTTTGTCCCATCCTCGCAATGATCAGGAGTGCACCCAGGCTGCAAGCGACAAAAGTCCAACGATTCACCACAAGCAGAGTATTATGGGGTGCAGAAATAACTCACTCAGCAAAGACAGCAGCAGGTGTCCCCCCTCCCAAGCTTACATCACTGTGGAAGAGGTAAAAATAACTCAGCCCTGTCCACACACGCTCATTAAGAGACACCGATAACTGAGATTAATTTGGAAGTTTTGTCTTTTTTTCCACTTTTTTGTGTGTGTGTGTTTTGTTTTCCTGCCAGGGTATAAGAAGGAAGTTTCCATTCACAAAAGATGCAGAATGCCCCATACCACACCTTGGTCCCTTCTTTTTAATGACTCCAAATGAGCCCTAATGGATTCACAGACGGGCTTGGAGCGCTGCAGAATGGCACCTGTGCTTCGGTGCAGCAGAAACGGCGCCCTGCCCTCTGTTAATTACGTGGTGACGATTAATTACCTGTTGACAATTAAGGGAACCTCGCACCTGATCTGCTCTGTGTCCCTACATCCCCATCCATAAAACCAGCACCCCATTGGAGGGGACTCTAAAGATCCACCCCCCCATCCCACCCCAGGCTTCATAAGATCAGAGCCCCCCCCCCCCCTCCCGCAGCCTTTATAGGGTGGGAGCCCCCAACCCCTCCTGTAAGCTTTGTGGGATGGGAACCTCCAACCTTCCTGTGGCCTTTATAGGACCAGAACCCCCAGCCCCCCTGCAGCCTCTATAGGATCAGACCCCCAACTCTCCTGCAGCCTTTTTAGGATGGGAACCCCCAGCCTCCCCTGCAGCCTCTATAGGATCAGACCCCCAACTCTCCCGCAGCCTTTTTAGGATGGGAACCCCCAGCCTCCCCTGCAGCCTTTATAGGATCAAGCCCCCAACCCTCCTGCAGCCTTAATAGGATGGAAACCCTTAGCCCCCCCCATAGCCTTTATAGGATCAGACCCCCAGTGCCTCTCTCAGGCTTCATAGGATCAGAGCCCACAGCCCCCCACTCCCCCCCCAGCCTTTATAGGATCAGCCCCCAACCTGTCCTGTAAGCCTTATAGGATGGGAACCTCCAACCTTCCCGTGGCCTCTATAGGACCTGAACCCCCAGCACTTCCTGTAGCCTCTATAGGGTCAGACCCCAACCCTCCTGCAGCCTTTATAGGATGGGAACCCCCAGTGTCCCCTGCACCCTTTATAGGACCAGAACCCTTGGCCTCCCCTGCAGCCTTTATAGGATCAGACCCCAAATCCTCCTGCAGCCTTAACAGGATGGGAACCCCCAGCCCCCTGTTGTCCCCGTTATCGAGGTGCATCCTGTCAGGGCCATCTGCCCTCGTTAGGGCCATTGCGACACAGACCCCAATATGAGGATGCAGCAAATGGCGTTTATTGAACAGCGACTTACATACCCTAAATGCTTCATCTACGCCCCTAAAGCGAGCATCATGATTTCCAAAACAGAGCAGGGGAATCGCCTCACATCCCGACTCCTCGTTAGCGCCTGCTACAACAGCTCCCCCTCCCCACGCTCCATAGAGCCTTGCTCCATTGCAGCCCGTTATTCGCTTGCTGCCCAACAGCTCCAGCCCAGGTTGTGCAGGGGGTGAAATGCTACATTCTTAGGTAACTTAAGCTAGGCCACTCGTCTCAGCATGAAGGCGCATATGAAGGTGACAGACCTTCACATATAACATGGTGACAAGCACTAAACACATTAATGTTAGGATTAATAAGGTCACAACCGGATGCAGTGTGGAATTTAACACCCCTCTCACTGTTGGTGACAATCCAAGGAGCGTTTCCCACCAGCCGTGTTCTCCACCCCTCTTCACCCTTTCCAGGACACGAAGTTTCTCTCTCTTGCATCACGGTGAACAGGGATTGAAGTTGAGGGGAGGAGTTGGCCCAGGTTGAGGGAGTTGGGAAGGACCTGGGGCCTCTCGGTTCCACTCCCACTGCCGCTTCCCTGCTGTCTCTTCCCCCTGCATCCTCTCCTTTACTCGGGCACTGCGTGCAGCCAGGCAGTGTACAGCATCACAGCATCACAGCATCACAGCATCACAGCATCACAGCATCACAGCATCACAGCATCACAGCAGCACAGCAGCACAGCAGCACAGCAGCACAGCAGCACAGCAGCACAGCAGCACAGCAGCACAGCAGCACAGCATTGTAGGGGTTGGAAGGGACCTCCAGACATCATCGAGTCCAACCCCCCGCCAAAGCAGGTTCCCTACAGCAGGTTGCACAGGTCGGCATCCAGGCAGGTCTTGAACATCTCCAGAGAAGGAGACTCCCCCACCTCCCTGCAGCCTGTTCCAGTGCTCCATCACCTCACTGCACAGCCGTTCCTTCACACATTGGTGCAGAACTTCCTGTGCTGCAGTTTCCAGCCGTTTCCCCTTGTCCTGTCTCCACTCCCCACTGAAAAGAGTCCAGCCTCGCCATTCTGCCCCCCACTCCTCAGATATTCATAGACCTGGATCAGGTCCCCTCTCAGCCTTCTTTTCTCAAGGCTGAACAGACCCAGTTCACTCAGCCTTTCCCCATAGCAGAGATGCTCCAGGCCCCTCACCATCTTGGTGGCTCTCCGCTGGACTCTTCCCAAGAGCTCCCTGTCTGTTTTGTACTGGGGAGCCCAGAACTGGACGCAGTGCTGCAGATGAAGCCTCACCATAGCAGAGCAGAGGGGGAGGATCATCTCCCTCGACCTGCTGGCCACTCTCTTTTTAATGCACCCCAGGATGCCGTTGGCCTTTTTGGCCACAAGGGCACACTGCTGGCTCATGGCCGATCTGTCGTCCACCAGGACAGCCAGGTTCCTCTCTGCACAGCTCCCCTCCAGCAGCTCATCCCCCAGCCTGTACCGCTGCATGCAATTCTTCCTCCCCAGATGCAAGACTCTACACTTGCTTTTGTTGAACCTCATCCGGTTTCTTACTGCCCAGCTCTCCAGCCTGTCCAGGTCTTGCTGGATGGCAGCACGGCCTTCAGGCTGTCAGCCAATCCTCCCAACTTCGTGTCATCAGCAGACTTGCTGAGGGTGGCCATACCTTACTTTGATGCAGCCCGCTTGGCCACACCGACAGCACAGAACCCGCGCTCCAACTGCAGCGACAGCAAACCCTTCGTTGGTCAGAGATGCTGTCTTTTGCTTACCCAGAATAAATCTGATCATCTCCTCAGGCGTACCGAGTTGCAGAGCAGTTTAAAGTTCCCTAACCTCCGTCTGGCTTTGTTGCTGGAGACAGTCCATCATAACTGGGCCTTGCGCCGATTTTGGGAGTTCTGACCCCTCTATGGCTTTCAAGAGTCTGTCCACAAAGGAGGAGAATGATTGATCAGCCCCTGGGTCACTTTGGTCCAGGGCTCCGCTGCCTCCACACCATTGGCTACTCTCTTAAACGCCTGAATCATTGCGTCCATAGCCGCTATAAACTCCCCTGGTCTGAGCCCAGCTGCTTGTCCCTGGGGATTTTCCACCCCCTGGCCATTCCTGCCAAGCACATCAGCAAGGACCCGTGCAGTGGGTGCTTTGGGCTTGGTTCCGCTCACAATCCTGCCATCCACTCTGAGCACCACAGTGTATGCTGTACCGGCGACAGCACCATGCGCATCCAGTTCATTATGTTGTGAGCAGGAAGGGGGCCTGCGGATGTCATGGCCTCTAAGGCGTTCAGGGTGAGGGCTGAGCTCAAGCCTTGCTCCTCCATGCAGCCTGGCAGGCTCCAGCCCTCTGGATCTCGAGGCACCCGCTCAGGGTTTCCTCCACTGCTTACAATAACCGGGAAAACTTCAGTGCTCTTCCTTCATCTATCGGACTGGATCCGATCTTTCCCCAGTCTGTTAAGGTGCCCCCCTCAGTTCCCCACTATGGGGCCGCTCCCCCTCCCCATCCCGTCCTCTTCCAGGACAACAGGAGGTTGCAGCTGCCGCGTTTCCCATCCTCCCCGCGCCTCCCCCGGCTCAGCCTTTGCCTCACACGGCGTTGTCTGCTGACGAGTCTCCCGATGGGTGACGCAGGCTCTCATTTCTGCAGAAGGAGATTGTGCTCGAGTCCACGGCTCCGTTGGCCAGTCGCCGTCTTGTCTCCCTCCATCAGCCGCGGTCGGAGCAGATGGCGCCGCTCGCACGGCATCACCCGAGCACCTGCGGGTCACAGCGCCTCCCGCCTCCCCTCCGTTCCCCACCTGCCCGTCGTCCCGAACAGCGCTAACATTCTGCTGACCCTCACCCAGACCCCTCTCGTCTCCACCGGCTGCCATAAGCGCGCCCCCAGCCCCCCCCTCCCCCCCCCCGCGTCCGGGGCGAACCCGAGATGCTGCCGAGCGGCCCCCCGTCGCTTCCCCCTCCTCCTTTGCTGTTAGTAATATTCCCAGCACCAAGCTCCCGTCCTGAGTTCTGCACCCCATTGGGCGCTCATCGCGTGCTGCGCGAGCAGCAAAATAATCTCATCCCACTTCCGAGGCTTCAAAACGTCCCTGCGGTCCTCGCGCCCCCCCTCCCGCTCCGAGCGGGACGCTGCGGCAGCCGATTCCTTCTTAGAAGGCGGATCCTGGCCGCCGCAGCCCTTCCCCAGCTGTAACAACACGTTTATCACCGACTCCATCCCGGCCAGGATCGGATCACACACCGCATCTCGGCTGACGCTCCTCCCGCGGGGCACCGCTTGTTGTCCCCGTTACCGAGGCGCATCCCGTCGGGGCCATCTGCCCTCGCTAGGGCCGCTGCCGCTCACACCCCACTATGAGGATGTAACAAATGGCGTTCAGTGCAACCGAGCAGCGGCTTTAATCTCCGAAGTGCTTCGTGGACGCCCCTAAAGCACGCGTCGTGATTTACATAACAGAGCAGGGGAACAGAGCCCCCCTGCAGCCCTTATAGGATCAGACCCCAACCGCGTCACATCCCCATTCCTCGTTAACGCCTACAACAGCGCCCCCTACAGCCCTGATAGGGTCAGACCTCCAGCACCTCATGCAGCCTTTATAGGGTGGGAACCCCCGCTGTAGCCTTTATAGGATCAGACCCCAAACCCTCCTGCAGCCTTTATAGGATGGGAAGCCTATACCCTTTATAGGATCAGAACCCCCAGCACTTCCTGCAGCCTCTATAGGACCAGAACCCCCCCAGCAGACTCTACAGGATCAGACCCCCAACCCTCCCGCAGCCTTTATAGGATGGGAAGCCCCAGCCCCCCCTGCGGCGTAGCTAGGATTGGACCCCACCCCCCCCCTGCAGCCTCTATAGGATCAGATCCTAAACCCCCCTGCAGCCTTTATAGGACCAGAACCCCCAGCCCCACCCCACAGCCTTTATAGGATGGGAACCTCCAACCTTCCTGTGGACTTTATAGGACCTGAACCCCCAGCACTTCCTGCAGCCTCTATAGGATCAGCCCCCAACCCTCCTGCAGCCTTTATAGGATGGAAACCCCTAGCTCCCCTATAGCCTTTATAGGATCATGCCCCCAGCACCTCTCGCAGGCTTTATAGGATCAGAACCCCCCTACACCCTTTATAGGTTCGGACCCCCAGCACCTCTTGCAACCTTTATAGGATGGGAATCCCAGCCCCTTTTTGCAGCCCCCTCCCATCGGTGCTGTGGGGCCGCCGGAGCAGAGCCCACCCCCAGCTCCTCCCTCTGCATATTATGCCGGGGGGGTTGGACCTGCCGTAATGCTATGCAGGAAAATGGAGCGGTCCTGAATTATTACTGCCCAGCTCTCGGGCGCTCCTCCCGTTTTCGCTTTTCAGGGCTTTTGGGGGCTTTTGGGGGCGGTTTGATGACTTTAAGCGAAACCCCCCGGTCCTGGGGTTCGGCCCTGGGGTTCCATCCCCAATTGTAGTGGATAATTTGGGGGGAGCTGGGGGGGAAAACACTTGGAATCCCTTCGGTTGTCATGTCCGTCCGTCCGTTCCCCCCCCCCGCCCCCCCCTCCCCATTGCTTCGCCTTAATGCTACGATGAACGAATTAATTGACGGCGGTGAAATGCAGCGTTAGGGTTAGGATTGGGGGGGGCACAGAGCTGGGGGTCCCACCCCGCTGCCATGGGGGTCAGACTGCAAAGTGCGAACCTAAAGTGTGTTTGGGGGGGGGAGGTGTCTGGGAATAGGGCTAAGGGGATGGGGGGTCAGAGGTGGCGGTTCAATGGGGCTGAGGGGGTCTTGTGGGGGGGGCAGGTGGGACTCAATGGGGCAGAGGTTTGGGGTTGGGGGGTTGGTCTGGGGCTGTCTGGGGTGGCGTTGTGGGGTCAGGGTGTCTTGAGGTGGGAAAGGACTGGGAGCACAGGTTTGGGGGGCTGTGGGTTTTATGGGGTTTAGGGGGGCTCTGTCGTGTGTGGGGGGT
>NW_024885040.1:0-20967 GCF_019232065.1 Centrocercus urophasianus
ACCGCCAGCTCAACATCAGCTGCCTCGGCGGTGCGACGCCGGATGCCAGTAACCGGAGCGGGTCATCCGGCGGGCTGGAGGGCGGCAGGGCACAGCTCTCCGTCTTCAGCGTGCTTGTCCTCACTCTCCTGGCCATGCTGGTGGTGGCCACTTTCCTGTGGAACGGCTTGGTCCTGGCCACCATCTTCCGCGTGCGCACGTTTCATCGGGTGCCCCACAACCTGGTGGCATCCATGGCCATCTCCGACGTGATGGTGGCGGCCCTCGTCATGCCCCTGAGCTTGGTGCACGAATTATCGGGGCGGCGGTGGCGGCTGGGTCGCTCGCTTTGTCAAGTGTGGATCTCCTTTGACGTTCTGTGCTGCACTGCCAGCATCTGGAACGTCACTGCCATCGCCCTTGACCGCTACTGGTCCATCACCCGGCACCTGGAGTACACGCTGCGCACCCGGCGCCGAATCTCCAACATCATGATCGTGCTTATCTGGGCGCTCTCCGCCTTCATCTCCCTGGCCCCGCTGCTCTTTGGCTGGGGAGAGACTTACTCGGAGGACAGTGAGGAATGCCAGGTAAGCCAGGAGCCTTCCTACACCATCTTCTCCACCTTCGGGGCCTTCTACCTGCCCCTGTGTGTGGTGCTGTTTGTCTACTGGAAGATCTACAGGGCGGCCAAGTTTCGCATCGGATCTCGGAAGAGCAACTCCATCACTCCTGTCTCACCAGAAGCCCTGGAGGTAGGTCACCTGGCTTGCATTTTGCTCTAGGGAGCTCTTAGGAGCAACAGGGCTGAGTTGCACCCAGGGTGTGAAGGAATGGGATCCCAACACAGCTGGGAGGATCAGCTGGTGAGCAAATGGGATTTGATAAGGGTCTGGATTTACCCATGCAAAACCTTCCTGGGTTGTGTCAGTTGATCCTGAGAATGATGATTGTGCACTGTAAAGGTTTCTTAAGGGGAAAGGAGAAGTATTTTAACTGTCCCACCTTCCTTATTAAGAACTCTTGATGTGTTTGGAGAAAGCAAGACTTGTGTGCATGGCTTGTGGTTGTGTGCCTCTTTTGCTGATCCAATCATAAGCAGGGAAATAATATTCTCGTGATATGTGAGCAATTCTATGCACACATATGTCCCTATTGGCTCAGGTCACCCACGAGAGGATCACAGCCCCAGCCTCACTCCAACCTGAGCATGACGTAGATGGCTTGCATTTCCCCATGCCTTGGCTGCATACCCACTGTGCAGGATCAGCCGTCCGAGACGCATACAGTGTGACTTGTGTTTGTCTTTGGCAGATAAAGGAAGCTGCCCAGCAGCCACAGATGGTCTTCACTGTCCGGCACGCCACGGTTACATTCCAGACAGACGGAGACACGTGGAGAGAGCAGAAGGAGAGGAGAGCTGCCCTCATGGTGGGCATCCTCATTGGAGTCTTCGTGCTCTGCTGGATTCCCTTCTTCATCACGGAGCTCATCAGCCCACTCTGCTCCTGCGACATCCCACCCATTTGGAAGAGTATTTTTCTATGGCTAGGCTATTCCAATTCCTTTTTTAATCCCCTCATTTACACTGCTTTCAACAAAAACTACAACAATGCCTTCCGGAACCTATTCTTTAGACAGCACTGAGCAAGAGAAGCTTTCTCTGCCCCACAAGGCTATTGTCAGCTCTCAGTGGAACCTAACAAACTCCTGAGGAAGCTGAGAACCACAGTGATGCTAAGGATGTGTCCCCGTAGTTATGTCCCAGCAATGGTCCCCATTCCTATGCAGTTGCTATTTTTCATGAAGCAGCACGCGAAGGTTTCTCTGGCTAGCAGCAAAGAGTTCTGCCTCCAGTGCCCCACTGCTTTCCTCCTCCCTTCACAGTGATGCTCTCGGGACATTGCGGTGACAGTGATGGCTTCTGGGAAAGGTTCCCATTTGAAACTCTGGTGTGGCCCACTGCTGGTCTCCTGGAGCATTAATCAGCTTTGTCCCATTGCAAAGATGGGAGCCTTCAGTGTCAGGGCAGTTGGTGACTATGGATGAAACTTAATGTTCCTGGCTTGGTTGAACAGACTGTCATAGCTTTCGCTGGTAGAGATTGTCGAGTGTTTGTGTTTGAGAGATAATGTCCTCGTTGAAGGGTTAAAAGCAGAATCCCAACCACAATGCCCTTTTTCACATCAACAACAGATTGTGCTGTTTGCTATTCTGTTCCATGTAGCAGGTTTTTTAAAAAAATATTTATTGTGAAAGCTTAGTGCATGGTATACACTGGAATGAGAAATAATGCATGGGAAATCCACCTGTCTCATTGCCTAACTGATAAGCATCTGCTTCAGACTTTTACTTTCCAAAACCCCAGACCTTCCTGGGCTGTGAATGTTAAACTGTGTCCGTGTTTGCCATTCTAAATCACAGATGTATTTTGAGCAGATGTGGGGCAGGTTTCCTGTCGTTGCAGGGGATACAAGGTGAGTATTTCAGATTTCCCATCGATGTGGAGCCGTGTATTTCTATTTATGAGTGTGATTCAGGTTCACTTGAGTCAAAGCAAAGACCCCATTTAATTTCCACGGGCACTGGACTGCAGACGCAAGGCAGTTAATGATGGGCACAGTTTCATTCTGAAAGCAGAACCAACCCATAGATGTGCTCTGCTGTAAGGCCCAAACTTGAATAATTCTTTTACCCCTCTACAGTTATTCTGCCTGGTTGCTCTGTGGCCTCCATTCCTTCCCTTGTTGCCCACACTGTTGTTGGCATTTCACTACTAGAATTAGAATTATGCACTTTGTACTGTGCTGCTGAAAGATTGACAGGCCTCCAGATAAAAAACAGCATTATTTTTAACTATCACTTCTTTAGGGGCAGCCACTGAAATCAGATTGGAACTGGAATGACATGATTTGGTGTCAGATCTTTCAAGAAGAAGAGATAAAAGGGAAAAATGTCTATAAATCATGGGAAAGTTCCCTCGTGATGGATAGGATTAGTTCTTATCCTTAGTGGATCATGAGACATCAGAAGTTAAAATTGTCACTGGTCCTTTGAACCAGTCAAAAATCCTGTTAGAATTGTTAAAAAAAAAAAAGCCCTTTTTCTTTTCACATCTTGAGACAGGTACAAATGGAAGCAGAGCTCAAGGTGCTACCAAGCCTTGCAGCCCTTTCAGGGCCAAACATCCATCAGGAGTGACACAGATGCAGCTGATCTGCCTCCAAGCAAGAGGAGAGATAAGGTGGCCCTTGAGATCCTTTTCAACACTACTTTATAAAAAGTCTGATCAAAATACTAGGTAAAACCTTACCCTCACTGAAGGCAGTGGACAACTTCTCAATGAATTCAACTGAATTGGAGTTTTACCCAGTGTCTTATCTTGTAAAACCATAGCTTTAATGTTAATTAATTAAAGAAGATGGGCAGGATGGGAACAATCTTCAAATTCCCTGCAATAGTCCTTGCTCTGCACTAAGCAGGGACCAACCTCCCCACAGCTAGTAAAAGACTGTTTCAATTCTTTATTACATGAGGTAAGGCAGTGATCTCTCTGGTGTATCAAACATTGTGATAAACTCTTGAGCTGCTATTCTTGTGAAGGTATAAAAGTTAAACTGCTTTCTCTGGACAGCTCATCACCAATGCAGAGTTAAGGGAACTTAAGTGCTTTTGTTGTGTGAAGGGCTGTTCATCCAGAAAAGAGCTGGAAGAGTACTTCCTTATCCAGCCATATTCAGCTGAGGTAGTGGAGCTACACAGTCATTTTCAGCAAAGCCTGTAAGCAGACGATAGACTATTTGCTTTGAACAACACTCCTCCAAAGTACAATCCATAGACTTCTAAAACTATCACAGAATCATAAAATTGTTTGAGTTGGAAGTGATCCTTAAAGGCCATGTAATCAAACTGCCTGCAATGAACAGGGACACCTACAGCACTATCAGATGCTCAGAGCCCTGTCCAGCCTGTCCTTGAATGTCTCCAAGCCGGCGAATCCTCCATATCTCTGGGCACCCTGTGCCAGTGCTTCACGACCCTTATTGTAAAAATCTTCCGTATATCCAATCTAAATCTCTTCTCTATTTGTTTAAAACCATTTCCCCTTGTTCTCTCACCAGAGACCCTGCTGAAGGATCTGTCCCCTTCTTTTTTACAGCTCCCCTTTAGATACTGACAGGCCGCTCTCAGGTCTCCCCAGAGCCTTCTCCAGGCTGCACAGCCCCAGCTCTCTCAGCCTGTCCTCATAGGAGAGGTGTTCCATCCACATCTGCATCCACATCTATGTGACAACCCACATCCCATACAATCCTTACTGATCTTCAGCAAGTAGCAGCTTCCAGCTAGTCCTGAGTCTTGTTCCTCTGGTTCTGCACATAATTAGTGGCTTCACTGTGGGCCAATTCCTACAGCTTGAGGCTTAAGTCCATTGGCTTTTCTTCTAAATACCATTCCTGCAATGTAATGTGATAACACAAGAAAAATATCAGTATTTCAGAGACTGTGCTGAAGATTCACATCAAAACATGCGGCTGTGATCAGGGCATATGAAGGAGCATATAGAAACCTTGACTTCTGATCCCAGCTCTGAGGCTTTTCACAAAAAGCTACTCAGATACATGTGCTGAGCAGGCTCCCGGGGACCCAGACCATGTTTAAAATATACATAACCCCAGCTTCAAAGGATGTGTCTTGTACCTTCTTGTTCCCATTTATTAAACAGCGTCAGTGGTGTGAAGAGATCTACCTCGCTGAGGGTATGTGGGGATTAATTAGTAAATGTTTATCATGTACCGGGATGTGGAACACTCTGCTTTGAATGCCAAGCTGCATTAAAAATTGGGCTCCTATTTAATTTCTCAGAAGAACTTTATTACCCATTATTATTGACTTTCCTATGCAATTTTAATGGCTGTATAGTACTTCCAGAAAAGATTTAACTAACCTTCTACACCTCTGATTAATTCATTTCCCTCTTGGTGCCCTGACAGCTCGACAAACATCTGCATGGAGCTGCTGGATGCAGCAGCCATGCTGTGCTGCGTACTGCCTGCTCAATGTGCCTCTGGTCAAGGTCCAGGGAGCAGCAGCTCTCCAGGCAGCATGCTGCCCCATTTCTGGGTATTTTAGGGAAAGGACATAAAAGAATTCCATTGACTTAAATAGCAGCTGGCTGAGCACCTTCCTGCTATAATCCTCAATGAAGGCAGGTGACACTAGGATGTGCACCAATCCCACACAGCCAGGTGACTTCACTTTCCATTAACTCACCTGGATTTTTCCTAAAGATTTTTCCTGAGAGCTGCAGCCTTTAAACTGGTGCTGACAGCTCAAACTGGCGAGTTCATGGAAGCAGAGTTGTGGACAATTAAGGAAATGTCAGCTGACAAAGGTAATTAATGGCTATTGGTTCCAGCAGTCACTGCAGTGTGGTGCAACTGACAAAGTGTCAAAGTGATTGTTGTAAAGTAGTGATTTGTGCTACTTTGTGCATGAGGGGCACGTCACCATATTCCCCTTGTATCCATTACTGTACCCACAGAACAGGTAGCAGACTCACAGGGATCATAACGTGGGTGCCACAGATGCTCCATGTGGAGCAC
Organism: Centrocercus urophasianus; assembly: GCF_019232065.1. Taxonomy (NCBI): domain Eukaryota; kingdom Metazoa; phylum Chordata; class Aves; order Galliformes; family Phasianidae; genus Centrocercus; species Centrocercus urophasianus. Next base: position 5,583 of record NW_024885040.1, read on the forward strand.
TGGGTTAAAACACCTCTGGCAAGATCTATGACCCCACTGCAGTACGTCGAACATCACCAACCTACCAGAATAGGCCTTGACTTTAAAGGAGGTGGCCAAAGAGCTATTTAAATAGCTGTTATTTTCACTAACACCTGAGTGCAGAGGTCTGGATGAGAGCTGAAGTTGTGCCAGTGCTTTAAAAGGGCAGATGGAGAGAGCCAAGTATTCATAAGACTAATGCTGTTACTGATTTACAGCTGGAAATTGATCCTTGGCAAAAATGTGGAATAGCTGATGAAGGACTCAATGAATAAAAGATTACAGGAAATAAATATAATTAAAATAAATCATGTTGATGTCTTTCTTAGACTGCAACACGTGGTTCACTGCAAATGGTGATATTAAGTATTCATCCCTTGGTAATGAACCTGGCTTGGTGACACTCAATAGTTCCATGAAAAAGTGAAGAAGAAATCAATGTGTGGTTCAAACTGCCCAATATTTGCTAATTGCTCATAGATTGGAAAAGGTGTAAATATGACCTCACTTGTACTGGAAAATGAGGCTGCAAGTAGGTCAGGGGCAGTACAGAAGGAGCTGAACAGGTTGATCTATTCAGAACATATAGGTGTATTTACTGCCTGTGCATGGTCTGCATCCAGGAATGGATTTTAAGCTGGTTGCTGCAGGGGAGGCTGCAATTTCAGTTCATTGGATCTCACTGCTTCTCTTGCATGCAGCCAGAATCAGCTGTGCAGCCTCAGTGCAACTTCCCATGCTGGGCATGTCCAAGGCTTCCCCTGGCCATCCCAAAAGCAAGACAGATGGGCCCTTTCTCCACATCCCCCAGTCACCACTGTAGTTCCTCAGCTGGACCAGCACCTCCATCAGTGGGAGAAGCAGCTCTGCAATGCCCACATGAGGCTGGGAGCAGCTCTGAGAGGTTTGCTCTGGAAATGAAGGGAAACATTACTGCACCCCTAACTGCAGGATAACAATTCTCCAGCCCCTTTGTTGGAGATGGAATGCTTACTGCATCACTTGGGCATACGTCCTGCCCAGTCCATGAGCTGGCTGTGGAAGGTGGAAATCTCTGTCATCAAAGTAACCTGTTGGTCAGAGGGATGGGAGGGGGAGGAAGAAGAGAAGCTCTGGACATCAGTGAGCCTTTCACACATGGGCTGTCTGGAACAAACAGAGCTATTTCCACCCCAGAAGAGCTTGCAGCACATGGACTTTCATTTATTAAAATTAATATAATCACCCCATGATGCCCTCACGGAGCTTTCTATCCTGCCCTACAGATTCCCCAAGTTCTATGCCAACCAGTCTTAAAGGGGAAAAGCTGAGCCCTGCACCAAGCTGATGGTCACGTCGTGCCACGCTTTAGATGCAGACTTGCTTTCAAAAGTGGGAAGAACGATTGTGATGCAATGCCAGTCTCAGATCTTCCAGTGAGCACAGAGCATATGGAGCCCCTCACGCGGTGTCAGGAGGTGCAGGGCTGTAATTTTTCTCTCTCCTCAGCTGCTCACCCACTGGCAATGACTGCAGGTGCATTAAGGCAGGGTGCTCATGCTTGGGATGAATATTAAACAGACAGGAGGGGAGCAGCAGATGTGAAGTGCGAGGCAGCACTGGCACAGGGGATTGCTTAATATCTAGAATGGGAGTGGAGAAGGAAACTGCAAGTTTGCATTGTAAAATGATTCAGATTTTTGTAGAGTTTTTAAGAGGAGGCAGAGGCAACGCATAGCCATGCTGCTCTGCTTCCCACTGTTCAGCAGCACAAACGTTGGCATTAAGGGGAATTCATAGCATATTACCCTGGCTGATGCCTTTGGGCTATTCCATACAGTGTTAATAGTGGCCAACCAAAATGAAAGTCAAGGCTATTTCTTATTGAAGTGAAGTTTAGGCCTCCAGACAAGGTTACAAACAGCACAAAGCCTTGAAATTCCTTTGGAGACCCAGCATAGTTGGTATTTGAATGCAGAACACAGCAAATAACTCTTGAACAAAACCTGTTTGACAGCAGATCCACTGTTGCTCCTCAGACCAGCTCCCACCCTCTGTGCTGTCACTGTATTTCCACCTGTCTCCAAGGCAGCAGTTACCCACCTGCAGGGAGCCTGTTTCTTTCAGGAACAAAATGAAATATCTCATCTGCACCTAAGCTAGCACTGCTGTGGCAGTTGTTCCTTTTGGGACACCCTCACAGAGAGGCTCGCACCCCCTGTGGTATAGGGATGACATGGCAATGTTTTGGGAGTGGGGAGCTGCCCCAGATCAGACAGCTCCAGATGCCCCGAAAGGGACCCAGTGCTGGGCAGAACTGAGCCATGGAGGGGCAGACTGTCCCCCTGCACCCATGGGCACCATACAAAGCAGATCTCTATGTGCAGCCATGGAGGACCCCATGGTGCAGCAGTAGAGGAGGTACGGCCCATGGAGATCCCCCATGGGAGCAGGACTCTGGCTGGAGCTGCAGCCCATGGAGAGGGGCTGCTGTGGGGCAGGAGGGCTGGGGAAACTGCCACCCATGGTGACCTATGGAGCAGTTCCTGAAAGATGGGCCCCATAGTACAGCCCCATGTTGGAGCAGTTCCTCTGTGCCCAGCTCAGCTCAGTGAGGTCAGGAGCTGAGTGCTCTCAGATCTGCTGGAGGTGGCAGCGCAGGGCAAGGAGAGACTGATTAGTTTTAATTTCCTCCCAAAGAGCAATATCTCCTTTATTGTTCCCAGATGCGGTCCTTGGAGACGGCAAGATATTTAGGCTTCTTTTATCTGAAAGGTAATGAAGCACCCCAATAACCTGATGACCCACGCCTCAGCACTGAGGCTGAAAGCGAAGCGCACTCTGCCCTTCAACAAGTATGCTGCAGCTGTGTGGGATGCTGAGAAATGAGCAGTGTGTTCAAGGTGTTTAGCACTTGGATGCTTGGCTTTGTGCAAATACTTTCCTTTCTTCCTCTCTATTACTCTTAAAGCAGCCCTCTGAACAACATCAGACCCACTGACCTAAGCAGACAACACTGTCTGAATACACCCAGGAAAGTGTCCTTTCTGGGCACAGTGATCAGCCCACATGCACCAGAAAACATCACCCCAAGTGCATAATTTTCCTACAGAACATACTTTGCACAAATGGATACACACAGTGTTTCATTTTGTTTTTCTTTCTCCTGTCTAGGAAGACTCTCTGTGCAAACGTATGAAGAACAAAAATCTCTCTCAGTATAAAAAGCCTCTCTCTGATCAAAGATAAAAGGAAAGGCAAGCCAAAGGGAAGCTGATTTTCACTCGGAACATTCTGTTAGCTTGTTGAGTTTATCTGTTGCATAAATTGATGTGATTTATAGAGATAAAACATTTCATGAACTTTTTCCAGAGGTGATTAGCAAAAAGTTTTGGCAATTGCTGTGATCACTCAGAACAAAATACTCTTCATTATGCATGAAGGGCTGTAGGTAGGCTGCTATAGACAGCTCAGAAACAAGACCAGAAGGTGAAGACCATGGCCATCACCGAGCAGTATTTTCTGGAGCATCTTGTTGCCTAACTCTCCATTCAAAAGGAGTGAGGTATTGTTAAAAATAGAAGTTTTTGCCCTGAATATGAAAGAAGTCTACCGACACCAGCTCACATTTAAACATTAAATATGAAGACTTTTATAAGGAGGAGAGATTAATTTCACCCGGAGTACAAATTAATTTAAAACCCAGAGAAGTATAGAAAATTAATTTACATTTTTTTTCTCTTTGATGACTGGACAAATCTAGGAGTCTGGTAGAGTTTCTTCCCCATTCTCTTCTCTCTTTCGGTTCTTTTCTCACACATTAAAAAAGGAGACATGTAGAAGGTCAGTTTTGGCCCCCAGGCCAAAGAAACAATTGGTGTGTGGGCTGTGAAAAACAATTTATGCCACTGTACCATGGTTGCTGACCATGTGTGAACCTGGCTTTTCTTTCTCTGGGGTCTCTCAGACTTCCAAAGGAACCTGTCCTCCTCAAATGGGCCACGTCTCCAAATCAGTGATAAGTATGTATCACATACTCTGTAACCTGGCCAGGAGAACCACTAAGGCAGGAGCGAAGATGGCAGCCATGCTCTATCCTCTCTGTGCCGCCTTAGCTTTCACAATTCAGAGGAATTCTGGATGAGACCACCATCGATCCTCTTTCAATGGGACAATCCACTAAAGGTCCCTGTTTGCTATCTGCAAACTCACTGTTTTTGTGTAGTAGTCCATATGTTCTCAAATGTAATTGAATTGCAGAAAATTGAGTGGTTTGGGTAGGAATGGACCTTGAAGCTCATCCTGTTCCACCCCCTGCAATGGGAGGGACACTTTTCATCAGATCAGGTTGCTCACAGCTCCATCCAGGCTGGCTTTGAGCACTTCCAGGGATGGGGCACCCATAGGCAGTCTGTGCCAGTGCCTCATCTCCTCTTGATGGTGGGTGTCCTGTTTGAGCAACTGGCTAAAAAACAAAGCATCTTCTGTGTTTCAAATTCTATTCTGAGCAATGAAGCCAATCCTTGCTAAAACAAGTCATTTGCAAAGCTGAATTCTTCATTTCCTGTTCTGTAACCTGCGGAATCTACTCTGATTTTCAGTGGCTCATCACTACAGAGCTAGAATTGGTTGGTTTTAGCCTAATCCTGTTGAAAATACCTGAATGAAAGTTTTGTTTGTGGTTGTGTTTATTTGTGTTGTTTTGGTTTTTTTTAAGTCTTCAGTGTTAGACTAACAGGACTGAAAATCTTGCAGGGACAAGCAAGTCATTTTGACTGTAATATGACAGATAACTTTATTTATTCACATTCATACTCTCTACTGCAATTAAATCTATTGTTCCAGTGTCTGATTGTGTGTGGGAACTACGGATATATCTTGTACTCTGACTTCCAGTATTCTTGGAATTAATGAAAACTATTTTTTTTTAACAGAGTGAAAATGTTTATTGTCTCCTTTTTGTTATTGCCTTCAGGGATCATCTGGAGAATTCTTGTAGCTACATGTCTCACAAGTATTTAAAGGAGAAAAGATACAAAAGCCTCTTTTTTCCCTTCTTTTCATTCTTTCAGAAAATAAAAAAAAAAGCACAAGTTATGTGGAATCTGTTTGGTAGTGTGTGGGTGCATTATGTGGATGTCAAACTCACCACAGGGAAGCTAATGAAGAGAGAAGAGTTCTGCTTACAACTTAAACATCTCTTCCAGTTGGCCATTTGATTGGCACTTCTGGGAAAAGCCAAGCTTCATGGCCTCTTTGCCAGCAGTTTTTTGGGTCTCATGGCACCTCAGTGCTGCTGCCTGAAGGGAGTGATAACTCCGATAGCCAGGAATAACACCAAGAACATCTCAGGCATGAGAAAGCACTCTGTCAGGTGAGCTTTATGCAATATAAAGGCTACTGGCCATTCTTTGTAAGTGAGAACTTAGATGTCCAAAGGCAAAAATATTGATGCTTTTTTCAAGTGATGGCTCCTGTGGTTTCAACAGGCAACTGCAGCTGTTACACACGTTTTTGAGTTTGGAGGCAATGGAGCTGGTTGAAGTTCCAAGAACCTGCAGTCTTCTGTCAAAAATGTTCATCCTGAAAATACTCAAGGGCTTACTCCTTTCTGCCCTCCATAGGCAGTGCAAATAAGGCTCACGTGTTACATCGATTTCCTGTCAATTCTTCTACTGACATCAAGGTTCACATGAACCCTTCTTTTCTGCTCCATCCCTCATCCTCATCCCTCCAAAGACCTGTCATCTCTGCTGCACTGAGCCCTGAAGAAGACAGAAGACAGCGTGGATGTTGCCTTTAATCTCTGTACGTTCACCATCTCATTTACTCTTTCACTACTTGTCGTACGATCCTTCCTGCAAGAGGGCTGTGATGCCAGCTGGGGCATCTTGGTGCTCCTATGATGCAGGCACAAAAGGATTTACAAGAGGTGCATGCTGAGAAGAGAGTAGAAGGGTGGAAACCTCTTGTGCTCGGACATTTCTGTATCTTTTTTTTCTCCTACTCCACAGGCTGTTCTGGGGTTATCACTCTGCATGTTGTTCTGTGCATTCTTTTCAAACCTACTTAACTGAAATGCCTTCAAAAGTGAAAAAAGAAGAGTGAGCTGGAATAGAAAAGGGATCTGTGAAGGTTGCCAAGGATTTGCCCTGGAGGCATGATTCGATGAAAACACGTGGGAGTTGGTCTGTGTCCATCCAAGCAGCCTCGGGGACAGTGGGCAAATGCCAGTTTATGGGATGAAAATCTCCATGGGCGGATGGCCTGGCGGGGTCACTCACCCACCCACCCACAGACAGGTGGCCTGCCATATGATCACAGCAAATGGTAGAAAACCGGTGAGATCCTTGATGCGGTGCTGCACTGGTCTTCTTTGGAATCAGCTCCTGGCTGCAAACCCCAAAAGGCTCTGACACAAGAAGATGAGAAATTGCAGTCAGAGCTGTCGGAACGGTTCACTGGTTTCTGAGGCTAAATGAGTAGAAACAAAAACGTAAGCAGTGGTAGCGGGAACACTAGGAAATTGCTATGAGCCCACTTATTAGATTTTCAAATAACAGCAAAGCAAATATAGAACTTGGATGGATTTGAACAGTTATGCTTTTATTTTCAAAGCATCCTAAAGAGGAAACAGATAAATTTCTTGAATTTCTCCAAAATCTCTAAACTTCTATAGGTGCTCTCTTGTGGACAGTCTGATGATAGGGATCCTCCTCAACAGGGACCAAAATAAAGTAGTATCACCTAAGAAAAAGCCAAGGCTTGTTAGGATGGTTAATTGTGGAAAGAGATAACCAAGCACTTTACCCTTACATGAGGCAAATATTTGTTTTTTCTAAGATTCAGATCATGACATGTATAAGGGCTGAGGATACTGATGAATCCTACAGAAATTACAATAAGAGGGGAACTTGTTAATTGATCTCAGAAGTCTCTTAGAGACCGAAGATTGTTTCTTCAGCTTCAGCTTGTATTTGGATTTGAGTTCTCTTAAACACCAGTGGTTTTGATGCTCACTCTTCCTCATGCTTAAAAATGACAGTCCTGAATCAATGAGATGCTCACATTAACATTAATGCAGCCTTGGACTCCTAGCCTGCTAATCAAAATAAACCTGCAATAAACCACTTGCTTGATCCTGCTGGCTGATGATAAGCTGTGAGAATACTACAGTGAGGCATTACAGGATTCAAAAGGGCTTGCAGGCTTCTCAATGGCAAAAGGAGAAGCCTGCATTGCACTGATGTTTGGATTTGGACAGTGCTTGGCCTTTTGAATAGAGGTGTTGAAGACCTGCAGATCCCAGGGTCTTACTTACCCTGGAGATGTAACGCCAGGGCCAGAGCAGACCCTCAGTGATGCACAAACTGTTCATTGTCTTAGTGGGAATGTTACAGAGGTGATCAATCCTAATCTAAAACCCGAATGTCAGAGTTTAGATTGCTGCTACCATTTGGCTCTAATTAAGAAAATGATCTAAAAATAATAATTAAAAAAACCCTAAGAAGTCTGAGAGTGCTTCTTGCTGAGTAGGAGCCAAGGAGATTTGTTTACAGCTCTCTTTCCACTTAGACCAATTAATCACTATGCCTTGGCTGCTCTCCCCATAAATCACTCGAAAGGATGCCTGTCGGGCTGCATTAAGCTGTACCTCTGTGGTAGTCAGCCACTGTCTAGATTACAGATGGAAAATGGCATGTTAGCTCAATAGTTGACTTAGAAAAATAGAAACCATCCACTAATGTAACAGGGACCACTTTTTTCCCCTGTAATTACCTCCTGATACTGGAATGGAACCTATGAATGTATCTGAGATGCTCCTGGAGCTCCATAGTGCTGGGCTATGCTCAGCTCTATGGATATCCTCTTCTGCTGCAATGGCCATGTCCCAGCCATGCCAGTCAGGGACCCACAGGTTTGGTCCCATAAAAGGTCTGGTTACCTCAAGTGATCCTTATGTCCTTTGCATAAGAGGGGCTGTGAATAAATAAGGGCCTTTAGAAGGCAGCTAAAGATAAAATAATAAAGAGGATGTTTGGAAGAAAGGAATAATTTCCAGACATCGTACTTTGAGGTCTGCAACCATAGTTAACCTCCACTGCTGGCCCACACCTTGATGATGGACCTGCCCAGTTGCTTGGGATGTGCCTGGGAATATGGCTGGTGGCTTCATCTGCCATGCAGGGAGAGTCTAGAAGGCTGGCAGAAGTTGTCGCTCTGTCAGAAGAGAGATGAAGATGGTATGTATCACTTATTTACTGCTTATTAAATAAATTGCAAATGCTTTAAAAGAAATCATAAGCCACACTTGGAAGTTTTTTTGAGAGCAAGAAAGTATTTTGATCTGAAATAATCTGTTTTGTTTAAAGGAGAAATAAAGTTAAGATGAACGTGTGCTATATTCCCAAAGTTTCCTTGAAAAAGCATGAATTTTACAGATACACAGGGCTACCTGGAAATATCCAGCAGCAATCTCTTGTGTCACTGTCCCACAAAAAATTGGTCCAGGTGGAGACCTCTAATTATTTTTAAGAATAATAAAGTGCCTAGAAAATTATTTCACTGCATTTTCTGTTGCATTTTCCCTTTTTCTTAAGGCATGAGATGATCACAATAGCTCTTAGCTTGCACCTAGGAAGCACTGATGAAAATTGACACATCGGATATTGAAAAGTCTCTCATTTTTACTTTATCTCTGCAAAAGGATCACTTCAATTAAGCAATGAGTTATTTTCTGAACCATATTTCCATGTCTGTTTTCCTGTTCCAGTGTGAACTGGTAGAAGCAAGAAAGGAGCTCTCCCATTAGGAGAACCATCAGCTCAAGAGCACTGCCTGCACTATCCCTCTGAGTACAACAGGTGAGCTGTGCTTTTCCTCCAAATCAGTGCATTTGCTTTTTGGAATCCATTCGGATTTCAAAACCCATCTCAGAAAAACCATAGACTGAATGATAGTCTGGAGTATGGTTTAGTTGTCTTTTCCTTAAAGTTATACTTATTAATGAAAAACATTTCTTCTTTCTCAAATAGCATGGTCAAAAACTATCAAGCAGCAGTAAGCAACAATGTAAGATGTAGAATGTTGCTATTTGGACTAAAATTATAACACCAAGACATTTACGCAACACCAAGACTACTCATGTGAGCCACCTAAGGTAGGCTGCTAGTCTGCATCACCCAAAGTTGGGTAGTTGAGCTGATACCACATAGACAGAGAGGGTCCTGAACACGCAGCCAGGCTCAGTAACAGTTTGCAACAATACTGGAGTTAAGACACATTGCAAAACCTCACTCTTTTCTTTTTTTATCTGACCTTTCTGACTACCACTGAAGTGCTTTAGGTAAATGGCAAAACCCTGCGAAGAAGCCAGAAGTGCCTTAATTAGGGCTGGCTGTCCTCAGAGGGAAAGGTCTGCAGGGGACAGAAAGGAACTGAGTGCAGATATGGGAGATTGCTGTTGATACAAAGCGCAGTGCCTTGAAGGAATTCATGCACCTCGGTTTGTCCAAGAGATACAGCAAGGTGCACCCTGTGACCTTGGTGCTGCCTTTAGGACAGGCATGGTGACAGAGAAACCAGCAGGATAAATGTCACATCTTGCTCTAGTCTCATCCTCCCTTCTCCTCCAGGCTCCTCCCTGCGTCTTCTGACCCTTCTTGCCCAGCTCACCTGTGTTCTTTGACCTGTCTGCTCAGGATGTGACCAGTAGGCGGGATGTGACAAAATACAGCATGTGTCCATTACTCCCATCTCACATCAACAATTCCAGGAGCATAACAGTTACTGCGATGTTAGCAGACTTATGTGAAAATATAAAACATAAAATGAGTAAACAAGTCAATTTTAACATATGTCCAAGCAATACAAACCAGAGCAGAGTGCTGGGGTCTCCAGTCCAAACCCCAATGCTGGCAAAGGCAGAAGAGGCCCTTCAGAGAAATCTGCTGCCTTTCAGGATGTCTGATGTTTCTCAGCTGCACTCTGCTTTTACAAAACAGACTTTTTCACATCAGCAATCAAATTTGTTATCTGAGGAGGGAGAGAAGCAATTCCCCCTTCTCATTCTCCTAAACGCTCGTCTGTTTTAAGGCAAGTTTATTATGCCTCCTTTTGAGATGAGAAATGTGTGGAATAGAATAGCACAAAGCCAGCGTACAGTTCTGCTCCCAGAACAAGGCTCCAGCATTTTTCCATGCCTCCCCTCTAGGACGGAAACATCTTCTGTATGGGCTGCCTTCACATGAGGCCACACAACGCATACTGTGTCTTAAGAACATGCTGAAACTGGCAGCATTCAGCTCCTGTGTCCCTAGAGAACAGGATGGACAGCCTTTCTTTGCAAGCTGGTTCCTCACAGGGACACTGGGATGAGCAGCTCTGCACAGCAGGAGGGCAGAGGAATGGCCAGTTTGGCTGAGAACAATCTCACAAAGGTTGTGCTCCTTCATGATTGTTGCCTGGCTCCATTGACTGGGAAATCTCTATTCTTCAGCAAGCTGTGACTTTTCATCCTGACTTGCTTGTGCATCTTCAATTCTTTGTGCACAAGCCTTGATCTGGTGGAACATACAGATGTTTATTTGGCTGACATCCTGTAGACATCCCTGTTCATTGCAGTGTTGGACTAGGTGACCTTTAAGAGTCCCTTCTAGCTCAAACAATTCTATGATTCTACGACAGTACCATTTTCTTTAAGTGTTGGGTTTTTTTGTACTCAAGCTCCAATGTATGGAGTAGAAAGGGCCAGTATTGCTCACACCCTTCTTGCCTGTTGCGTGAGAAGGAGTCTTGGCTCTAAAGGAGGGACTGTCTGAGACCATCTCCCTGGGTAACAGGATAACCCACAGCACTTGCAGCAGCCCCTCAGACAAGTCCCATCAGTCCTCACAACACAATCAGGAGAAGTTGGATAAGTATGTCAAAGTGAGATCACTCTGCACATTTCACTCAGCTTGTCCTCAAATCCCACTCCTTTTTTGAGGGCTATAATTTCTTGTCCAGCGCTGCTCGTAGTAGCAGCTGTCTCATGACAGAAAAGGATTGAAATCTTCTGTAGTAAGGAGTGTGTGGGTTTTCACATGCTGTAGCCACTTTGTTCACAGTCTGCAGGCAATCTGAAACAAGCAACTGAAGATACAGAGGCAGGCCCTGCCTGTTGTGAAAAGCTTTTACAAAAAAAACCCAAAAACTTTGGATCACATTTGCTGGGGGATGCTTCATAGTACTGAATATCCATCATTTTAACCAAGTACATTTTAAATAATACTTTTTAAGCCTCAGAATAATCCTGCCAGTTCAGAATCTCATCTCTTCTAAATTGCTCTTTTAGCACATAGTTATTTGCTAAATCCTTTTTTAACAGGAGGGCTGCCTTGATAGCCATGGAAAGTGCGTAAGCCTCAGAACAAGATAGAAAGTAATGCCCATTACTGCTTCTATACAGCATTCTTCAGTTGAAGATCATCATGGCAAATAGAAAGACCTCCCATGTAAGTGACGTGTATAAATAATATAAAGCAGCTACAGGTATTCATGTCTGGAGCTCTGCAGATGGATGTCTGTTTGAACCTTGGGATTCCAAATTGAAATGTTCTCAGGAGAATTAAGGATTCATTAAAAGGAGCAAAACTAAATTGTGGAAAGCAAGCCAAATTTCAAGCTTATATTCAATGAAGAGGTGGAGGGTGCTTTCAGCTGTGAATGTTTGTGTGTGTCCAGTTGCAAGAAACAAGCCCAAGGGAGACAAACAGGTACATGTGGTCTTTCAATATGTACAGAAATATGCATGAATTGAAAAGGGCTGAAAATACTCATTACAGCTGAAATCAATCAGAGCAATAACAGTCTCATCAGTTAAAACAAGAAGGTTGGTTTCTCATGCTCAGTTCCCCACTTTTGGATTTTACCCACTGTATCTATGACTCTCCAGGTGTCACTGTTATCTCTCTATCAGAATTTCTATTTGCATTCCTCTCAGTTGATTCTGTCAGGTGTATCTGTGCTGCTTTTTCATGTTGTGACACTTATTCAATCCCCTCCAAAGCATTCAAATCCTACACATCAAAGCACCCAACAGGCAAATATAGTTACTTCCAGCTAGCACTGATATTACCAGAATTTGTAGTAGGCTCAATATGTAGAAAAGGTAGAAGATATTTTCAATGAATAAATTGAGAGGGATCTAGATGCTTTACATTTATTTGAAATTCAATAGGCATGCCATGTAATGCTTTCTCTGTCAGCTCCCCAAATGTGCCAGGGACAATGCACAGACTGAGAGCCATCATCTCCAAGTGCCACAGGCTTTGTTCTGCTCTGAAGACAGATTCCCCTTGTCCTCCAGATTCATTTCCACTTGCAATGCTTAAGTCCTAACGCAGAAAAACAAAAATGAACCTGTTAAAGCCTCCAGGGAGCCATATGTTTGTGTCAGAGGATAAGAAATGTAAAAAGAGACTTTTCCTTTGCTGCCATCTGTTTGCCCCCAGTACCACTTTTTGGCTGAACCACTGGGGTAGAACTTGTACTGAGCACAGTGGTGTTTGTGTTGGGGTAGGGGAGCATCTCCCAATTCCAGATGGAAATGCCTCTGGGGCCATCCACTGAGGATCCTTGATTCATGATCTTGCCCACTGGTCACCTTGTTTGTGGTGGTGGCACCTCAGTCCCATCTGTGACTGAACTCAGAAGTGATCCGTATGATCCAGGCACACCATTGCCATCAAAACATCTCATAGTTATAAGATTTTTCTGCCAAACTCTGGCTAAGCTGCCCAGATGGAAACCAGACAAGGAGAGGTGATGTTCAACATCCTACATCAGCTTCTTCCGCTTATTGTCCTTGTTTCTCAGACTGAAGGACTAATTTTAATTTTAAACATTTTTTATTTTAAAAATTTTTTATCCTTGGTATTCAGGTTACAGTAGCCTTTTTTCTTGCCAATTTTTTACACTGTTTCTACAGTTAACTGAACAGCCTCCCTTATTTTTTTTCCCATAATCACTAATTTCCCTGTCATTGCAGGTAGAATTTATGACTTCTTCTAAGACTCAGTAATATCATGAGCCAGCTGAGGATCGCTTTTGTCCTCATGCATATTAAACCCAGCTGTATGGGATCTCCCAACCCATTGCTTTGTTAAGAAAGTCAAAGAAAGTGGAAATAAACTTGTCTTGCTGTGTTTCCACCACAGTTTGTGAAGCCGTATGTTGCCTGAATGAGAATGGGGAGAGGCTGCAGGAAACCTGACCTAACTTTTGATTGCCGGAGGTCCTTTCTCACTCAAAGTTGGGTTCTTTCATACTTAAAGTCTTCTTCAGTCCTTAGAACTGCTGTAAATGCCACGCCTGTACCACTCAGAGAACAACCCCACTGCATTGCCAAGCTTCTGGCTCACACTGGGACCCTTCTGATGATGAATTTTCACCTTTTGTGCTGCCTTTCACATCTGTCAGCAAATTCCAGGTCAGCCAGTATATCACTGCCTTCCCTTGTGTCATGGGAGATTTCCTGTAGGAGGCTCTGGGCCACTCTTCAGAGGTGCTTCACTATTCCAAAATGAGAGATTTGCAGATGGGCTCTAATTCATGCAGATGTGCTGTCTGACTGTTCTGTGTTTGCAGGAAAACTGACACGTCTTGACAGAGATCTGGTTTTATCTCTTTGGCACAGTTTCTGGGCTTTAAATCTTCGTGCCACATTCAGGTTTGTGATGCCTTCCATTTTGTGCTCTCCCTTGACTAGCTCACAATTCTCCTTAAAAAAATTAATCTGACTCTGCTGTCTTCCCCACCACCTCTTTTTGTTTTAGCAGTATACGAATTAGAGGTCCTGCAAGGAATTCTAGCTGCACAGCAAAAGGAGAGGCACAGCCATCCATCCCTGCTGCCATTATGGTTGTGCAGAAGGATATCAAGAGCACTTTTCTGCTGTTAACTGAAGCAAACCAGCAACCATGAAGAATTTCATTGCATCCTGTTCAGCCAGCCCTTGGCCTCAAACCCCAGTCTCGATGCCCATGGGGTTGCAGAGCGCATTAAACCTTTCTTTGCTACCTCCACTGCTTATTGTCACCCACTCATGTTCCTTCCAATACTGTGCTCTGCAAATCTCCTCCCAGACTGCTGGCACTCCTGAGTAATCTCACATTTGCTTTTATGAGTACAAGCTCCTGCTTAATTGTCTGTAACATCACTTCACATTAAAGGTGCTGATTAAACCTCTAACTCCTAATAAGGTTTATTCCGTCTTATAAAAAGTCTCCCTCTTGCAAATGGGAATCACTGCCACAGCCAGAGACCTTGACGTTCCTCCAGTGGAAAGCAAGCCTTCCACCATCCCTATTGCAACCTCCCTGGGCTTATCCCTGAACTCGGCAGCCTTCCTGCTCTGAGACACTGCAGCTACTCTGGGACAAAGGAAAAACAGCAACTGCATGAGCAGAAATGGGAAAGAGACAGATTTAGGGTGATGCTGCATTATTTTCTTGTGTAACTTAAATAATAGCTGTAGCAACACTAACTTCCCATGGCAATTCTTTGGATATTAGACAGTCCTGCAAGAAAATATCTGATTAAAAAATAATAACACTTAAGCTAGTTCTGATTGCTTTTCTTATGAGAAAAATCATGAATATGTGAGTAAAGTTCCCAAAAGAATATGCAAAAATCCCTCTCAACATGTGCCTACTGCAGAAGAAGCAATGTTTGCCACACTCTGCCATTTTTGCACAGATAACAGTCAAGATTTGGTTTCACGCTCACCTACAACCCAGTTCTCAATAGCTATACATCTCCAAGCAATACATGTAATGTACAGCTAATGTGTTTTTTGAAGATTCAGGGGGTTTATACAGTTACAGAATCACAGAATATCCCGAGTTGGAAGGGACCTACAAAGATCACTGAGTCCAACTGCTGGCTCTGCACATTACCACCCAAAATTCAAACCCTATGCGAGAGTTGGCCAAGAGCTTCTAGAATTCTGGCAGCAACCTTCCCCTGTTAAGACCTTGGAAGAGTTGATCAGGTAGAACGGCTTCGTTTTTATTTTTCCCCAAACAATTCTTCTGTTAGCACCAACTCTTGCTGAAGAAGTCATCACCCATATGGCTGTGATGAAGACCTCATCTTCTTCCAGCTGCATGGAGGTGGGTAGAAGGCAGCCCCATCTCCTAGTGGCTGTCCCCAGGATGTGCTGTGAGTGTACAGGCTGCTCTTAAAGGAGTTTCTTCCTCTCTGTTTTAGGTTGGAAAACATCTTTACCTAACGCAGGCTGCAGCAATGAGGGATGTAGGACCTGGTCAGTACACAGAGAAAAGAAATTTCTGGAGGAAAAAGCTGGAGGATTTGAATAGCCTTTTAATGCAACTCCAAACAT
>NW_024885041.1:0-17296 GCF_019232065.1 Centrocercus urophasianus
ACTGGGGAAAATTATAGGTAAAAGGCAGTCATATAATGATGCTTCCCCAGGATAACGTTTACACCTCTAGCAGTTTTTGGTTTAGTGTTTCTGTCAAAAATTCATTGCAGCTCTGAGTCCTGAAAAGTAATCTGTAGCTTTTCATGACACCATACCGTACACCAAAATTATTTCACTCATATCCATTTCTTACATCCACCTTAGTTCATTAGATGACAAATCAAATTCAAATCAAATCTGCATAGGTAATCTTTATAGATGTAATAATATCAGTCAGGAATATAAACAGTTCCCATTCCATAAGCATCCTCCCAGTTTCTGGTCTGTTTTAGAAAATGAGAGCTATTTTGTGCAGAGTTTTCCCACTGATGGCAACATGGCTCCTCATTTGTTCTAGAAAACTTAACTTCCTTAAGGACTTTTGACTATGTTTTGCAGGATTGTGAGTAATACTTTTTGCTTTGAATATCCGTTAAGCTGTTATATTTCCTGTACTAAAGAGAGTCAAGGATGCACTGTGCTCATATTTTAAACCTTTGAGGTACTTATAATGTATTGTGGGAAGAATTAATCTTATTCAGCTCATGTATTCTTCAAATGTTTTGTAATAAAAGAATTTTATCATTCATGCATGTACTTTATCAAACTTTGTGTAAGCAGATTTTTATTTTTTATCGCTATCTGCAATGTGTTAGAGTGCATTAGTGGAGTCTGTAAAACTATTAATTCTGTTATACAGCAAAAATAGGTATTTCAAAGACTGGTAAAAAATGACACTAATGAATATAAACACATATTCCATCTAGGTTTTTTGTTGTTGTTTTTTGTTTTTTTGTTTTTTGTTTTTTTTAAGTAAAGATCAATGAACTTGCTAAGATAAATATCGTAAATATTCAGCATGATAATGAAAATTAGGATTTCTACGAGTATGGAGTTAAAAGCCATTGACAATTAAAGCCTTTTGTCTTTGTTCCAAGAAACCAGATACCTAAAGTAAGGCATGTTCCTACTTTAAACGCCATGTGCTTCAAAAGAATTATGTAGATCTTCATTTTTACCATCAGTTCTTTGGTAAGAAACTTTCCTCCTACATAGGTGATGTAAAGGAGAAAACATAGGAAGAACATGAGCAACAAATGAATATATAACATAGAAGTTATGGGTGTTGTACCTTAACATACTGGAGAGGAAAGGATATAAACAATCAGTTTTGACACCACAGTGAGATTCTAGGGGACAGGTTATTGTTCCTAATGTTCTTGTTGCTTGATACTTGTATTTGTTGTTGCTTGTTAATATTTGTATCTGATGCTGCTTGATGTCGTATGATACTTCTTATGGAGGTGCTAACATTTTTATCTATGCTAAATGTTCATCAAATGGCCCTATATGCATTCTTTCCCTGACATCCAAACTTCACTAGTGACATACTCACACACAAGGTGTATCTCGTTATGGGAATTCTCGGCCAGAAGGAAACAAGTATCCCCGTACTAGCATTTAAACCTGTTAGACAACACACATGCGCTGTGACACCAGGAGATGACTAAGAGATTAAGAGATAATCTGACCTTGATAACGAGCAAAACAGAGTGGACTACTAGTGCGACAGATGTTTCAGGGTGCTGTATCCACAGCAATTGCATTACAGTGGATTCAGATCATATCTCAGGAAACCTACTTTCAAAGAAGGATTAATAATCTATGATAACATGACATGTTATTTACACTAGAAGAAGAGTAAAGTACAGATTCAAGGCAGTTTAATATGATGTAATTCCAGTTAATCCACAGCAAATGTTATGTGTAAAGAAATATTGACTTCCCTTCACTATGAAATTTCATATTCGTTGGCCTACCACTCATCTCCAACAGGAATAATCTACCGTTGACTAATTCAGTCTATGTTCTGAGCTCTTAATTTTACTCCTATGCTAAACGTAATTGGCTTTTGAAACCCTTTGCTGGATTTGTATTTATTCTGCTGAAGAAGGAATACAAAGAGCATCACAGCACTCAAGGAATGAGAGATCAATAGTGCTTGAGAGAGGCTAGCTAATTCCTCCCTAAACCCAAAAGACTGTTGTTTCAAAATTTCACCCTCTCACAGCTGTGCCTCCTTTCAGTCTTTTTGTTTGCTGTGTACTTGTGCAGAGGGAATAAACATGCAGGCTACTTGAGGCAAACCAGAATGAAAAACTTCACCTGAACACCTGTGTGCACTTGTGACATCCTCATATCCCTTTTTGCTCCCTGGCAGGGATTCTCAGTTTTACCACAGAACCATAGATTACACAGCCGGCTTTTTGTGCCACACACACACAAAAAATAAACAAACGAATAAATAAATAAATAAAATTGCAGTATTTTAGCAGGCAGAAGGACTGATTCCCAGAGGAGCTCATTATAAACCCATTATAAGCTTAAGATTCAGGTGTTACTTTAGCTTCCTGCTCAATTTTCTGTTTTAGAGATACTGCAAATTATATTTTATGTTGAGAATGAGCTAAAACTGTTCTTCCTAGGAAAAGCTGTGGATAAAGCCTCAACTTTATACCAAATTCTTCCTTCTTTGTCTGCCTGCTTTGCATACTTCTGTGCTGCTAAACTCTGAAAATAATCATGAAAAATGTTAATTCTTCACCTTATAATTTTTTATTCTTCCTTTGATATCTCCCAAGATATCAAAAGTCCTAGAACAGCAAATGCAAATGGGATTTGACAAGATAAAAAGAAAGGATACTAAAATTGTCAGTCATAGAGAATTTATATTTCTGAAGTTAAAACTATATTAAATTTATACTTTTGTCTCATAAGGTTTATCCATTATTCTCCATTGTTTTAACAGAAGTTAAAAAAAAAAAAAAAAAAAGACACCCTACATTTAGAATATAATACACTAAATTCAAACTTCAGTGAAAACTTCTAGTTTTGACATCCAGATTTAATCCAGGTTTTTAACAGGACCTGTTCACAAAATTCTTATGGAATTTTGTCACTAAATCAGCAAAAATCTTATGAAAGCCTTAGCACTACTTCTAAAGGAAAAGATTAGTCATTTAAAATTAAAGTTTCAAGAAACTGGAATATAATTTTAATTTATTTTACAAATATTGAATACAGGTACAGTTTTCTTTGAACATTTTATTTTAGCTCCATAGCTTGTAAATGAGCACTGAACTTCCAAACCAGACCTTTTGCTGTCTATTCATTACTTCTGCTGTACAGTACTTTGCAGTTCCTGTCTGTGCGATTTCCTTTTATTAATGTACAAACAAAACATGATGAATTAAACATGCTATTGCATGTACTTCTTGGCAAGCATCAAAGATGAGGTAATTGAAGATGGTTATTATTTCCAGCTGTACGGTGCTCGTGCATAGTGACATTTAAATAATATGAGAGAAAGTAAAATAGGTGTTTTGCTTTTAACAATACTGCCCGCTAAGTATCCCAACTCGCTAATTTCTACTAATTATTTCAGATGACACTATTGTCATACAAATCAGTTTTTCAGACTATTTAAACAATTTCTGATAAACTAGAAAATGGACTAATAACTGGGTATTGTGTTATAGCTAGATATTAGAACCTAGGCAAGTCAGTATAGATTTCTATTTAGGATATAAAGAATCACTTGTAACACAAATAGAAAGTTTCCTCTTCCTTACTAATTATAAGAAACTCATAGTTATTAGTCTGATCTACTGTAAACATAAGACTTTTTGCAAAGTGTTATTTAGTAAAAGAGAGTTGTCAAGGTTTCCCATGTATTCTTCTGCTTAACCCCTAGTTCAAGATCATTTCCAGTAAGGAACTGTTTTTCTATCCTGATCTATTGTCTGGTAACCTTCTATAAGTTAAACCTTTTCTGGTACTTTTTTTTGTAATTATAATTTTTCTACCTTAACTATTTAGAGTGTGTCTGAACACAAAGTAAGAAATGACTTTTTTTTTTTTTTCAGCTCTATCATCCTGTGCTAAAGTTGTTAAGATATGGCTATCTCTACAGAAATAGAGGCTGGTTTAATTTTCTTGCCTTCACCATAATTCTGTGGAATTAGCCAGAAAATTGAACTTTAAAGATCTGTGGTTGATTGCCATGTTCACATTAGTTTTCCATTTGAAAAAATAAATACAAGACATATTTGGCTTGTTTTAACACAATTTAGAAGTCAATTAATCATTATGGTTAACAACAAGGAGTATTGGATTAGGAATTTCAGCTCCTTGCGCAAGTAAATTTGGGGAAAAATTAAGGTATAGATACGTGTTTTGCAGAGGTTCTGATGAGAAAAAGCCCACAAAAGTCACACCATCCTACGGATTTTCACCTGTAGTGAAATCTACCCTCCTAGGTTTGCACACCTTTCAGAGAACCTATTCAAGGTGGGCAGCACACTTTAGTGCGTTCGCAGACATAATGCTATTCTCACCAGCTCTCCACTCTAATCCTCCAGTTCCAGACATAGGACAGAAGTGCTGAAAGCAAAGGACTAAAGCTCAACAATTAACTGCAAAATCTTTATTAAGACCTTATCTCATAAATAGTGGACTGTAGAGAATGTGGTTCTTGAAGTGTGAAAAATTCTCAGGTAACTGAGATACATGTCAGTGTAAAATTAAAGTAACATAAATATGAATGAAATCACCTCTAAGATATTAAATGACACCTATTTTGTTTATGGTGTAGAAAATTCTGTCATTAAAACAATCAGTTTTGAGCCATGTGGAGTAAATCTAGATTTCCCTTGGCTTATTTTGTAGAAGAAAAAAACTAGTTAAAAACAAAATGTGATTCTAGAGCAAAAAATAACCTAAGTTATTGAAGTCATGAAACATATAACTCATTTTACTTATTTAGTCAACACAGATCTCAGAGGGCATATTAGTATCAAGAAAAATCACATTCCTCATTTTGCATCCCAAAGAGTGAGTCTCGTGCAGAAACTTTTAGACTGGCATATGACTCAAGTCTTATTTCTGTAAACGGTTGGAGTTGGAGAGTTCTGGATCAGCATCTATTTTGTCATCTAGTCACAGAATCACAGAATCAGAATCACAGAATCACCCGGGTTGGAAGGGACCTCAAGGATCATGTAGTTCCAACCCCCCTGCCTAGCAGGGCCACCAAACATACACATTCAGATCAGGTTGCCCAGGACCCTGTCCAACCTGTCCTTAAACACATCCAAGGACGGGGCATCCACAACCTCCCTGGGCAGCCCGTTCCAGGGCCTAACCACTCTCCTTGTATAGAACTTCCCCCTAACATCCAACCTAAATCTTCCCTCCTTCAACTTGGATCCATAAACTATTTGAGTAATCACCAAACAATAGATTTTATTTTTTTAACGTTGTGTTAAGTCTCATTAACTTCATTTTAGTCAAAGCACATCTTCTAAACATGTATTTGAAATCATCCTGACACCTAAGAGTTAACCGTGTGTAAGATTAAGTGACTGGTCACAATTCACTATTAAAAATATATCTTATTTTCTATTTGAATCTGACTAGCCTCAGGTACTTTTTGCTGATACTTGTTTAATTTTTTTAAGCTTCCCACTGACAGTCTTTCCAATCATCCTATCACACAGAGGCTAATACCTACCTCCTACTAATTTTTTCAGCATCCTTTTTCAAATGTAGACACTGAAAGTATAAACAGCTCTTCAGCATCAACAGTTTCTATGAAAGTAACATATGCATGACTTGGAATACACACCCTGTTCTTGCTGAATTAAATGGAACTTTAAAATATGCTTCAGAACTTGGAAAGGGGCATTATTGCACTAGAAATCAAAGGCCACTTTTTAAAATTATTTTGACATAATAGCTTTATTTTTCAGTCTTGCAAAACATATAACATGAAAATAACACCTGAAAATACAATTTATTATTGGTGATACAACTGAGTATGGTGATGCAACTGAATATGGGGAGAACAGATTTCAGGCTGCTCAGGGGAACTAGTTAGTAAAGTCCCATGAGAAACTACTTTTGAAGGCATTGGGATCCATTGATGCTAGTCATTTTTTAAGTACCGACTCCTAAAATCGCAAGAACAGGCAATTAAAAAACATCAGGAGTCCCTTAGGCAGAGCAGAAGGTAAGCTTGCTGAACAGGGATCTTCTTCTAGAGCTTAAGCAGAAGAAGATAATGTATGGTTTCTCGAAGCATGGTGAGGCAATGTGGGAAGACTACAGAGACACATTTTGCCTTTGCAGGTTGAAAATCTGTGTGGCCAAAGCTCAGTTAAAATCAAAGCTGGCCAATACTGTGGGGACAGTAAAAAGAGTTGTTTTTTTTTTTTAAATATACATATAATAATAATAGCAAAAGGAGGACCAGTGAGAACACTGGTTCATTAATCAATTAGAATGCTCACGTTACAAACGGGGACATGGACAAAGTGGAAAAATTTAATGCCTTCTTTGCTTCTGTCTTCAACACTGATTATGGGCTCTGGGACCCCAGGCTTCCCATGTGGAAGAACCACGACTGGAATAGCAATCAATTTTCACCCCAAATTTTCTTCTTCACTTGAATTCATGTAAGTCCATGGGACCCAATGGAATTCATTTCTACTCAGAGAGTTGGCTGATGTCACTGCAAGACCTCTCTCAATTATTTCTCAGTTGTTTTGGGAACATGCAGAGGTGCCAGTTAACTGGAAGTTGGCAAACGTTCCAGTTTTCAAGATGGGCAAGAAAGTAGACCTTGGTAATCACAGGCCTGTCAGTCTTCAGTAAAATTATGGAGAAAATTATGCTGGAGTTACTGAAAAACACCTGAAGGACAATGAGGTCGCTGGTCACAAGCAGCCCAGGTTTGTGACTAGAAGGTCCCATTTAACTAGCTTAATCTCCTTTTATGATAAGGTCATCCATATAGTTGACTGAGAAAAGTGAGTTGATGTTATCTTTTGGGGATTTCAGAATTTCAGTAAAGCTTTTCATGCTGTTTCTCACAGTGTCCTTCTGAACAAAATGTCTACCATAAGGATAGACAAAAATGTAATGTGATAGGTGAGCAACTGACTGATTTGTCTGGCCCAAAGAATTGTAGTAAATGGGGTTATATCAGTCTGGCAGCCAGTCACTAGTGGAATTCCCCAAGGCTCCATTTTAAGGTCAGTTTTCTTTAACATTTTAATGTCTTGGATATAGGACTAAGAGGTGTTTTGAGCAACTTTGCTGGCAATTATAACCTGGGAGGACACGTTGACTCCACTGGGGGTGGAGAAGCCTTATAGAGAGATCTAGACGAATTGTAGTGCTGGGAAATCACCAACTGCATGGAGTTTAACTAGGTCAAGTGCCAGATTCTGCATCTAGAACTGGGCAACCCTGGCTATAAATGCGGACTTGGAGATGAGATGCTGAAAAGCAGCCACACTGAAAGAAATTATGGGGTCACAGTTGGCTTCAAACTGGGCATGAGTCAACAGTGTCACCATGAGACCAGGAAGGCCAACTATATTCTGGGGTGCATCAAGTATAGCATTGCAGCTAATCAAGGGAAGAGATTGTCCCACTCTACATTGCAGTGGTACAGCCTCACCTCAAGGACAGTTTTGTGTACCATAGTAATAAAGGACTTAAAAATATCAATCTATGAGAGAGTGTCCAAATGAGAGATACAAAGATAGTGAAGGGTCTAGAGAGCAAGACGTATGAGCACAAGCCGAAGTCTCTTCTTTTTTTCAATCTAGAAAAAAGAGACTGAGGGCAGATGTCACGGTGGCATACAGCTTCCATGACCAGCAATAGAACCTGAGGAAATGGCATGAAACTGCAATAGGGGAGTTCAAGCTGAATATCAGGAGAAGGTTCTACACCAAAAGGGTGTTCAGGCAGTGGAACAGTCTCCTCAGGGAGCTGGTCATGTCACCAAGATGCCAGAGTTCAAGAAGCATCCAGAAAATGTTCTCAGTCACATGATGTGATTTTCTAGTGGTCCTATGTGGAATCAGGAGTTAGACTTGATAATCCTTACGGGTCCTTCCAACTCAGGACATTCAATGATTCTGTTATTCTCTTTAATTATTCATTAAAATAAGTAGAATTGTTAGATATGCAGTTATTTTAACTTTGGTGAATTGTAAATTGTTTCTTTGATGTTTAACTTCCAATAAAAACACTCATAGTAAACATGCTTCTCTTCTGGGTTCTTTGCCATATTTGTAGAAAGTATCTTTGGTATATCTGTATACTTCAAAGGCATATAGCTGTATAGGTGGTGTTAGAGGTGACCTGTGTTTTATCAAAGTTGATGACTTTCAAAGCACATTCTTTTGAATGCTAGTTTTATCCTCTTTGAAAGATACATTTTCAAGCATTGTTGGTCTAAGGCAGCTAACAGGGACTCCAAGTTCTACATTACAATTGAAATATTAAAATCAAAAGTATTTCGACTGCCATTGATGCTTGTATGGTTATATCTATGGCAGAGGTATGTGAATCAATCTACCACGAATCTTTCCATCACAAGTCAGCACATCACTATGAATTTTCCAAAGTAAGCACATGCTTAAGAACTTAGCTGAAAAGCAGAGGTTTATTTACAGAGTTATGTCCAGTGATTGAGTTAAGAAACAAAACCTAATTATTTTAAGAACTATCACTTTCATGTGGTCTGATCTTTTTCTCTTACTTTCCAAGTAAGATCTATTGATGTGAATCACCATTCTGGTATCACTCCTCAATGTGATATTAATAAGGACTATAGGATTCATTGCATCTACCAGAATTTTTTAGGCAAAAATATGCTGGTCATGAGTTAATATTAAAGTTAATGCCTTGAATTTAATGTGACTAATTTAAAGGTCATACTTTTTAACTGTTGCAAATTTTTGCCTATGGAGCCTTTGACATTATAAAATGAAATATGATCTTATAACACTCTAAAATTCCTTCAGCCAATGGATTCTGTTTCATACTCTGTGGTGTTTCACATCTTGAAAGCATAGAATTCCAAGCCCTATTTTAAGGGAAAAGAAAAAAAAAAAAAAAGAAAAAGAAAAAGAAAAAGGAAAAAAAAAACCAAACAGAAACCCAGAAGCATATTGTGAAACTGATTATGCGGACACCTGTAAAGACTAACTGTAAATGAGTATGATGTAGCCAGGACTGAAAAGAACATGGTATTTTCTTGTCATTGCCATTTGGAAGAATGGGGATGTATTAACTCCTACTGCAAAATGAACAGAGTATATACTGCATCTTGCAACATGCATGTAGCTAACTCAAGTAGCAGAGTACACCCTACTTTGCTATTCCTTGTTCATATTGAAGGGGACTTTGGCATTTTGATTTGTTTCTCTGAAGTCTCTTGATTTAGCCCTATGCTACGGGATTCCAGGAGTCTCATACAGAGAGGCCTAATACCCTGACGACTGAGTATTCAGGTAATCATTTTGTATCAGTGGGCAGTAAGTTCTGATTGAAAACAAACAAACAAACAAACAAAAAATCCTAATGTATTAAAAAAAATGAGTTCTGTTCACAGTAGGTTTAACTATGCTACAGATCCTTATTTTCAGACAAAAACTTCATGGATGTGAAAATGTAGGCATTTGAAATCGCTATAACAGATGTTTTATCTCAACAAGATATCTGCTTCACTAAAACTGTATTTGCTAAGTTCAAATTTTATTAATCCTTGAAAATTATGCTAATAGAGATAATATAGTCAAACATGCAGGATAGAGTTCAAACACCATCACTGCTGTGTCAGAAGATCTTTCGCCTGGAAGCTGGGGACACTTTCCTTTTACTCACAGCCTTGTATTCCACATGTTGGCTTGTGTGCTAGTAAAAATACAGTAATATCTGTTAGATGACATGTTAAATCAAAGTTTTCCAGAGATTAGTGATTACATGGTACATTTTGAAAATAGAAGGATAATAAATCTGGTATCCTGACAAATTTCTTCAGTAGTCTTCATAACCTCCCCTGCCTAAATAAGAGCATGATCCCTATCCCTGGAAACAAGCATTTATGCACACAGAGATGACCTGCTCAAAAAGCTGCTAAAAGATTAACAGATATCTAGTGCTCTAGGGCAGATTGCATATGAAATTTTTGGAATGCCACAGTTTCACGGTTGAATTTAAAAAATAATTTTATTTTTATGCTCAACCAACAGATTGCATATGGCTCTATTTCACACTGGTTTATTTAAGTACCGGCAATCTGAAATATCATAGTACAATATATACAAAATGTATAAATAGCAAATTTCCATGATACTAAAATGAAAGTTTGCATGGAACGCTGGAGCTCAGTAAATATATTGAAAACTCTACTTTAGTTTCATGTAATATCCAGTAGTAACATTTGAATAGGATGTTTTCCAGCTCAGCAAACAACTTATAGTAAAATATATAGATGTATACTATCAGTTCTCAAATATAAAATTATTTTTGCGTGTGTGCGTTTCTTGTTGGTCAAAATATAACTTATACGTAAATGATGACATAAATGTAGTTCATTTTCCTAATTATTTCCAACCAATAGAGTAAGAGGTAAGTAATTATAAGCATGTTACACCATTTAAGAGATTTAGTAACAAAATTTTCTGACAGTTTGAAAATGAACATGATACGTCTTGAAATGTTTGCATTTTTTAATTATTTTGCAAGCATTTTCCTGTTGTTACAGTGGATTGTCTTTCAAATAGCTGCCATGTAAAGTGTTGTAGTCATTCTGACCCCTGCTTTACCCATAGGCACTGACAGGGTTATTTGTTTCCTTTTCTCAAAAGACATATGCAAAAGCATATCCATGTGACTAAGTGACAAGAACTTAGCCTTGAAATGTTAACTTGGATATTATTATTGCTGAATATGATGCACAATTTTTAACCTGAAGCATTGGTATGTGCTGATAAATGAGGATATCGTGGTTACATATTGGGGTGAGACAAATATAATGTCTGACATCTGGAGTCTGCCTTCACCCCATGTGCTCAGGGACCAGCAGCAATACTGTCAGCTTCTAACTGCTGGTTACTGGAGCACCGTGACTCCTCAGTGATTAGTCATTTCATGTAGAGTGAACCTGTTCCTGAGATACTGAATATTCTCTGAAAATTTCAGAGAACAGAGCACAAAGCCTTCAATATTTCAGATTAATATCACTGCTGTCAAATTCTGTGGACATCTATGGGGATATTAGATAAAGTAGTCTGCAAGACCTGAGTTCCCAAAATCCTCCTTTTGGTATTATATACAGTGCTGATATAGATATAATATGTCCCATTCCCATTTGCCAGTCATCTGAATTCTTCTCTGAAATGACTTTAGACCAAGGCTGTTTAAAATGTCATCACTTCTACAATTATTCTTAATATGAAGCACTTTAGATAGAATAATTCAATTATTCCACACAGTCTTCTGTATGCAAGCAAGCAGATTATGCATGCAAGCATATAAACTCACATTATTTGTAATAAAATATAGTGTTCACACTAATCCTGATGCCAAAGGGAATTCTAGTCTTTAGCAAGAGCTTAGCTCCCATAGCAGTGAGCACAAAATAGCTAGAAATACTTACATATGAACAGAATCATTGCAGCATGCAAATTCCACCCTTTGCTGCACTACTGCATATCTCAAGTAAATTTGCTAAATAAAATACATAAAGAAAGTTCAGATTAAAATCAAGCACTGAATGAAACAGGTCCTTACAAATCTCTGTTAAAAATGTGGCTGCATAACTAATAACAATTAAAAGTAATAATTTTGGCAAAGCTGTTATGGCTCAACCTGGCAAAAGTTCAGCACCAAATAGTCATTGTCTCACCTGCTCCTCCCGGTGGGATGAGGGAGACAATCAACAAAAATAATTGTTAATGAAATAGGACACGTGGATTGAGACCAAAAATGAAGACAAAAATAAAATAGTAATAATAATTATTTACAGAGTAAGTGGTGCACAACACAATTGCTCACAATACACCAGTCTCTGAGCAGCAACTGTCCTCGACGCCAAATTCCCACCATTTTTTAATGTTTGCTCACATTATGTCATATAGTACATAATATCCCTTTGGCCAGTTGAGGTCAGCTGTGCTGGTTCTGTCCCCTCCCAGCTCTTCGTGAGTCCTAGGCAGGGGAATACAAGAAACTGAAATGTCCTTGGCTCTGTTCAGCATTGCTCAGAAACAACTAAAACACTGATGTGTTATCTGCATTGTATCCCTCAGAGCCAAAACATAGCAACATCTGAATCTCTATGAAAGAAAAAATCAACTTGTCTCCATTGAAACCAGAACAGCTGTAAACCAATGGCTTTAGAGACTCAAATAATTGAAACAACTAACAGCCAGGAATATAAACTGCACTGAGAATGTGACCAACAAGTTGTTGGATTCTACTTGATAAAACCACTCCACATCCTCACTGTGAGGGTGTGCAGGAGTTGCAAAATAATACAGATCAATAGAGCAATAACTGGGAGTGGAATTAAAAATTTAAGAATGACTCTGTGGGTTATTCTGTCATAACGGCTCTTCTATATCCATGCACTATGTCAATCTGAAGTCATAAAACAACTTTTGTGGAACACTGTACGGCACTATCCATATTGTTCTAGATTTCAGATTTTCTGTGCTTTCTACAGAACAAAGGAAAAAAAAAAAAAAAATAAAGAACGAGACTACTGGTTCCTTTTTTTTTTTTTCTCCCAATCTTCAATGAAGTCAACATTTGGGAAGTAAATCTTTGGGGTAAATCATCTATATGTGGTCAAATTATGCCATATATTCCCTTAAGTAGAAAGAATATGCACTTATGAGACAGCTTTTATAAACAAAACAAAGGAAAAAAGATGAATAAGATGGCAGAGCCAAGGGAAAACAAATTCCTCCATTCCCAGGAGCTTTCTGATAACTGAAGCTGTGGAATTTCCAGATGGAAGTATATGAGCAAAACCAAAGAGTTATTTCCTCATCAAAAGTGAAATCTTGCTGGAGTCACGTTTCACAGGAAGAAGCCAGAATAGCATCACAAAATAGTTTCTTCTCTGTTTCTCTAAATATTCCCATTGTACTTAATTACAGATGTGGGATGGAATCCAAGAGCTCCTCCCAGGTTTCTCCTGGCTCCTTTTTGGATGACAGGGTTTAAACATCCACAAACTACATATCAAACTGTGATTTCCACACAAACAAGTATTGCAAAAGGCAGTAAGAACCCATGGCATGTCTCAACAGCCTCCTTTTTTCCGACTATTGGATCAAGGTCTGCTGAACATGTCCTTTTCCTGCAGCAAATATGACACGTGAAGCTGAGTAGCTCTTTCCTGAGTAGGTGTTGTGCTTCCTCCATACCACATGTACAGAGTAGGACACAGTCTGGCATACAGAGATTACTGACAGCTTTGAAACCTCTTTGAAAAAGAGGAAAACATGATCTGACCCTTTCTTAGGTTGAAGGGGAGAAACAGGAGATTCAAATGTAGTGGAATTGGTACTATAAAATACCTCATAACAAAAAGTCTTCCCTGGGAAGGACAGAAGAGTGGAAAGATATGCAGATGAACAGGAACTTTGTTGGAGAATGTAAAAGGCATTTGAATGTTTTCTGTCCCAAATGAAAAAAAAGTAGAGCATGTAACATTCAATGATTAATGTCATGCTCTTCTTTCTATCTGTCTTATCTTTAATCTCTTATTTCTGCTGGTGTTAGGCAACAACAGTATATCTTAAAACAAGAAGTTGTCTTTAAGCAATAAAGGGCACTGCATGGATATGTCTGGAGGGGACCTCCTGACATACACTTAGAAGTTTGATCGGGTAATTTAGACATCAGAATTCTTTTTTATATATGAGAAAGGTAAAGGAAACAGACAAGGCTGGAAGCAATTAAATTCATAGGAATAGATCTGAAACTGTCTCACAGAGGGTGAAGAGGATATGGATAGCTATGATCGGCCATAAAACACCTGATACATAAAGCAAAAGTTGTTCTTGGATGATAAGTCTGTGACAGGCAATGGTGAAAACAAGTAGGAGTAAAAATTATTGTTTTTCAGTTCATTTTTTATTTGTCCTAAAATACACTTTTGTCATATATGTTTTTACTTCAGAAAGCTAAGACAAAGCCATGAGTTCAAGTTAAGACAGAGTGAAAAGAACGTTTGGAAGTGTCAGAAAATATGTTCAGTTATATATTATCAGTGGGAAAGTACTACAAGTAGTTACTTGCACAAATTGAAAAATAAAGTAAATGAATGGATTTATAATATTTACAATATAATTATATTAATAATGTAACTTTCAGAAATTTACAACTAGCTCTAATTCTGACACTTGTAGTAACTACAGTGACATAAGACAAACTAGACAAACACACCCAATTGGTTATTGGTCGTATATGTCTACATACATAATGTGTAAAGTGACAGATACAAATTTCATAAGTGAAGCAGGCTTCTTATGACTTTTCACAATGCAGAATATTATAGTGTAATAAATAAATTTTTGTTCTTCTTCCATATAAAAATATAAAATATAAAATAATACTTGCTCCTGCCAATTTAATATTGTATTTGCATGTAGTAAAGGCAGGCTCTTCATATTATACTTTTAAGATTCAGTCCTTAAAACATTAAACGAGCAAAGATCCCAAAAGGCCAAGAGTACATTGTCATCAAACAAGGAATAAATATTTGCCTCATCTCTGAAGTGAAATAACAAGAAGTTGAGAATGCAGCAAGACCAGAACTATTTGCAGAAGCTGTGAGAAACTTGGATTAGGCAAGAGGAGGTTGGAAGATTGAGCACTCCACACCAACTCCTTCTATCTCTGGTAAGCTGATGGCACTATTCCATAAGTACAGAGATCTATTGGAAACACAGCAGCTTTTCTACACATTGCTACATCTTTTTCTATACATCAGGCAACTCAAAGTTTTATTTACAAGGATCAGTGAAAAAGATATTTTCTATTTGCATAGCTGAAAAACTCGCTACCTCTTCATGAATATCATGCTTGGCAAAAAATAATCGTTTCCTACTTTTAAGATGCATTGGGAATGGGGAAAAAAAGAATAGCCTTGAACTGCCTCTCCACTTAGACTGGCAGGACTTCAGAGCAGACCTCAGTGGGTCATATTTCCCACAGTTATGTATACTGATAGATGTGGTTATTGTGCAGACAACACCACCTCACTGAAGAGTTTATGTATTCCTTAAGATCTATCAGCTGTGTAATTCATCTATCAGCATGAAAGACTATGGAAGTGTAGAAACATAATGGAAGGCACTGCAGGAACAAATGAAACCTAGCCTTGGATGTAGGCTGTGGCATGGTAACATAAATGTATGTATGACTTTTCAGCCTTTCAGGTTTTCAGAAAAACTTCAGCACCCTGAAGGTATGAGTTTTGATATTGCAAGGATGTTGTATATATTTACTCTTTGAAAGCCTGTGACCTTAAACTTAAAATGAGGTAGTATTAAGTACAGAATAGGAGTACTTAGGAGGGGGCTTTTCATTTAGAGGATTGTGACACACTGGAACAGGTTGCCCAAGGAGATAGTGGATGCCAATCCCCAGAGGCATTCAAAGCCAGTCTGAATGTAGCTATGGGCAGTCTGGCCTCGTGGTTGGTGAGGCTGCCCGTGGCAGAGTGTTTGAAACTAGATGATCCTTGAGGTCTTTTTCAACCCAGGCCATTCTATGATTCTGTGATTCCATGAATACTGAAAAATATTTAGACAGTATCATTCTTCTAAGATATCAAGGCTAAAACCCACAAAAAACAAACTTACTTAGTGCATAAATGCACCTGTCTTGATCAGGTAGGCTGGCAAGTATATTTAAATGAGGAAAACACAAAAATGTTTCCTCTCCTATAAAAACATTAGGAAGTTCAATTTAAACTTAATTAAAATTTTGAGTAAAGCATTACACATTATGCAGCCACCTGGAATCCTACATAATAATGTTGTTCATAAGGAAGTCAGTTTGGTTTAGTTCACCAAAGTTGCCAAGCATCATACTCAAGTAAACACTTGAGTGCGCACAAATGAAAGTATACAGCAGGAGAAACAAAAATGATGAGACTGGAGGGGCACAAGAAAGATCTTATCAAGTCTAGCTATACTTTTTCAAAATGGTTGGTAGGTTTTGTTTAGCTTTGTGGGTTTTGTTTTTGTTGTTCTTCTTTATGTTATGAAGTTTCTTTTTAAATATACTTCAATTTCTATTGGAGTTGTGAGGTCATTTGCCAAATCAACCAATCATACAATAGTCTCTGAAGATGTACACATCTAACCATCCTCACCATTCTAATAGCTGTATTAGTGAGTGCCTCTCTAGAGCACAGCAGCAGCAGAAATGGGACTCTTGTTCCCACTGTGGTGGGCTGATTCACACAAGTGAAACTGAAGTCTCCTGTGTCCTCCTGAGGTAGGAAAAGAAACATGCAAATGAACTTTTATCTCTGTTTCATTGAGCATAGCTCATAGGTCCAGCATAATCATAGAATTATAGAATGGTTTGTGTTGGAAGGGACCCTCAAGATTAGTTTCAACCCCCCTGCTATGGGTGGGGATACTTCCACGTAAACCAGCTTGCTCAAAGATCCATCCAGCCTGGCCTTGAGTGCTTCCAGGGAGAGGGATGATTCAGTTCTTATAATATCAAACAAGCAAAAATCCAAAAAGACTGGTAGTACACTGTCACTGAAAAAGGAATAACTATTTAACTCATCCCTGACATGAAAGAACAAAAATTTAAGAGTACAGTGAGACCAGAATTACCTGCAGAAGCCGTGAGACGTACTCTACTATTTGTCTGACTCTTCTGATTTTTATAGCATACTAAAGACTCCAGTATTTAGGCACCTTCTTTTTACAGAAGGTTATGGAAAGTAAATGAGTCTTCTCCTGATCTTCCACATTTACTGACCTTACAAGGGATTTCAGGGAAAAGTGGCAGAAGTCTATATAAGAAACATAAATCTAAACACTGCTGATGCTTGAATTGCAGAACCATACTAAAATTGTACAACATAAATATTAGACATACACTATTTTGTTAAAGAAAATATCACATTAAACATTCAAGATAAATAATTGGGAGGTAAATTCCAATAAAGACCTGATGCTCCTCAGCTCATTCCTGCTGCAGCTGAAGTACTCTCCTAGCATTTTACTACTTCATAAGTTACTTGCAATGTGTGGTCTACTAAATCTAAGTAAAATGTTTATAAGATTTCTACACAGAATACAGATAGAGAAAAAAAGAAAGAAAGAAAGAAAGAAAGAAAGAAAGAAAGAAA
>NW_024885042.1:0-49702 GCF_019232065.1 Centrocercus urophasianus
GCCATAAACTGGAACATAGTAAGTTCTATAGAAAGTTCATAGGAACTACTTTACAGCGAGGGTGACAGAGCACTGGGTCGTGCATTTCAGCAACAATGCTGTCATAGCCACTGTGGAACAAGTGAGTCACCTCCACTGTTGCAGATTGTTCAAAGTGCAGCATGTAGGCTCTTGTTCATCGTTGGCAAAAATGCATAGCTAATAGCGGTGACTGTACTGAAAAACAGTGTTTTCTAGCTGAGAATTTGCTCTATTACACACTGTGCTCCTTGTATTATAGTTTCCATGGAAATAAAAAGGAGGCATTACTTTTAGAGCGACCTGTGTAGTTACTGGAATGTTAGTCTATGTTAAACTGTGTTTAATAATTTTGTAATGAAGTATAATAGACATTGAACAGAATAAGTGAAACTTCAGTTTCCAGTCTTTAATGAATTTTAGTAATTTAAAAAATTTTAGTTTTTATTGGTGTGTAACACTAGTGCTGTGACAACAAATCACACCTGTGTACTAGAGCATACATCAACATTATGATGTAACTTTACTTACACCACTGCTATGTTTAGCTTTTTGAAAGAGACATAAGCATACACTACGGTCACATCAAATAGTTTTGGTTTTTTTTCCTCCATTTAGTAATACTTTTAAAATTAGAATCATTGAAAAAAAAATTATACAAGAATAACTATAAGGAATAAACTCATAGGGACTGCTATGACAAACTTTTTTTTTTTTAAGGGCTGAGAGACATTAATATAATATTGACAAAGTTGATTGAAAAGAATGACTAACTTTTTCCAAATGGAAAATGCCCACTTCTGCTTATATGTTGTGAAAAGAAATTCAGTAAGTTACTTTTTGACCTTGCTATGTCACAAAGTCAATCAGACAAAAAACTACACATTTAACCTAAAATGATAGATTTATAAACAAAAATATTATGCAAAACTTTGATCAATTATGCAGCTGCTTTAAAACCGTTGCAAGACCATACTTAATATATTAGCTTTTATACTAATGCACAACAAACAGCAAACTTGATTAGAGTAACACAAATTTGTCTTAATTGCACCATTATATCACACTAAGACAACAAATGCCACAAGATTAGTAAAAATACATAGTTCTGATTCTCTCAAATGCCAGGATAATTATGTTGAAACTCCTTCATGTGAAAAAAAAAAAAAAAAAAAACAAAACAAAACAAAAAAACCCCACATACTCCTGCGGTTTCATATTACCAAAAAAAAAAAAAAAAAAAAAAAACAAAACCCAAAACCTTCTGTAACACATTATTTGGGAGAGGAATAGTTTATACTATCCGTAGCAGAAATGCTAAGTCATAGCCTGAAACAGTGATGGAGCACCTGGTGGGAAGGCAGGGCCCAAAGGAGCTCAGGTGCAAGTAATGGACTAGAATGGGTAGAGCCAGGATCCAACCTCTCCTAGACCTCATTTAAGGTTTGGCAGTGGAGGTAAAGGTATTTCTTTGGAGATCCCTGCCTATTTCAGGTCTTTTGAATGGGTGGGGGTTGTAGATGTGCTTGTTGCACTTCGGCTTATTCTCATTTGTTACAGCCTTGGACTCTGCTATTCCATTGTTATTGCTGTTTTCTATCATGTTATAGTATTACACTGTATAACACAAAGTAACTTATACAACTAGTGTCAAGGATAAGTGAAAAAAATCTTCTAAATATATGTATTTTGACATTTTAGCAACAGAAGCACATATGTTGTATTAAATACAGTCAAGGTAAGGTAATGTTCTTGTTAACAGAAACAAGAAAGAAAACGGAGAGTACTTATTATAATTAGTAGCCCTTTTAAAGAAAATGAAGTAAGGGGAAAAAGCCTCAAACTATTTTTTTTCCAATAACAGAGTTTCCATTTGTAGTTTTTCCATCCATAATTTTTTCTGATAAAGCACATCCATTAGAATGTTCAGAATCTCATAGAATGGCTAGGTTGTTCTTTTCTGAATCTAATTTTCAAGTTGGTTTTGGATGTTTTAAACTGACACTATTATGAATGGAGAAAAAGTAAGGCGACAAATGGACTTTCTATTATCTCCAAACTTAGCCCACATGACAAACTTTTTTAAAAGTTATCGTAATCTTTTTTGTCTTTTTTTCCCTCTGCTTCAAATCCATCAACCCCATCACTGTCCCTTCTCCTTTTACGATTGTTATGGGTGTTGAAGCGTTGATTTATCTGTGGTAATGGATCCATTCCTAAAACTTTGTGAATTTGACGGAACGCAAGGAGTCTCAGTGCAAACTACAAAAAGGGTAGAGAAGATATTTTGGTTAGGAATAAATGTCAGTTTTGAGTATTCTATCAAACAATGAAGAACTGGTGTAAGATGGTATTATTCTTAGCGCTTGCCATTTACCTCCTTCCTTCCCGTAACTGAGTCAACACAGTAATATGTGCGTGTTTCATTTCCTGCTTCTGTATGGATGAAGTCCAGCATCTCTACTTCAGCATAATGTGTTTTAGCTGTTGGACTTAGCACATGTTACTGTGTTGACTTTGTTGCAGGAAGGAAGGTAGGTATCAAGAGCTATCGGCACTATCAAATTTACTTTACACATACATTCCTTTACCTGTGCACTTGAAGTAATATCCTCTCGTTGCTGATCTGTCATTACAGCAAGTGCATCAAAAGGATCTTTTTCACAAGGGTCCAGAATGCCAGGACCACCTAGAATGGTTAGGATAATTAGTAGCACATCTTTACCTTATCTTGACCAAGATTTGAGATTTCATATTCAGCGTAAGTATACAGACTGATAAATTTCAACTTGCCTTTAAGGATGATTCCTGAAGATATACACTCAAAAACTCTTCTAAGTGCATCCCCAGGACTCTGTGGTCCAGTAGCGCTGCTGATTGCTTTTTCCACAAGCAACTCCATAGCCTGTAACAACAATAATAAAAACCAGTTAGAAGACCAATTAAAACAGGAAGAAAAGCTGCTCCTGTTGTTCAATGCAGAACTTTTGACATAGAAATTTTGAAGAACATTACACATCACAGAACAATTTCAGTTAAAATGGAAAAAAAAAACAAAAAAAACACCAACAAAACTCGTAGTTTTTAAAGGTAAATAAAAAGAAAGCCGGTGCAAGATTAACGCTGAGTACCAATACTGACATTCCTCTTCTCATCATAGGTTGTTCAAAAGCTTTTTTTTTAAATTTATACAGTAGTAGCCTACATATGCAGGTAGCCAACTTGTCCGAAAATTTGAGAATCCATGAAAAATGATGGGTTATCTGAATCTGGCAGTCATATGAATAAACAGTACACAGTATCTAATAAGGTAAACACAATATGGTGAATAATTTTTTTTTCTTTTTTTTGCTATATGAACACACTCAAATCATCAAAAGCATAATGATCTTTTGAAGTTTAATTTAAATGGTTACTAGTTCCTCAGTTTAACAAAACTGAAGTTCATAGTAAATTTTTTTCCTTGGATATAGGCTAATACTAATTCAGATGTTAAACAAGTATTTAAAAAAAAACAAACAAACAACTCTTCCTGATTAACGAAGTTTCAAAAATTAACACATCAAAAATGGTTAATGATAAACTATATTTTAAATACTGTTTTTTTTTCTCTGTGATAATCTCCATTGTTTGCTTTTATTAGACACTCTTCAAAAAAAAACTGTAGAAGTTATTTGTAATAGTAAAGAATAGCTTTTCTTAACTTTTTCAGCTTAAACAGATATTTCAATACCACTTCATTTTACACTTTTTCAAATGTTGCATTTTATTTTCACTTTCTAAGAATAAATGGCTACTCTGGTACATGCAAGTAACTATAGACAGTATTGATTACAATTCTTCATTAAAGGTGCTCCTTCTTATGTTTTTTAGCTCAATTTAACTGATAAATTTCAATTCCTGAGCATGGCATTAATGCAATCCCGCTATATCACTCTGGATCAAGCTTTTGAGTTCTATCAACAGTAATTTAGTTATTTTCAAGTATAAAGCAAAAAACAGCAGTAAAGAAATAAAGAAAGAGATCATGTTTTTGGATTTATTCAAGTCTAGCCCAGAATTTAATCTGAAGAGAATTAATTACATTGCCCTGGTGTTTGTGTGCATGAAACGCTAGATTTCAAGTCTGGAAAAATCAGTCTTGAATAATCATTCCTTCTAACTTGTAAGAAATTGACAAATTTCTTGAAATTTAGTTTTTATTTTTTAGGTATATGAGGAGGCTGTTTCTAATGTCTGTTTAGACTTCTTAAGATTTTATAACATTAGAAAAACTTAGGCATCTTTTGCAAAGCTCCTTCGCTCATTATGGGTTTCTAGCATACAGGTTGGGAAAAGTTCTGTATCCAGAAAAATATATTTCTTCAGTCTATGAATTTCTGCCCGTGACTAACATAAATTATACATTTTTTAAAATTGCTATTTTTCATTCTGTCATTTCTTTTCTTAGTAAGACTTTGCCAGTAGGCCAGAACAACTGACTACACAGACTTCAGCACTGATCCATGTAACTTGCAATGCATCCTGTGCCAGCAGCAAAGCATGGAGCACTCTTGGAGAGAACTGAGACACATCTAGGCTCGACGCACACCTCTGTTCCCTTCAGGATGTGCGTTAGAACAGACAATGTGACAAAGAGGAAACAACACTACTCGTTCTTTATCTATATGCCTGATGTGTGTTGCAATGACTGTAAGGATGCTTTTCTATAAGTATACCAGGGTTTATTCTTTGGCAATTGAGTATCATGGTAATAGTTAAGAGGACAGTTGCATACTTTTTTTTTTAGCTTCTATTAAGTTATATTTGTACAGTGTATATTTCAGAAATGTAACAAAGAAACTGGCAATATATATATATTTCTATAAATACTTAAAAAAAACCATAACTTTTGCTACATTTTCCCAGAAACAATTAATATTATCAGATTAAATAAACTTGTCTGCAAGCCTAATACAGCTGTAAAACATTTCTCGTTCAAATAATGCCAATCACTGAAACTGACTTGCCAATGCTAGCGTTCTTCCTGCCAAAATTGAAAAGTTGACATTGAGAAGCAGCACAGTGTAACAGGATTTGGTCTGTGAAACAAACTAGTTTATGTATATACTGTACACGCTTTTCAGAGATTTTATTTCAGACAAATTTGGTCAGGTCCACACATTGCAGAATAAATTACACTCCTGGAGAGCATCTTCTAAAATAGACAATAAAAAAAAATGCTGCAAGAAGACTCAGCTGCAAGAATTATGAGATGGTAAATGGGTTCAATATAGAGATCTGTTTCTAAGTGACACTGATTAAGATGATTATTTTGACACATCCACTGACTAATCATCGAATCCTTAGAGTTGGAAGAGGCCTCTGTGTCATGGTTCTATGTTTTTTTTTTTTATTTTTTGTTTTTGGGTTTCAGTATTCCACATCAAAACATCATGTAGTGTACGGGGCATTAAAGTGTCACTGCCCCAATTCCAGGTACCTATCCCTGTACATTACAGCAGTCACGGGATCTGGCCCTTCCGGGTGGGGGGGGCGCTCTCTTGCTGCCTTGCAGTGGGTGCTGGAGGGTGCTTTCCTAGCTGTTCCAAGCTTTTCAGGTTTGAATCGGTCCCGGGAACTCTCTCTCTCATCTTGTCTGATTTATTCATCTCAATTTCAATTAAATTGTATATATTGTGTTATCTTGTATTCCGATATTATAGTAAAATAAGTTTTCCTCCATAGATTGCTGCCGCTGCTCTTTTCCTCCCTTCCTTCCTTCCAATTTTTTGTGGGACTGGGGTGGGGTGAGGGCAGAGGCCTGTCGCCCCTGTCATGGACATAGATTGATCTGATCAACTCCGTGACACTCTGAAGGCCATCTAGTCTAGCTCCCCTGCAATGAACAGGGACATCCACAGCTAGATCAGATTGCCCAGGGCCTTATCCAGCCTCACCTTGAAAGTCTCCAGGGATGGGGCATCAACTACATCACTGCACAACCTGTGGTATTTCATCTTATAGAAGGGTCATATTAATGATTGCAGAATTACTGTGATTTGTTCTTTAAAGAAGCCTTTCTGTTATCACAGAAGTATCTGGGCACAGGAGACATCATTTTAAATCAGTTTCAGTAAAGTTCAACTTCTAACCACCAGAAAAAAAAAATAGATTTCTTTAAATACAGTTTAAGCAAAGAAACAAGCACCTAAAATCAGGATGTTACCCACAAAAAACAAACAACAACAACGACAACAAAAAAAGAAAATTCCTTTGGGAAAAAAAACTCAGAAAATTAAGTCTTTAGAGGGACTCTACATTCCCTCTAAATTAAAAACGAAAAAACAAGAAAACATACTACCTGTTGAAAAATCTACATTTAACTGCAGTAACACTTTCCAGTGCCCTACTTGTAGTACCATGTGCTTTTAAAAAGACTCATTCAAAATAATATTACTCACCCAGCTTGGAAAATCAGACCAAGTTGGAACACGCTGACAGAGGTCACGAAGAATACGTATGATAATCACACAGGACTGCAGACCATTAGCTCTAGCCTCAAGAGCAATACAAAATCAAATTAATCAAGCCCAGCACCTACAGCAATGAGGACTTGTTGAAAGACTAAAACACCACCGTGCAATGGAAGCTCACATGCAAGATTGAAACAAATCATTCTACAAGTTTATTCCATGAGCTGCCATTTACAGCAGTATTTTATGCAGGGTTAGTAATTTAAGGTGATAAAAGTCAAAGTGCCCAGGTTATACAAGAATAACATTTCTTGATCCCCTGTACGCTTTGACCTATGGTCACTTGTAACAATACATACAGTATATTTCAATATTAGAAATAAAAAGGATAAAGTAAAGGCCTCTAACAAGTAGGTATAGAGACTGAAAGGTCAAGGGAATCTGTTTGGTTTCTTTATTGTGCC
Source organism: Centrocercus urophasianus (assembly GCF_019232065.1). NCBI lineage: Eukaryota > Metazoa > Chordata > Aves > Galliformes > Phasianidae > Centrocercus > Centrocercus urophasianus. The sequence goes on from NW_024885042.1 coordinate 6,938, forward strand.
TTTGCCAGAACACAAAGTCACTAAACCAGACAGCTGCTTTTCACCTTTCATTCCCTACACTTAGCGTACTTAAAGAAATAGGAAAAAAAGTCTTAAATCTAACACAAAGTTTTAAACGCATTCCATTATTTAAAGCAAAGTTACTCTGCAGCCTTATGGAAAATATAACAAATATACAATATATGATCACCCCAAGTGAGTCAAACTTTCAATCGTCAGAAAAAAGAAATCATGTCAAATATGTAATAACTGCATAAAGCAGTTCCTCCATCCTCAACCTTCTACATTTTAATTTAGGGACCAGAAGAATATGGAGTTAATTAGCATGAATAACTCTGAGCATTTTCACACAATTAAACACTTATATTGCAACTGAACTAATCTCTCATAAGGCTACAAGAAGAAAGTAAAATGATGTTCCGAACCTGGAACCACTTAGCGTGGCGTAGAGCAGCCAGAGCGTCAAGGCATTTTTGCCTGTCCAAGACGTCCGGTGGATCTTTCACCATACCCGAGGTTACATCTAAAATGAATTGAATTGGCAAAATGCAGTGAGGAATGGGTGTTTGACCAGGCAAGACACTTCCTTAAAGTAGCTTCCATGTCACACGTGCCATTTGAAGTTTAAACCCTTGAACAACAAATGTAAATGTTCCATGAAAGGTATTCAATTAGGATTAGGGCATCAACCCAGCATGAAAATGAAGAGCATAATATACTTAAGCTCTCAGGTTATTTTCAAATGCACTGCAGATTATGCAATGCCTAGTGCTTCTTTATTTAAGCTACCACTGGAAAAATACATATCCCCTAAAACTAAATACTGAAGGAAGGATGGTTGGACACAGTGCACTAGCACAGAGAACACAAGACAGAAGGAACACAAAAATCCACTTTACTCAAGTAGAAACATTCAAAATTAGTTTCTTGTGTATTTTAACTGTCACCTGTAATTTGGGACCTCGTCCTCAAAAGAAAAGTATAACAAATCTCAAAAGCACTAGTTGTTTAGTAACAATGTTATTTTTATTAATCTTATCCTTAGAATGTAATGATTTTGCTTTAAAAGCTGACTAAAGGAATCTGAAACATTCTTCAGTATTACAGAGTTCCACTACTTTCTAGTACCCTCTCTTACTCAGACAAATTCCTCAACTCATGATATGTGTGCTCCAATGTAACGGGATTCAAAGAAAGATCTGAAAAGGGACTACTTAAGATTCTTCATCGGGAAAAAGAAAAAAACTGTTTAAAAACAAAGCAAAATGTCTGAAAGATAAAGAAAATATAAAAGATCTCAAATTAAATATTCAGAAAATTATTTACTTAAGTTACCAAGCTGATCGCTTTGTTACCTAAATGGAAGAGATCACAAGGCCATTTTGGAAATGGTTTAACCAATTAAACAGGAACCACTGAACAATGTGAAATAGTATCTTCAGATTACGTAAAATTGTAAGTATATAATGTAGCTATCAGCCTCAGAAGTTCTTTCTTTTATTATTTATAAAAGTGGCTAAAGTGACTAGTAACAAAGAATACTGATAGCATAAATGGGAATATACCAGATAAGAAAAAACAAAAAGGTCTCTATGAATGCAATTCATTTCACAGGACTTGGCTATAAGAAACAATATAGTCTATTGCATTTTATATGATATTCTTATTGCTCTGCACAGAATTAAAAAGAGAAAGATTTCAAAATAAGAACCAAGTTGAGAAGAATACATCTTCTTGCACAAGGCATTTACAGAGCAAATGAAGACATTTAAAGTGGTATCATTTAAAACTAACAAGCCCAAACACACAAAACAAAACCTGTACAAGAGAGGTGCCAAGTAAGATAATTGATGAAATGAGTGCAACTTGGATATCAGAGACACTCGGATATTAGGTACACTCAGAAAAAACTCACAGAAGGAAAACAAGTGGCAAAGTAAGACTGAGAAATTTAAAGTAAAAATGTGGGTTTGTTGGGCCTATTAGTCTCATCAGTCAATTATTTACATTCTTCTAAAACTAATATGTGAATAGGTGACACTGCAAACTTTTAGCACAATAATTCACTACATAATTTGAAATTCCACTTACTTGACTTCTAGCTCTGAAAAATGACAATTTGGAAAATAATTTTACTAAAAACGATTACATTGAAAGTGCACAGAAGAAAATCTTGTTCAGTGCTGGAATTGTCAATCTAAAGTGTGCTACTAATATTAGAAATCAAATTAATACCTTTGAAAGTTAAAAAGACTGAAAGTCAGAAGTTGCTAAGGTACCTCTATTGCACTGAGAATATATTGATTGTAAAACAAAATAAGTAAACTCTTGTAATATTTAATCTGTGGATTTTTGCACCTGTTTCACATTTTAAGATTAACCCCTTAAAGACTATTTAAATAAATTCAGATTCCTATACTACCACCCTGTTAAGCTAACACACAAAATTGAATTAATTTACAAAACACAATCACAGATTCTCAACCTATGTAACATATTTATTACTAGTTTAAATATAAGGGGTTAATCTTCAGGTAGACATGCCGTGTCCACACTACTTCTTCATTAAAACTTCACAGGTATATAAATTTTGTTAAATTTTATTATGTGAAATACTTATTAGCCATTCAACCGTTTCAAAACTAGCGTGAACACTGCTTAATTCTAGGAAAGAGACAAAGACAAATAGAAAAGAAAACAAAACAAAAATCAAACACAAAGTAACAGTAAATGCTAGGACTATGCATCCAAACTCCCTCCTTTGTAAAGTATGGCAGGTGTGACACCGAGCTTTAGAAAACCTTGGTCAAAAATCCTTCCAATGTCTTGGCAGCAACCCCTGACAGGAATCAAGTCCCTCTGCTAGAAGGCTTTGGACCAGGACTGTTAGCTAAGGATAAAACAAAACAAAACAAACACAAGTGCATACATATATGTGTTTATAAAAATGTACGCTTTGCTTGCTGAAGGAAAGATTCCACAGAAGGTGTTAAAGAACTTCAAATATTTCAGATTTGTTAAACTGTCAAACACACAATACACAGTTGTTTTTTTAAGCCTTTTATCATGTAATGAGATTATTACCCATCACACGATTCTACTCCATGTGCAAGTCTCAGTCTCATCTTTACTCAAATTGGTTCTGCCAGTAAAGTCTTCCTTATCACCTGAACCAACTCCTCAAGCAAGCTAAAAAACTGAAAACTTTAAACCGTTATAAGACAAAGAGCATGAAAAGCCACAGTAAGAAAAAAAAAAGCACAAATAGACATTACTTTGTAGCAAATAAGCAACAGTCTTCATAAGGCCTTCTTTGCTGCAATGATTTGCAATACCGTCTTCTATTTTCTCTCATTTCAAGAGTGAACTTCACTGCACATTCATTTTATACTGCTCAGTGTCTTGCAGAGAAATCTAACTTGATTTTGCTTGCCTAGAGGTAGCACTGCATTCAACAGTGAATAAACTCAATGATCATTTTAACTTGTGTGGGTCAGACAAAAATACAGATTTGTTTCCTTTAGGAGGCATAAATTAAGGGATTGATTGTAGGCATTTGAAATTTAATTTTAGTCTGTATCATAAAATTTTAGGCCAGAAACAATTCAACTGAAATTGAGTATTGTGGTAGAATCAATACTGCACTTTTGTACAGTACATTAAAGAAATTAACATGGTGTTTAAGGTTAACTTCTAATGATTAATCTAATTTAATAATCAAAGGTCTTAAGGGAAAGTATTCTTTATGAATGTAAGCAATATGCAAAGTCTGATTCAGCACAGACAAACCAAGAGTCATGTTACGCTTAAGACTGCCAAAAAACTAGTATTGGTTGGGTGTGACAGTACATGTACAAAAAGTTTATAGTTAGGTATGATATGCAGATTAAAAATCATGTACAAAGCACTCAAAGACTCTTCAGAAGTCATCCAAATTACAGAACACATCTTGAAAATTTTATTTCTGATTATGCAGGATGACTTTGTTAACACAGTTTGCTTATGATGCACTAGTCACAGGTAGAGAACATTCACTAATGCAGTATAAAAACCTGAAATATTTTAGAGGACATGTAAAGATGAGATGAAATTAAAAAAAAAAAAAGTGGTTTATACAAATACATTTATACACAAGCACATGTATACATAAATACATACAATTTTTGCAATCTGCATGAGAGGCATTAATATAACCTCAAATTCCCTATTTGTAGGTTCATGGTCAAACACTAGAACCCTGTTTGCCACAATGTCTTTCAACTATGAAAATACAGGATTAAGAGGAAACAAATGTTATTTTAACTGACCCATAAACAAAAAGAACCAATGTACTGCAGACATTAATCATGCTTGTTGGCTTAAAAGATTTTGGAGCTTTAGAAGTGTTAAATAATAGACCCTAAAGCAACACTGCTGGCACCAGAGAAAATGCAGACTTCAGAAACATAAACTGATTTACAAGCTACAACTTCTGTTTCAGTTCAATTACAAATCTGTTTCTTATTGTACTAGTCAGCTTGCCAGTTGGATTGATTGTAAAACCAGGAGTCTAAATATACTCACAAAAAGCACTCCAGACTAAAAAGCAACCTCAGAGAGCTGGAAAAAATATTTTAAACTTAGAAGCACTATTACCATCAGAAGTATTAAACAAGTGCATTTTAAGTGCCACTGATCATTGGAATGCATAAGTGATGATAATACTGATCCATTTTAAATCCAAAACCACGTGATTTGGTTTTCTAAAAGGATAAAATCTTTTTCTTAGGGCAAGACTGCCCTAGAAAGCCTATAGACACTTCTGACAAAAAAGTTAGTTGTCCATGTAATTTTATGAGAGGAAAAATTAGTCAAGTTTGTACCTTTTCCAGAAAGCTGAGGTTGGACATAAAGTTAGATTATTTTTTTTTTTTAATAAATAAATGCATAATATCAGCATTTATTTTAACCAATTGTTGTTTACCAAGACTGGTTGCTGAAAAACAAGGTTTCAATCAGTATAATTTGTGCCAGCATGTTACCTTCCAGGACCTTAATGCCATCTCAAGCAGAATAGATGAACATATAAAAATACGTAAGAAAGAAGTAACATCTTTAACAACATTCCAACCTGCATCCCTCATGTTCTCCTCTCGAATGACTGGAGATGTCAGTGTGATAGTAACTTGCATTTTGGGTTCCACACATGAATTTAAAATTATTGCTGCTTCTGGGACTGCACACTTGATATCATATTTCTCAGGACTTATTACCTAAATATTGGGAAACAGATTTCTATTAGCACATGACCAAGAATAGTATGGAGAAGAAAATGGACATCAACATAGTCTTTTAAAAAGAAAGACAGAAATGCAGTAATAATTACAGAAGCAGATACTTATATATTCAAAGAAGCCACATTATATGTAATATTTATATATATACAAATATAAACATACAGGTATATAGAGATATATGGACTCACATACTGTTACCAAAACATTAATGAAAATACACAGCAGTCATCAAGCATGCAAAAGAAGAACTATCCATAAAGGAAATTAATATGCAAAGTAAATTACATAACACAAAAGGTGGAAGTAAAAGGCATATATACTGGAAACAGAGTGAAATTAATGGATAACATTGACCTTCAGGCAGTAAGCTTCCTATAACATTGCAGTAACTGGGCAATAGAAAGTCTTCCTCTGATCATTTTTATTTGCCCATTAAATAAAATTATTAAATGATGATTTATATTACAGCACTAGCATAAACACCTAGACACTTGTAAATGCACAATATACAGAAAGTAAAACATGCAGCATGGTCATGCAGCAATGGAATTTAGAGGAAAACACTCAAAATTAAAAGAAACTAAACCTGAGCTATGAAATGAAGCAGTCAGGCCTGCAGACATGTGACTTGAGGATAAATTTATTTTTTTTTAATAAATTGCATCTTTACAAAAAATAAAAAAAATCAAAAATCAAATAATAAAATCTAAACACTACTTACTGCGAGTTGTTTGGGAAGACTTTCAGCAATATGGCTGAGTAAAGCCTTTGAAGGCTTCTCAGCACATAACAGAACAAGATTGACGTTTTTGTCTCCACGGAGCAACAAACCTTTAGCCAAAACGCCTACCCGTAAAACTCCTTTCAAAGCTCTGTGAAGTAAATTATAGTTAGAAGTTGCATTTAAAATAATATGAAAACCTTAAAATTAATCCTGAAGATAGAAAAATGAAATAAAATTGGAATATCCCATCTACTCTTGAAGCCACAATCCTCATCAAAATTTGCTGTATCTAAACCAAAATAGAAAAGGACCCCTGGAAGTCACTGAGAAAGTACAAAAAAGAAACAACAAAAACATGAAATGACTTTTGGAAACAAAAGATTAATTTCTTAAAAATAAAAATACCTGTCTTTACTGCTGTCTTTTTTATCATCTCCCTCTTTGCTCTTGTTCTTTTCATGTTCAGTCATGTTGTCAGAAACAAGTTTCAAAGCACGCTCAGTAATAGAAACAATTTTTTGGACTGCCTGCAGTTCCTCCTCTGTTGGATATATTGTTGCATGTTTGGTCATCACATAGCGGTCATCAGAGGAGTCAGGGCGGCGTAGAAGCTAAATGGAGGAACAAGTATATTTTTGAAATGTGGGTACACTTCTAAGTTCACAGAATATTCAAACCTCAAATCACTTAAATGTAACAAAACATGAACTGAGAAGTCCTTAACAATTTACACTGCTCACAAACAATCATGTCTGAAGAAATATGAACTGCATCAAAATAAAACCAATTATGAAAGCTACAGATCCAAAGTACTCCTCACATAAATATCTAATGTCTTTTTATCAATCAGGGAATACTTGCATACTTATTCACTGCTGCAAAATAAAGTATCTATAGTTGCTTTCATAGAAAGAAGAATTCAAATACGAAGGGACCTCTGAAGGTCTATAGACCAACTTCCTGTGCAAACCAAGATCAAAGTGAGCTGTCTCACCACTGTGAAAAGCCCAGCCTGTGTCTTTATAAGGCACAGGCATTAGAAGGCTATGAGTACCTAGTGAAGATCTCTCTTCTCCAGGTGTCTCTCCACACAGCACACGTGCTGCAGCCCCTATCCAGTCTGCTGACCTGACACTGAAACTGCTATGATTTATCAGTCTTTCTTGTGCTAGAAAGAGACAAATTAAATGCAGTATTACAGTTTGGGTCTAATGGAAGCTGATCACTTTCCATCATCTACTGATTATGCTCCTGTTAATTTGGATCAGGATGCTGTTGGAGTTTCTTGCTGTCAGGGCACACTTGGCTCATGTTCAGCTTGCTCTCAGCCAAGATCCCCAGGTCCCTTCCAGTAGGACTGCTACCTAGCCTGTCACTCCCCAGCCTGCATCAGTGCTATTTGTCTTTGAGAATTATATTGTGTCAGCCCATTCCTCTGGCATGCCTCTGGCATCTGGATGGCAGCTCTGCCCTCAAAGGCACAGACTCTTCTCTCACCCCAAACTGATTAAGTTTCATGTCAGCTGTGAACCTGACAAACATGCACTTCATCACTTTCGGATGATTGATAAGGTATTAACAAGACAAATCCCAAGATAAACCCATGTAGTACTCCACTTGTTACCATTCTCAAGGTAGTGTAGGTCCCACCACTAACCATTATCCTCTGAGACTGATAATCTGACCATTTTTTACCCATTTATTTGTCTACAATTATAGAATCACAGAATAGTTTGGGTTGGAAGGAACTTTTAACCATCAAGAAGGTAACACTGTATAATGCAATTAAATAGAAAATTATACACAAATCCATAAAGATTTGTATTTCAGAATAATCAGTCTTTGAGGCACCCTTTTGTCATATAAGTTGACTTATTTTGGAAGACAGTTTCATTAGCATATAACTTTTTATTCACTATCCAAATATTGTATTCAGAAACACTGGAGACAGTGCAGCACTAAATGATTCATAGTCCCTAACTGTGCCTCCTGGTAAGTAAAATTTCATTTTTTTTCCTCCTCAAGAAACTCACAGCTGGTCCTTGGGGCTGAGGAGGCATTCCTGGTCTAACTCCCAGCAGGCCGAGAGGTCCTGGAGGACCATGAGGATATCCTCCATCTGGTATTCTGCGACGATCATCCCAGTGATGCTGCTCTTCCTCCATTCTCCTCCAGTACATATCTTCTTCATATCGTCTGAAGTGCATCAAAGTATTTTCTTTACATAGTTGTTAGTACTTTCAAGCATTCTAAATGAATTCTTAGATGACTTCACTAGTTTCTCTCTAGTAGTCATGTGCAACTACTAGGGAACTCCAGAAAATAAGTAAAAATGAAGCTGTTTATAGCAAAATAATTCTAGTAAGTCTACATTCCTCAGAGGAACTGAACACTAATAAACAAAAACCTCGAAGTTTTAATGACAATTTAATTTAAAACAAGACAGTAGAGTTCCCATAAAATTCAAAAGAACAAACTACAGAAGCAGTTAGTTTTAGATTAATGATCTCAGCTTTGTCTCATTTATTGATACAAATGCATTACCTCATTTCCATCCTCCAGCGTTCTTCCTCTTCTCTCCTTCTCCAGTATTCTTCTTTCTGCATCTGTTTCCTCATCTTTTCTTCTTGAATTTTTCTTGCTCGAATACTGGGCTTTACTTCTACTTGTAGATCTGGGTTTACTTTTTTCTAGTTCAGAAAAAAATAAAAAGAATGAAATGTTGGTTTTTCTCTCGTCATCTCAATGTTACAGTTTTTCTGGAATCTTTAACACACGCTGCTTGTCTACAATAAAATCAAGGGGAATAAAATGCAGTTTTAGAACTACAATGAATTAATAGTTGAAGAAATGTGTCCACTATTTTAAAGAAATAACAACATATTACAAACAGCATGAATTCCCTCCTCACCCGCATCAGGATTAAAGCAATTTAAGATGAAAATACTTCATGTAACAGGAAGTAATTTGCTGTTCATTCTGCAACTGGATGACTATTCTGTAGCCTGAAAAAAGAAACATTTCCTCTCAACTACTGCACGCTTCCTGATACTGTTCCTGAAGGATACCTCTTACAGACATATAATTATGAATTACTGAATACATTTTTTCTATTAAATATTTCCTTTCATCCCTTTCATGATTATGCAGGTCCATTACATTTCCTGTGATCACAGTAGATTCTTCCTACATAATTTTATAATAATCAAAATGCAGACTATATGTCAGTCTCTCTCATGAATGTCTCTCTCCATTCATGACTGAAAAAATATCAAACATTTGTTTCTCAAATGTCTCCACAAAGGGTTTATGTGGTCTACTCTGCCAAATACATTAAGCACTATTCTTTTACACCATTTGAAATGAATAGTAAACAACATAAATGAACCTACTGTTGCTTTCATGTCGTACCATATTTTAATGTTGCAAATGTTCCCAAAAGCTATGTTCAAAATATTATTTAAAAAAAAAATCAAAATGCATTTTCACAGTATACATTACTTCTTTAAAAGCTATACTACGAAGAAAATAAACTATAAGGTGAATGTATTTCTTTATCTTTTTATGTAATGTTTAATCATAGCACTTGCATTGGCTATTCTTTAAATGTAAGACCATGCAATTAGTCAGCTGACACCTAGTGGATTTTCAGATAGAAGCATTAGCATTTCTTCTAACCTTATACTGAAGTCTGTGTCGCCTCCCTTTTAAGTGCATCTCCTTGGCATTAGGATCATTAAAACTGCATTCACAAAGTTTACAGTGAAAGCGGATCACCTTTCCTTCATCATTTCTTACCTGGAAAATAAAATTATGACACTTTTAAAATCCAAAATTGATGTTAAAATGAAATTAATTTAGAGACAGTGGATACTGTCTACTCATCTCAACACACACTAAAAAAGTTCACTCAATAACTGAAAGAAGGCAAACTAAAAGACTTTGAGCAGATCAGCTTTAGAGCAGAAGCTCACACCAAGGGACACTTTGCAGAAAGGCAAAACCATGGCAGAAAACCATGAAAAGTAGCACAAGGAGAGCAAGGGAACCCCCTCACTCAAAGGAGTGAGAAGAGCAGAGCCCCTGATGAAAGAAGACTGACACGGTGCAGGTGGAGCCAGGAGTGACATGGCCAAATCCCTGCACATACAAAGGCAGCCCCTAGGGAGCACAGTGACCCAGAGCACTGTGATTAGGATGTGCAAACAGGGCATGGCATGTCAGTAGTGCATGGTGTGGCAGTTTACACAGGCAGGGTGAGCAGGGAGGATGCAGTCTTCCTCCCCACTTGAAGAGACCAGTCCATCTAACACCCATTGCCTTCTCAGTGGAACTAGACAAGCCATGATCTCCACTTGGAGAAAAGCCATTGCCAAGAAGACTAGTAACCCAGACTGAGCACCCATGCAAACATGCAGCTGTCTAGGTCTCTGACTGCAAGGAGTGACTGAGCCTGGCACAAATACTGAGGGGTAATGGGGATACCACCTGTGTGCAGCGTGAACAGATGGATGACCTTCTCAGCCTGGTGACACAGCTAAAGGAGGAGATAGAAAGATTAAGAGCGTGAAAGGGAAACAGATTGGTGGAACTGCTCCCTGACATCCTTGCAAGAGAGGCACCAGGACAACACTGCATTAGCAGTGGATCCCCTACCCTCTCACCACCAGGCAGAAGGAGGGGACTCGGAAGACAAGGAGGAATGGAAACAGGCTCCTGCTCAGGGTGGCAGGTGTCCCTTCTCCTAGTCTACCTCACCTTCCCAGGTGCCCTTGCACATCAGGGAAAATTAATGATGGTGATGATAGGGTTGAGAGCTTATGGGTCAGAATAAAAGCAAAAACCAATAAGACTGACATTATCATGGGAGTCTGCTACAGGCCTCCCAACCAGGATGAAGAGGTGGATGAGACACTTTATAGACAGTCGGGTGAGGTCTCAGTGTCTCTCCTCCTTGGTCTTGTGGGGGACTTCAACTTCCCAGACATCTGCTGGATTTATAATACAGCAGATAGGGAACAGACACAGAGGTTCCTAGAGTGTGTAGGAGACAACTTCCTGACACAGCTGGTGAAGGAGCCAACAAGGGGAAGCAAAATCCTGGACCTGCTGTTTGTTAACAGAAAAGGTCTTGTGGGGGATGTAAAGGTTGGAGGCTGTCTGAGGCATAGTGATCATGAGATGCTAGATTTCTTGATCCTTGTTGAACCACACAGGGGAGTCAGCAGAACTGCCGAACTGCCACTTTGAACTTCCAGAGGGCAGACTTTAGCCTCTTTAGGACCATGGTTGAGAGGATCCCTTGGGAGGTAGTTTTAGAGGGCATGGGAGCTCAGGAAGGCTGGGAATACTTTAAGGAAGTTGTTGCAGTTGCCTACTACAGGAAGTAATTTTAAAGGTGCAGGAGCTGACCATCCCCAAGGATCAGGATAAGGCTGAGGTACTTTGTGAGCGGTACTTGGTGTGGGTGGTACTCGGGCTATGGTGGGTAGGAGATACAGGGGGTGGTTCTAGGTGGTGCTTAACGGGTCATGGGTTCACGGGGTTGTCGCGTGTCACGATATATAGGCGGTTGTTGCGATGATAATTCTCGTGGAGCTGCTAGATCTGTATCACCTTTGAGATCACTGGTTAGGATTTTCATATCCGCCGGTGCCAATGGCAAGAACTGTTGAAGCCATTGTATAGCCCCTATTAAAACCTGTAAGTCATTCAGGGTTGTCACGGCCGTATCTGCCAAGATGACCTTCTGTGGCCGAATCAGGTGCTTCTCCACCAGGGTACCTAAATACTTGATAAGAAACACTCTTTGAGTCTTGTCCTCCCCCACTTTGAGGCCTCTTGCTAACAACCCCTCCCAAAGATCCTTCCCTATGTCGTGCGTTAATTTCTCCCCGGATACCAAAATGTCATACATATAGTGATACATCATGATCTGCAGGTACTTCTCTCGAAAGGGTCTCAGGGCCAAGGCAACATACATCTGACAAATGGTGGGGGAATTTTTCATACCTTGCGGTAGTACAGTCCATTGGTACCGCCTTGCCGGTTCTGCATTGTTAACATCTAGGACCATCATGGCGATCCTAGGTGAATCATCTGGATGCAGAGGAATGCTAAAGAAGCAGTCCTTCAGGTCAACTAGCAGACATTTCCAGGAGTCAGGCACCATGGACGGTAAAGGTAGTCCCAGCTGTAAAGTCCCCATATCTTGTAAAACTGCATTGACTCCTCATAAATCATGCAGCAGTTGCCATTGACCTAACTTCTTTTTGATTACAAAAATAGGGCAATTCCACAGGCTCGTGAATGGTACCAAATTCCCATAGCGACCTCCTGTTTGACTAATTCATTAACAGCTTTAAACTTTTCCAGAGTGAGGGGCCACTGAGAAATCCATACTGGGTCATCACTTTTCCAGGTCATTTTCCAGCAGGTTACTTTCTCAGCAGCCCCAACTAAAAATCCGGACCACCATCTAACTTGCCTCCACTGGAAATGCGCACATCAACAGCAGTAAGTGCGTCGCGTCCAAGCAGCGGAATCAGAATATCCATGACATATGGCCGAGTTGGGCTCAACTCCTTCCAGCTGCCATTGTCATCTTGATAACTAAGAATAACGGGATATACACTACACTGTCCCACCATAGCCCGAGTACCACCCACACTGAGTACCGCCCACACACTTAATGCCTTCTTTGCCTCAGTCTTTAATAGTAAGACTTGTTATTCCCTGGGCACACAGCCCCTTGTGCTGGTAGATAGGGATGGGGAACAGAATAGGCCTTGCATATTCCACAATGAGATGGTTTTAGACCTGCTCTGAAAGCTGGATGCTCACAAGTCCATGGGACTGGATGGATTGCACCCTAGAGTGCTGAGGGAGTTGGCAGATGTGGTTGCCAAGCCACACTCCATCATTCTTTGGCAGTCCTGGCTAACCAGAAATGTCCCGGCAGACTGGAGACTGGCAAATGTGATGCCCATCTTCAAAAAGGGCTGGAAAGATGATTCTGGTAGCTACAGACCTATCAGTCTCATCTTGGTGCCAGGGAAGGAGCCATCATGGACCAATTAAAGGTCAACGAGGGGATCAGGAACTGGGGCTGTTTAGTCTGGGGAAGAGGAGGCTGAGGGGAGACCTTATTGCTCTCTTCCAATACCTGAAAGGTGCTTACAGCAAGACTGAGGCTAGTGACAGGTGACAGGATAAGGGGAAATGGCCTCAAGTTGCGCCAAGGTAAGTTTAGGTTGGATATCAGGAAACACATCTTTACAAAAAGGGTAGTTAAGCACTGAAATAGGCTCCCCAGGGAGGTGGTTGAGTCACCATCCCTGCATGTGTTTAAAAACCATTTTGATGTGGTGCTCAGGGACATGATTTAGCGGAGGGCTGTTAGAATTAGGGTAGTATGGTTAGGTTGCAGTTGGACTTGATGATCTTTAAAGTCTTTTCCAACCTGAGCAATTCTATGATTCTATGATCAGGTATGAAGCCCTGGGACTTGAAGGACTGTTAAGTGAGGAAGGTGAAGAAAGTCCATCCAAAGGGCTGTCTAGCACGAGGCAGTCAAGCCCACGCCTCAAGACAGCCTTGGCTAAGAACAAAAGGAGCGTGATTGTCATAGGCGACTCCATTATGAGGGGAACAAGGCCTGATAAGTTGACTGGACCCTACTCACAGGGAAGTCTGCTGCCTCCCTGGGGCCTAGGTCACGGACATCACATGGAAGCTCCCTAGTCTGGTACAGCCCTCTGATTATTACTCACTTCTGGTATTTCAGGTAGGTAGTGATGAGGTTGCAGGGAGAAGCCTAAGGGCAATTAAGAGGGACTTCAAGGCATTAAGGTGGTTAATTTATGGAACAGAAGCTCAGGTGGTGTTTTCCTCTATGCCTTTGGTAGCAGGGAAAGATATTGAGGAGTGGGAAAACCCACCTGATCAATACATGACTAAGAGGCTGGTGCCATTGAAGGAATTTTGTTTTTTTTTAATCATGGGGCCGTTTACTCAGCACCAAACCTGATGGTGATGGATGGAGTCCACCTGGGTCAAAGTAAGAAAAGGATTCTAGCTCAGGAGTTGGTGGGCCTCACTAAGAGGGCTTTAAACTAGGTTTGAAGTGGGAAGGGGATAAAAACAGGCTTGCTAGGGATGAGCCTAGGGGCAGTATGCCAGGGTCAGGGGTGAAACCAATAGCCCAGCTGAAGTGCATCTACACTAAGACACACAGCACAGGCAATGAACAGGATGAGCTAGAAGCCATTATGCAGCAGTAAAACTGTGACTTTGTTGCCATCACTGAAACATGATGGGATCATTCTCAAAACTGGAATGCCGTAGTGGAGGGCTATAAGCTCTTTAGGAGAGATAGACAAGGAAGGAGGGGTGGTGGGGTGGCTTTCTGTGTTATGGAGTGTTTTGATATCATAGAGCTCAATACTGACAATGATAATGTCGAATTCCGATAGGTAAGAATCGGGGAAAGCCAACAAGGCTGAAATCCTGGTGGGAGTCTGTTATAGACCACCCAACCAGGATGAAGAAACAGATAAAGCGTTCTATAAGCAGTTGAGGAGGGGGTCAGCAAAACTGTTGCCTTGGACTTCTAGAGAACAGACTTCAAATTGTTTAGGATGTTGTTTGGGAGAATCCCTTGGGAGTCAGTCTTGAAGAGCAAAGGAGTCCAGGAAGGCTGGACTTCCCTCAAGAAGGAAGTCTTAAAGGCATAGGAACCAGCTGTCCCCCTGTTCTGTAAGATGAGCCAGAGGGGAAGAAGATTGGCCTGGTTGAAACAAGTAGCTTTTTGTTGAGAGACTCTGGGGAAAAAAAAAGAAAAAAAAAACGAAAAAAAAAAAAAAAAAAAAAAAAAAAGAGTTTATGGTCAGGTTGGATAGTAGGAAAAATTTTTTCTCAGAAAGAGTGGTGAGGTATTGAAATGGGCTGCCCATAGAGGTGGTGGAGTCATCATCCTGGAAGTGGGAATGGTTTTAAACTGAGACGGGGAGGTTTAGGTTAGATATTAGGAGGAAGTTTTTCACTCAGAGGATGGTGAGGCACTGGAACAGGTTGCCCAAGGAGGCTGTGGATGCCCCATCCCTGGAAGCATTCAAGGCCAGGCTGGATGTGGCTCTGGGCAGCCTGGTCTAGTGGTTGGCAATCCTGCACATAGCAGGGGGTTTGAAACTAGATGATCATTATGTTCCTTTTCCACACAGGCCATTCTATGATTCTATGAGGTGTTCAAGAAAGCTGTAGATATAGTACTGACTGATGTGGTTTAGCGGGCAATATTGGTGATAGGTTGATGGTTGAACCTGATGATCTTAGTGGTCTTTTCCAACGTTAATGATTCTGTGATTCTAAAACTCAATTCCACCAGAGACACTATTGTGCTTGGCAATGGAGAAAGAACAGTTTTTCCATTCCAGACACACAACTTGAACCTGAACGTATTGAGTTGAAGTTAATAATTGCAAACCTGCAAATAATGAAAAATTCACATCAGACTGTGATCCTATAGACTTAGTCCACATTTCATGCTACCAAGATGAAGAACACTGAGCTCAAAACAAACATACACAATACAAAAATGTAAACATATGCACAAGCCTTTCCAGGTTCAATGCACGATTAACAATTTTTCACCAAAACAGTTAACACACAATTTTTCATATCAGTACCTCTTCCACATAGTCATGGCCCACAGGCTGGACATCACTTTGCAAGGCAGCAATAGTTGTAGGAGTCCCTGGTTCAGTTGCTGTGTCTGGTTTTACTTCTTGTGTTTGTATCGTGGCAACAGGAGTTGTTTTAACACTTTCAACTGATTTTGTTTCTTCCAGTTTACTTCCTGTTGTCTGAAGCTTATTACCACCTACAAATCAAAATGTTTAAATTTTTAACTTTCATAAAATGAGAACTTGATTACATATGACATGCAGACTGAAGACTTTATTTGCAAGTATCAGTGTTCTGGTCACGGCATTACAAGTCTTTTAAAATTAGTCAAAAATTAAACATACTTAAATTACAAGTAATCAGATAGGGTTTTGTTTTTATATTTTTGTTCTTTTTTAATCAATGATTTTAAAAACATTCAAGTTATTTAAACAATTAATATTAGCTTTTTATTTTAGCATGAAAAACTTTATTGCTTTATATAAGTGCAATTTTCATTATTTATTTTCATGCTTTTTCAGAAGAGATAAGACTGAAAGGGAACAACTCTGAAGATACTGTAATAATCTCTTTCTATCATTAGGTAATTGTTTTTGTAAATGATTGCAAAAAAAGCATATAGTATTTTCATTAGCAAAAGTACTGTGCTCTCACTGTTGCAACTGCATAGATATTTCCTTCAAGAGCAGGATAGCTTATTTTGGAACAGCTACTTCTCATCTCCGAAAGTCTGTCATGCTCATTTCAAAACTTTCCATGTTACACTTTCACTGCTACACGGATATTTCAGTTGCCCAGTTACAAACTGCTAACCTGTCTTAACAGCCCAGGCTATAAACTAAAATTAGGACCAGGTATACTATAAACTGCAATAATCCAGCAGCTATTACATAAGAAACCAAAGCACTCTTATGAAGAAAGGTCAGGTGGAGACAACAGGACAGAAAAAAATATAAAATTGTGAAGCAAAACTTTTATACGCATTTTTATTTTCAGCTATCAGTAATTCTCTTATACATAACAGAGTTACTCATGCATGGTTAACTAATACATTTATGCTAAGATCTTTTTAAAAAAAAAGAATAGGTTAAAGACTGACTTCTGTACTTGCCAACAAAGTTTATTTTTGGTGTAGATGTTTTCTTTACAGCTATATTAGCAGTGATTGAAGATGTTTTGTTGTTGGATGCCATGTTAAGTGGTGTGTTTCCCACAGGAGTAAGAATTTTCACTGCAGAGGATGCAACAGAGGAGTTCACAGTACTGCTGCTAGTTGCCACATTTGAAGCAGAGGCAGCTGGTTTGGAAGCAGATGTGGATGTTGAGGAAGTAGCCTGGGTAACCACATTTGGTTCAGTTGAAGGAATGGGTTTGCCAAGTTTTGTGTGCAATTTTACTACCTATAACAATAAAGAGAAATTCATATAATCTCCCTGGGATAACAAAATATAACTAAATAGTTACTACTTCTTAAGAAGTGATCTTAGCAAAAAAAAAAAGATGGACATGTAAAAATTTTTGTCACTTGTGTAACAAGGAAATTCTTTATTGTCATCTAAGACTGTTTATTTCCATTACAAATTCATACATATACTCCGAAAGCTACGTGGATGAGAACAGAAAGTCAATAAACTAACAAGCCAGTAAAACAGAAGGATGTATTTTGCTCAAACTGTTTCAGTGTTTTGTTCCCTGGTTGCTTTTTCTCCTCTTCAAAAAGAGTAGTAGGTTAAACTGTTTTGGTGCCAAATATTACTTGTAAATAAAAGTTAATTCAAATTCAACAACACTGTCTCTTTTGATCGCTACCTTTTAAGAATATTTGTATGAAAAGAACTGCCAAATTACATAGCAAAACTGATGAGATTCCTTAGATAAATGTTTTTCTCTCTTTTTTTTTTTTAAAAAAAGCACATCTGTAGAGATGATTAAGGAGGATGTGAGAGGTATAATTCAGTGCTCTTCAGAATTCCCAGAAGACTGGGAGGCTTGCCAATGTGACTCTCATCTACAAGAAGGATAGTAAGGAGGATCTGGGGAACTACAGTCCTGTTAGCCTGACCTTGGTGCCAGGGAAGGTTATGGAGCAGATTGTCTTGAGGGAGATCATGCGGCATGTGCGGGACAACCAGGGGATCAGGCCTAGCCAGCACGGGTTCATGAAGGGCAGGTCCTGCTTGACCAACCTGATCTCCTTCTGTGATCTAGTGACCCATCTGGTAGACAAGGGAAAGGCTGTTGATGTGGTCTACCTAGACTTCAGCAAACCCTTTGACACTGTCTCCCACAGTGTTCTCCTGCAGAAGCTCGCAGCCCGTGTCTTGGACAGGTATGCTCTTGGCTGAGTAAGGAACTGGCTAGAAGGCCGGGCCCAGAGAGTGGTGGTGAATGGAGTTAAATCCAGCTGGCGACCAGTCACGAGTGGTGTTCCCCAGGGGTCGGCACTGGGGCCTGTCCTCTACAATATCTTTATTGATGACCTGGATGAGGGCATTGAGTGCACCCTCAGTAAGTTTGCAGATTCCACCAAGTTGGCTGGAAGTGTGGATCTGCCTGGGGGTAGCAAGGCCCTACAGGGGGATATGGACAGGCTGGATAGCTGGGCTGAAGCCAATGGGATGAGGTTCAACAAGGCAAAATGCCGGGTCCTGCACTTTGGCCACAACAACCCCAGGCAACCCTACAGGCCTGGGGAGGAGTGGCTGGAAAACTGCCTGATGGAAAGGGACCTTGGTGCACTGGTGGAAAGTTGGCTGAATATGAGTCAGCAGTATGCCTGGGTGACCAGGAAGGCCAATGGCATCCTGGCTTGCATCAGTAACAGTGTTGTCAGAGGGAACAGGGAAGAGATTGTCCCCCTGTACTCAGCACTGGTGAGGCCGCACCTGGAATACTGTGTCCAGTTTTGGGCCCCTCACTGCAAGAAAGACATTGAGGCCCTGGAGTGAGTTCAAAGAAGGGCGACAAAGCTGGTAAGGGGTCTGGAGCACAGGCCTTATGAGGAGCGGCTGAAGGAGCTGGGAATGTTCAGCCTGGAGAAGAGGAGGCTGAGGGGAGACCTTATTGCTCTCTATAACCACCTGAAGGGAGGTTGTAGTGAGCTGGGGGTCGGCCTCTTCTCTCATGTAACTAGTGAGAGGACTAGTGGGAATGGCTTCAAGCTGTGCCAGGGGAGATTTAGGCTGGATGTTAGGAAATACTGCTTCTCTGAAAGAGTGGCCAGGCAGTGGAATGGGCTGCCCAGGGAGGTGGTGGAGTCACCAACCCTGGAGGTGTTCAAGGAACGTTTGGATTTTGTGTTGAGGGACGTGGTTTAGTGAGAACTGTTGGTGATAGGTGGATGGTTGGACTGGATGATCTTGAAGGTCTTTTCCAACCTTGGTGATTCTGTGATTCATAGAAAGCAAAGAGATACATGCTTATTCTTAAAAGTGCTGCTTAAGGATAAAATAGTACTACATTTGGTGACCACTGACCGTCACCTGTGAAAGAAATGCAAGTGTTTCAAAAAGCCAAACATACAGAATGAGAACTAAAGATTGGGAAAGATTTCAAAGTAGCAAAAAAAAAGTCAGCTAGACGCACCTTTAATGCAAACATGTTTAGGCAATGATAATGTGTGTACAACAGTACACATACACTTCTTAGTTTTTACTGCCTATCTATCTATCGGGAAGAGAAAGCTACATCCAAATGTATGAGGACAATATATACCATGCCATATACCTATGCAATTACTAGACACAACCCAAAACTTTAATAACGTAAAGTATTTATGAAAGAAAGAACACTATGCAAGTCTATCTAAATTATAACATTTGCTCTTAATCATAGAAAAATAGAATGGTTTGGGTTGGAAGGGACCCTTACAATTATCTAGTTCCAACCCCCCTACTATAGGTAGGGATGCCTCCCTTTAGACCCCCACAGCCCCATCCAGCCTGGCCTTGAATGCTTCCAGGGAGAGGGCATTCACCACCTCTCTGTCCAACCTGTTCTAGTGTCTCACCACCCTCACAATAAAGAATTTCTTCCTAATATCTAGTCTAAATCTACCCTCTTCCAGTTTAAAACCTTTTCTCCTTGTCCAGTCACTACATAGTCTTCTAAAAAGTCCCTCCCCAGCTTTTCTGTAGGCCCCCTTCAGGTACTGGAAGGCCGCTATAAGGTTCCCACTGGAAGCTCTCTCAGCCTGTCCTCGTAGGAGGGGCGCACTCTAGCCCTTTGATTATCTTCATGGCCCTCCTCTGGACCTGCTCCAACAGCTCAATGCCCTTCTTGTGTTGGGGTCTTCCACTCATTATAAAGTTCCTTGCCACCCATATGTCTATTTTCTTTGCAAGACATACCAAGGAGTGATACATAATAGTCCTGTCCATTGGCAATGACTCAGCTTACAGCATTTCAAAGCATACTGTGAACTTCACAGCATCAGACAACTACTGACAGAAGTCTTGGAAAGAGGGGGGACAAGTATGCTACTGCATGTCCTTACTGACTCTCTTCCTCACTTTATTCTACCTTTTGATCCTAAGATTTTCATACTTTTCCAAATATATATTCTTCTCACTGACACAGTGGCAGTATTTTTCCCCTTTCTCCCCAAAATGCCCAATCTAATAGCGAGCTTAATTTTACATTTGAAACAAAAAGCAGAACACTGTTAAAATTATTCAAAATATATTGTTTCTGCTCATTTTCTCCCCTCTAAGATGAAGGGGAAAAAAAAGTACAACTGACTTGCGTAATAAAAACAAGAAAAAAGCTCTTACTTTCTGATGCTTGGCTCCTCGAATATGGGCAGCATATGCATCTGCTCCTGTACAAGACACATCACAAAGCTCACAGCGCAACTGATTCTGAGTTCCACGAGCAGAAGTGCTGCTGTTATTGGTGTTCTGGGAAGCTTTTAATGCTGTTTCTTTCTTTTTGTGTTTCTGGCCTTCTAAATGTTCTTTGTAAGTCTGTTTAAATAAATAATACACACACAGCTGCCTTTATAGTGCATGTTCATCATTCATGTGAATACATGTAGTATAGAAAATAGCATAAAATACATGCTTTGTTTTGCAAGAGGTACTTGCTATGCTAACATTTCTTTCATATGACATGCTCTAAGGCATAAGCATGCTACTTGATAGACAAATTTTCGTCTTCTTGTGGTTTTGTGATTTTTGTTGTCGGTATTCCACGTCAGAACATCATGTAAAACAGTGGGAGTTAAAGAGTTAATGTTCTGGTTCCGTGGACTGCCTTTCTTGGGCGTTCTGGGTTCTCAGAAGGGAGGGATGGCATTCCCAGAAGACTTGACACAATTTTTTTTTTTTTTTTTTTTTTTTTAAAAAAAAAAAAAAGACCCATCTGCTATCTCCCTACCCTTCTCCCTCTCCCAGAGAGCACGGCTCGCAAGTGCCTTGCCTCATTAGCCACAGGCCGGGGCCAGCCTCGAAGTGCCACAAAAGGCGGGGGAGTTTGTTGTTTTTTTTTTTTTTTTCCCCCCCCTCTCTTTTGTCTCTTTCTGGGCTTGTGCCCCTGTCACCGACTCAGATCTAGAGATAACTCCGTGACACTTCTCCTCCACCAGAATTCCATTTTTAGAGATAATACAGTCTGAGTTTTCCTCACCTACCTCCTCACTTCTTCAATCGAGTACTGTTCAAAAGATAATGCTATTGAAAACTTGATATAATCACAAAACTGCATCTCAGTTGCAGTTTCCTGCATTGCACTGAGTTAGTCTTGATTTGGAATTTTCCTCAATCTGTATGATGACGGTGCTTAAGTGTACTCTGAGAACTAAAAAAAATTGATTCAAAAGAAGGTAGCACATAAAGCTGTACTGAAAATGAAATGCAGTCGAGATTTGCTCTTATACCAACGTTGGCAACCTAGAGAATAGACAGTGGGAAATAACAGTAGATTTACTGAAAGAACTGTTTATCCTAATGATAGATTTACTTAAAGAACTGTTTATCGTAACACACAAAAAAAGTGCATGAACTGATATCTACTTTTTACACACTTGTACCCACTGTGAAACTAAACTGGGATGATGGAATACAATGAGAAATAAATTTTCAGGCTTACCATAAACAAAATTGGTATACTTAAGTAGTTTTGAAAACAAGTATTTTCTAAGAAGTTTGCTATGCTTAAACAGCAAATCAAATTCAAAGTTTATAATACTTCTGGAGTCTAAAGTATAGTTGAAGTTTCTCTGTACAATCCAATGGGATGCACCTTTTCAACTTCTCATAATAAATCAATAATAGCACACACTTTCATTTAATTATTCCTTTAGTAAAATTACAAAATTGGGTCCTTAAAAATTAACAAATATTCTTAAAGGGGTCAGTTTTTTTTTAGCTGAAGAAATTATGACTAACATGTATTACAGAACATTACATAATATAGGTACCTGTGGTCCAGCACAGCTGATCTTACAAACATCACAGTAGTGGATCTGGGGTGGTTTGGGAGGTTGTTTTGGTTTCAGTTGCTTATTTTGGAATGGTGCCTTTTTAGTAAAGGTGGTCCCTGTCCAAGCAGCTGTTGCAGCAGCAGCAGCAGCTGCTGCTGCCGCCGCTTGTTTCTGTTGCTGCTGCTGCTGGTAATAGGACGATGCAGCTGAATACACTGCAGCTTCATAGCCAGAATAAGAGGTACCTCAAATATAAAAACAAAATAAATATTACATCAAGTATCAATTACATAACACACTAATTGCAAGCATGCTGCATAATAGAGATGGAGGGGCAGAGCAGGAAATAAACTATTTATCAATATCTTGTTATGCAGTCTGCTTTTGTTGATGCTTCACAGTACACAAATACATAGCCTACCACTTATCAGGAATATATTTTATTTTAGGCACATCTTTGCAGATGCACAGTTATGTTGTTGAATATATCAAAGGATCCCTATAGAGTATGTGAAAATTCTTGATTTATCTGGTAAGATATTCAACAAGAATAAAATATTTATCAAAGGTCAGTTGAAGTAAACAGTCTTTCAAAACCAGATTTACTGTTCAATATTCAAAATGAAGATGACAGAGATTATGCAGGAGAGGGGAAAAAAAATATGAATACAAAAGATAGAACTGCTAGTGCAGTAAGTCACAAAGCACTGTGCCACATAGCTTTGTCAATACCTTGTATATTTTCATGTAATAAAAAGGCATATTTAAGCATCAAACCTCTTTTAAAGACAAATCGTTATACTGGCAAAATATTTTTATGTAGCTGGTTGATACTTCTTGGTAGACTATGATGTAACAGAAAACAAAATACTAAAATTCTGAGTATTTAATTAATTTAATTATTTGATTAATTTAATCTTCCATAACAATTGCAAAGATACCAGCAGCATAATATGCAAAATTCTTACCAGAGTAAGTAACTGCTGTTGTACTGTATGTTGCACTTTGAGTATAGGATGGAACAACAGTAGCTGCAGCTGCTACTGGCTGCACAGTAGAAGATACTGGATATATGGAAAAAGTAGTTGTTGCTGGACTTGGGGTTGCAGGTTTTATAGCTGTCACTTGTCGTGTTTGCTGGGCTTGGGTATATTGAGTTGCCCCTTGGCTGTATCCTACTTTTGAAGCTAAATAGGAAAGAAAATATAAGCGTACAAACATAGATAAGCTTCAGTTGATTTAAATGCAAACCCTATTAAGTAATGTTAACAATACCTTATGATATTCTGGGGAATAAATATAATAAACGGAGGTGGTTTTTTGGTCGGTTCCTTCTGTTGTTTGGGTTGGGTTTTTTTGTTTGTTTGTTTTTGTTGTATTGTTTTGATTTGCTTGTTTGGTTTTTTTGTTTGTTTTTTATTCAGTTGTAGTTATGGATCATGATGTCTCAGGTCACATTAGTACATTTAAACTTGTATCTTAACATAAAAAAATTATTTTATGCTTTGTAGCAGTCACAATACCAATGATTAAAGAACTACATACATTAAGTAACTACAGAACTGCAAAATCAAAATCTAACCAAATTATCATCTAAAATTACCATTGACTATTTGCACCTAATTTGGCAAACTTTCTAGGAAAATCGGCAAAAAGTTTGCCTAAAAATATGTTTTGACTATATTTAATAATATTACAAAACTCAAAGATAGTTACTTTCAGCAATGTCCCAACAACATTCAAGTTCTAGATGCAGCATATTGTTCTACACATTGACAGGGATTAAATGAGAAAGCTAAGAAAAAAAAGCCTGGGTTATATCATATATTCAAAGATATTTTTTAAGGTATTAAAGTAGTACTCACAATACATAATGTCAGAAGTATTGGAGCATGCAACCCACCTGTCTGGTAGTATGATTCAGCTACTGAAGGTTGAGGCTGGGCAGCAGCAGCCACAGCTACAGCAGTTGCTGTCGTCTGTTGATAATATTGTTTGCTGTCATAAGCTACAGCTGGGGCAGTAGATCGAACATAAGAATAGGAATCCTATAAATTAAAAAGGGAAAAAAAAAAAAAAAACAAACAAACAGCGAATATCCCCTTAAAATATGATTCTGGAGTAATAAAGATCATTAGCAGAGTAAAAAAAAAAATCAACAACAATGTATTTCCTTTTAGTCTACGCTAAAAGATTAAAAAAAAAAAAAAAAAAAATAAAAAAAAAAAACAAGGTTTACTTACAGAGAAAATGTATACACATATATACATTAAAGAAATTAAATTTGTTTACAAATGCTACAGGACTGAAAACAAACCTGATTAAGTTTTTCAGACTTAATATAAAATTTATCTCATGCTTTTAAATCACTCTCCTTTCCAAATTAATTTTGTAACTGAAAAGCAACTACTTTTGTTAATTTTTCAAAGTGACTATATTAAATTTGTATAAAATATGAAGGAAAAAACAATATACATCTCCACAAAATGTGAATTTCTACAAACCACAATAAAGTCACAAGTTTACAAACATCACCCTATATTGGCCTTAAAAATCCCATAATATATATATATTTTTTTTCGGTTATATTTCCTAGAGTATGAAAGTCATACTTTTAAAGCCTTCTTCATTTTTTGAAATATCAACTATTTCAAGCCACAACTAGTCTAGAAGGGCAAGATGAGTAGCCCATTCAACACATCCAGAACTCAAAAGATGGATAGTAAGCTTAGAAAAAGGAGAGTCTGGAAACAACTATATGCGTGTACATATATTTTCCCATCCTTATCATATTTATGGTAAAGTATGAGTAGCTGATGAACTGATGGGTAACAGCATGAGCTACATGTGAACTACACATAAAATTTATTTTTATTTCCAATAAATACAGCAATAGAATTTTCACCCAACCTGTATAAAAGTGGAATTATTTTCCCTTAATTTAAGGGATACTCTTTACTGTCTGAATACATCCAATAACTGACTAGTTATTAGTTACCTTGTAACTATGAGTGTATGTGCAACTGGTAGTACTCCTATGTTAAAATTCATTACCATATGTAACACATTTTAAAATCTGTACAAAAGAACTGATAACATACAGCAACAGCATAGTCCAAACAAAAATACTAATTAGAATCTATATGTGTTGATAATTTTATGACTAATATGTTAAAGAAAGATGTACTATTTCAACGTCCTCTGTCTCACTAGTAAATGCAAATTTTAAATATGAGCCATGCAAAAAAAAAATTAGGTAACTTACGTGTATAAACACACTTGCCTAGAGATATCTACTGAAGACTTGGACTAACAAATGCTAATGTAGAAAAAAAGCTGATAAAAATACAAATAAAGTTCACATTTCCAACTCAAAACTACTCAGTCATGTAAAACTCCTCCTCTTTCTGCATCTAAATTGTCTGATTTAAACCAATGGACTAGAGTTACTGATGTGCATATATGCTTACATTAAGTGAATCTAGATAGATAGGAAAAACTGCAGCTTTTTGCTCTCTTCAAAAATCTGAACAGGAGTAAGCACATGTTAAAAAGTCCCCAGATAACTTCTACAAACTGATATCTTCCAATTGCAAAATTAATGCAGCACTCTGATTTATACTGCAAGTTTATTTATTTTTGAACTGAGAAGGAATACAGTTCACTAACAGACTGCTTCATGCTACATTTAAGCCAGTGCAAGAATGGGAACTTATCCGAGGTGCCAACACGTCTCTCCTCACAGCCTTGCAGTGATCCCACCTTGCATTGGCATCACAACTGTGCAGAAGCAAGGAATTTTAACTTAGCCTCTTAATCTTATGGAAAGCCACTCCTTTTTTGATTTGTTAGTTTTATGTGGAATTTTTCCTGAATTGACCCATCAAAACACTGGCTACTGATGGATTCAATAGAAGTGTCAACAGAAGTCAGGGCAAGATGAAAATAGAGAAACAGCTCTCTTTTGTGGCAATCTGTACTCACATAAAGTTAGGCACCCAGGAATCTAATAAGGGAACTATTTCTATCTCTCATTTAATTTTTTAATTGAAACATTTTATTCAGTCAGTTCCATGACACAGTTTACCACATGCTACTTGAAAAACTAGATGAGTCAAGGCAGTACTATTGTTCTTAGCAGCAGTTCACAAAATCACTTGGAGGTAAACATCAGTTCATTGCTTATTGTGTGAAAGTCTAAATCTTAGATCCTGCAGTAGCACTGCAGATAATCCTCTATATGGGTCACGATACTAGTCACTTCACACTATCAGTTATAGCTACTGAGTAATTTGAACACAGTTTTTCATAGAAGAAAAAAATACAAATACCATTACATTCTCTCACCCAAACAGGCCTCTTCCTTTTAACATATAGTTTAAAAACCATAAAACAATAGCAATTCTTTTTTAAACACACCTGGTAATTCTGCGTAGTGACAGGAGGTGGTGGTGGTGGAGCTTCTTGTTGTCTCTGTGTATAACCATAATCTGTAGCTGTGTGCGCTGTAGGATAGCCTCCATATGCAGCAGCTGTTGCAGCAGCTGCAACAGCCACAGGAGCAGGCCTGGCTACTGCAACTGTAGCTGCTGCTGGTGCGTAGGCTGCAGTAACTGTGTGCGCAGCAACTGGTGCCTGGTGGACAGTGTAGCTAGCAACTGTAGTTGGATGGGAATAGGCTACACCCGAAGCTGGCTGCTGGCTATATGGGAAAAAGACAGCAAGTAAATAATTAGATTAGTTCAACATACTAAGCTAATGCCTCCACATTTCAAAATCTGAGATTTGATTAATACTTATCTGTTCTACTAATAAACCAGTAATAGATATCTACCAACACATATGCTCCAATGACTTCTATTACCTCTCTTCCACTCCCATTAAAAAAACTATATTATTTTGAAGTTTCTGTGGAAACTGAAATATCAAGTGGGAGATTGTGGGAATACAAGAAAGACTGTTCAGAGCAGAAGCTTCAGAGCAAGATGAACGGCATGAGAAAGCAACAATGAGAACCAAGGACATCTCCAGAAGAGGAAAAATCAAAGTCATGTAAGCTGCATGATGGCTGTGTGATGATGACCCTGGTTGGAGGAAAGGTGCATGGCTAGGAATGGCTCATGACTCTGATTGGATAAGTGGCTGCATGCACGGTTAAGGAATGCTTGTGGAATGTTTTGTTGACATATAAAGGCGGGTGGAAAAGTTACAAGAGAAAACTTTTGAATGTATATAAGGCATGTTAGAACCTGCAACAAACAATTTGGATCGTTCACATCTGAGTCCATGCCTCAGACGCTGCAAATGGCAAATCAAGCCGAGGCTGAGTGAACCTGGTCCAGCAGCACCACCTGAATGAACTATGGAGAGATTGTTTTGCACACGCCCATCAACATTCTGCGGGACAGAAGGTGAGCAGTCAGGAACTATGGGGAGTTCACTAACGAAGAAGCAACAAGTAAATCTCCAAGTATTATGGAGAATTTTAAAGTTTCAGAATCGACCTGTATCTACCTCAGCATTAGCTACTTTTCTTGACTGAATATTCACAAATATCCTCAAGTTTCCGATAACTGGGTTTTCTTTTGATGGGGCGGTTTGGGACAAAATTGGCACAGATCTCTGGGTGGCTGCAACTACTACAGATAAAACAGCTGCTAAACTTTTACCTGTTTGGCACCAAATATCGGAAGCGCTCAAACAAATCTAACAAGAAAGGTCAAATTCTTCTGACCGTCCCTCATCGCCCTCCTCCTCACCCCTGCCGCTGCCCCTTGGTGCAGGAAACAGCTCCTGCCCGGACCCAATCTGCGACTCCAACCCCACCCCTGGCCAGGGAGAAGAAAAATCATGGCCCCTGGAAAGCGCTGCTGCCTCTGCTGTGAGGCGTCCGCAGCCATGCAGCCCTGCATCCACAGCCCGCTCTGGAGTGTCCCTGCCACACTCTGGCCCCCCAACATTGCTCACCGTGACATTTCTCACTTTACAAACTGCTATGGCTGACTATACTGGACAAATCTCCACTCATCCCCACAAACATCAGTTACTGCATAATTTGAGTGATGTATCCCTTACTATGAATGTTTTACTTTCACATGTTCCAATACCTAATGCTGTTACTGTATTTACAGATGGCTATGGCGAGACACATAGAACAGTGGTTATCTGGTGTATGCCTGCTTTACAGTGGCGATCAGACGTGTATATTGTTGATAGGTCAATTCAAGCCATAGAACTTGCTGCAGTAGCTCGAGCTTTTCAAATTTTTGCAGAACAAAAGCTTAATATAATAACCAACTGTCATGGTTTTGTGATTCTCGGTTTTCGGTATTCCACATCATAACATCATGTGGGGCACCAGGAGTTTAACTGTTAATGCTCAAGTTCTGGGTACCTGCCCAGAAGAAGAGAAGAACTACATTCCCCAGGGGACTTTGCGGTCAGGGAGAGGAGGTTTAACTCCTGGCAAGGTCACCTGATGCACTCTTTTTCATCCACTCTTCTTTGTCGGCTCTCCTCCCGTCTCCCTGCTGCTCAACTGGACTGCGCATCTCACCTCAGCGTTGTGGTGAGGGCTATCCACCCTTTCAGACATTCTCTCTCTCATTATATTTGATTTATTAGCTTCAATTCTGATTATATTGTATTATAGTGTGTTATCTTGCATTCTGATACTATATTTAGTAAATTAGTTTGTTTCTCCTCAGATCGTTGCTGATGTTTTTAATTATTTTGGGGTCCCCTTTTTCCCTTTTCCGGAGGTGCAGATCCGCGGATCCCTCCGCCCCACTCGTCACGGAACCAGGCTGAACCAGCCTGTAAACCGTTGACATTCTTGGTGGAGAATGCAGGCATAGGTTGTTTTTTAGATTTTTAGAACAAATCTCTCTCTGCTCTCGGAGAGCTTCGTCGGGAAAGTTTATCTTTTTCACTGGTGCTCACTGAAAACTTGACCTTGAAGGTCTAGGCGGACTGCCAGTGTTCTGGGCTATTTTGTAAACTTTGAGCACTGCTATCTTGCTTCTGTAGAGAGAGAAAAAAAAGTATTTTCTCTTCTAAAAGTGCCTTTCAAGTGTCTGCATACCATTGTTTTTTCTTTTCTAATGCTCAAAACATACTGGGCCTTAATTAAGTTTGCCACTTTGCTCTATGGAGCAATAGGCATATACAATCAACTGAAAACACTGATGGAAATAAGCACTTGGTATCTGCATACAATGTGGTATACAACTCAGTAGGGAGCTGCTAATTTCACAGAACTTGGGATTTTTAAGCAGGCTCCCAGTCTCTCCTTTGAATCTTGTATGCAGTTTTTAAATGCTCACCTGATCGCATTGTTAATCTCCCTGAATTTACTGTTCATCATTTCAGTCAGTATTTGTATTTATTGTATTTTGAGGAAGCCTTCCCCAAAACCAGAGAATACTGAGTGGCAGGGAGTGTGGAGAGGCTTGGGAGAGACTTTAGGGAGATGGACATCTTCGGTGTCATGGAACTTCTCTCCTGAACACCTGAAAGACCCTGAAAGCTTAAGCATTTATTTGAGACAGGAATGTTGCGGCTCAGGCAGATCTGAGGAGGCACAAATGATTTGGGGCCTGGCTAATGCTTATCGGGCCTTATTCAATAGTATCCCAAAGAGGGAGAGAGTTTGTGAAATTGAGAGAGAGTGTCTGAAAGCTGAGAGGGAGAATCTCCGGGCTGAGGGAGAGAGTCTCCAAGTTGAGAGAAAAGACCTACAATCTGAGAGGGATATCCTCAAGTCTGAGAGAGATGCCCTCCAAATCGAGAGAGACTCCCTGCAGTCCCAAAGAGAGAGTCTCCAGGCTGAAAAGGAGAGTTTCCAGGAGAGACTCTGAGCTGAGAGAGAGAATCTCCAGGTTGAGAAAGAGAGTCTCCTAGCCGAAAAGGAGAATCTCCGAGCTGAGAGAAGGAATCTCCAATCTCGACAAGATGCCTTCGAATCTGAGCGAGACTCCCTCCAATCCAAACTCGACACCCTCCAATCTGAATGGGACACCCTCCAGTCTGAACTAAATACTCTCATAATCGAACGAGACAGACTCCAAGCAGAGCTAGAGGGTGAGAGCATCAGAACTGACCAACCTGATCAACCACAGGAGGCACCACAATTGATGTCAGTCACCCCTGTAAGAGGACTGAAAACGAACAGAATCTAACTCAGTTAGAACAGAAGAAATAGAAGGAAAGAGGTCCAGAGGAGTGGCTCCGAGATCTAGGAGAAGCACCCCTGAGTACAGGGGAGGAGCAGTCAGTAAGACCACGATCACCGACGCCTACGAGGGCAACAAGAAGTCCTGACAGAGGAAGAGGTGAGCAAGATCTTGTTACCTTTGTGGATCGATCTCTGAAAATGAATGAAATTCGAAGTCTGAGAAAAGACTTCTCACGCCACCCAAATGAGCCTATTGCTACTTGGTTACTTCGATGCTGGGACAATGGGGCCAACAGTGTGTGGCTAGATAGTAGAGAAGCTCGCCAACTGGGTGGCATTGCTAGGGACTCAGCCATTGACAGAGGCATTAGTACATGCCAGAACCAGGCCTTCACCCTCTGGAAACGGATGTTGTTAGCTGTAAAAGAAAGATACCCCTTCAAAGATGATCTGATGCCTGAGAAAAAAGAAATGGGCTGATATGGAAGAAGGCATTCATCATTTGAAAGAATATGCTGTGGTGGAAATGCTACATAGCCCCAATTTCATTCCTGATGAGCCAGACCAAGAGCATGATCCTGAGAGAGTCAGGTGTACACCAAATATGTGGCGTACTTTCACAAAGACTGCTCCAGAGAGGAACGCCAGTACGTTTGCAGCAATGTATGGCAGAGGGGAAAGAAGAACCCTTGTAAATGAGCTGGTTAATAAACTTGAAGATTTTGAGTTACATTTAAGCCCTCTACGTTAAGTCCTCTTTGTGTTTCAGCCATTGCAAAGACAGCTGAAAAGCTGAACAGAATGGAAAGCAAACAAGAAGATATAATGGGCAAACTGTCAACAGTGCCTAATGCTGATGGATCCATGGTAGTAACAGATACATCCAATGGTGACCAGAATTCCCAAAAGAGCCTACTGGAGGGGCTGATCAACTTGGGTTCCTACCAGCCGGTGTCATCCAACGTCTCAGCTATCAAAAGAAGACGTCCTCCTGCTCGAACAAGTGTCAACAGTAAGACTAAGTCACGTTTTGCCTTGTGGCATTATCTACGTGACCATGGAGAAGATATGAAGAAGTGGCATAAACAACCTACTCCTGCACTTCAAGCACGGGTAAAAGAATTACAAGATAAATCAACGATGAAGGTGAACTTCTCCAAAAAGGTGATTGCTCCAGTTGCTGCAGACAACAGAGGTAACAAATAGAGGGGCCCTGCCCACGGCTGGGGGGAGAAAGAGATAATAGAGTTTATTGGACTGTGTGGATTAGATGGGCTGGCACATCAGAACCACAGAAATATAAGGTCCTGGTGGATACTGGTGCTCAGTGCAACCTAATGCCCTCGAGTCACCAAGGGACAAAATCAATTTACATTCATGGGGTGACAGGAGGTTCCCAAGAACTGACTATGTTGGAGGCCGAAATCAGCCTCACTGGTAAAGACTGGCAAAAGCACCCTATTGTGACTGGCCCAGGGGCTCCATGTATACTTGGTATCGATTACCTCAGAAGGGGAGATTTTAAGGATCCCAAAGGGTATCAATGGACTTGTGGAATAGCTGCTGCAGACACAGAAGGTGTTAAGCTGTTAACTGTTTTGCCCGGCCTATCAGAAGATCTGTCTGTTGTGGGGTTGCTACGAGTAAAAGAGCAACAGGTACCGATTGCTACAAAAACGGTGCACAGGCAGCAGTACCGCACCAACAGGGATTCCTTGCTCCCTATTAATAAGTCGATTCGTCAACTGGAGAGTGAGGGAATGATCAGCAAAACTCACCTTTTAACAGCGCCATATGGCCAGTGCGTAAAGCCAATGGAGAATGGAGGCTGACGGTAGATTACCATGGCCTGAATGAAGTCACACCCCCACTGAGTGCTGCTGTGCCGGACACGTTAGAACTCCAGTATGAACTGGAGTCAAAAGCAGCCAAATGGTATGCCACCACTGACGTTGCTAATGCCTTTTTCTCCATGCCTTTGGTCAAAGAATGTAGGCCACAGTTTGCTTTCACCTGGAGGGGCATTCAGTATACCTGGAATCGTTTGCCCCAGGGGTGGAAACATAGTCCAACCATTTTCCATGGGCTGATCCAAGCCAAACTGGAACAGGGAGGTGCTCCTGAGCATCTGCAGTACACTGATGATATCATTGTGTGGGGAAACACAGCAAAGGAAGTTTTTGAGAAAGGAGAGCAAATAATCCAGATCCTTCTGCATGCTGGTTTTGCTATTAAGCGAAGCAAAGTGAAAGGACCTGCCCAGGAAATTCAGTTCCTAGGTATAAAGTGGCAAGATGGCCGTCATCACATCCTGACAGATGTGATCGACAAAATCACTGCCATGTCTCCCCCCACTAATAAGAAAGAGACAAAATAATTTCTGGGCAAAGTGGGTTTTTGGAGTATGCATATTCCAAACTACAGCCTCCTTGTAAGCCGCCTTTATCATGTGACGCGAATGAAGAATGAGTTTCCATGGGGCCCTGAGCAGCAGCAGGCTTTCAAGCAGATTAAGCAGGACATAGCCCGTGCCGTGGCCCTGGGGCCAGTACGGACGGGACAGGATGTGAAGAACATCCTCTACACTGCTGCTGGAGAGAAAGGTCCCACTTAGAGTTTGTGGCAAAGAGGTTCAGGAGACATCCATGGCCGACCTTGGAATACGGAGTCGGGCGTACAGAGGGTTAGAAGAGGGCTACACTCCAACTGAAAAAGGAGATCTTGGCTGCATATTAGGGGGTTCGGGATGCTTCCAAAGTAGTCAGTACTGAAACACAGCTCCTTCTGGCACCTCGACTGCCAGTGTTGAACTGGATGTTTAAAGGAAACCCATCATGCTACTGATGCCACTTGGAGTAAGTGGATTGTGCTGATTACACAGCGAGTGCAGATGGGGAACGTCAGCCGTCCAGGAATCCTAGAAGTCATCATGGACTGGCCTGAAGGCAAAAAGTTTGGAACACCACCAGCAGAAGAGGTATCACGTGCTAAAGAAGCCCCACCATACAATGAACTACCAGAGAACGAAAAGAAATATTCCCTGTTCACAGATGGATCGTGTCGTATTGTGGGAAAGCATCGCAGATGGAAATCTGCTGTGTGGAGCCCCACACAACAAGTTGCAGACGCCACCGAAGGGAAAGGAGAATCAAGGCAGTTTCCAGAGGTAAAGGCTGTCCAACTGGCCTTAGATGTTGCTGAACAGGAAAGGTGGCCAATGCTCTATCTTTACACTGACTCATGGATGGTGGCAAATGCCTTATGGGGGTGGTTACAGCAGTGGGAGCAAAATAACTGGCAAAGAAGGGGTAAACCTATTTGGGCTGCTGAACTGTGGAAAGACATTGCTGCCCGAATAAAAAATATGGTTGTAAAGGTGCGTCATGTAGATGCTTATGTGCACAAGAGTCGGGCTACTGAAGAACAGCAAAATAACCATCAGGTAGACCGAGCTGCCAGAATTGAGGTGGCTCAAATAGACTTGGACTGGCAACACAAGTGTGAATTATTTCTAGCTTGGTGGGCCCATGAGACCTCAGGTCATCAAGGGAGAGATGCAACATACAAATGGGCTAGAGACCGAGGGGTGGACTTAACTATGGATGCTATTGTACAGGTTATCCCTGACTGTGACACATGAGCCAGAATTAAACAAGCTAAGAGGATGAAACCTCTCTGGCAGGAAGGGTGATGGCAAAAGTATAAATATGGCGAGGCATGGCAGGTTGATTATATCACCTTGCCACAATCTCGCAATGGTAAGCATTATGTGCTTAATATGTTGGAGGCAACCACTGGGTGGCTTGAAACGTATGCAGTACCCCATGCTACCGCCCGAAACACCATATTGGGACTCGAGAAATAAGTCCTGTGGCGACATGGCACCCCAGAAAGGATTGAGTCAGATAATGGGACTCATTTCAAAAATTCTCTTGTAAATACTTGGGCCAAAGATCATGGCATCGAGTGGATTTATCATATCCCCTATCATGCACCAGCTTCTGGTAAAACTGAACACTACAATGGGTTGTTAAAAACCATGTTGACAGCACTGTGTGGTGGAACATTTAAGCATTGGCAGAAGCATTTGGCAGAAGCCACCTGGTTGGTCAGTACTGGAGGATCGATTTATTGTGATGGTTCTGCTAGCTCCCTACATACTGCCAAGGGCAATAAGGTCCCTGTAATACATGTAAAGAACATGTTGGGAAAAGCAGTTTGGGTCTTTCCAGCTTTGGGGAAGGGCAATCCTCTGCGTGGAACTGTTTTTGCCCAAGTACCTGTGTCCACTTGGTGGGTGATGCAGAGAAACGGGGATGTTCAGTGTGTACCACAAGGGAATTTGATGTTGGGGGAGTACAGTAAGTAATTCCATATATATATATATAGGTTTGTGTGTGTGTGTGTTTAATGTTTGGTAATTATTGTTTGTTTGTATATATTAAGCATGATGTAGTGATGTAGAATAAGGGGTGGAATGTCATGGTTTTGTGATTCTTGGTTTTTGGTATTCCACATCATAACATCATGTGGGGCACTGGGAGTTTAACTGTTAATGCTCAAGTCCTGGGTACCTGCCAGGAAGAGAAGAACAACTACATTCCCCAGGGGACTTTGCGGTCACAGAGAGGAGATTTAACTCCTGGTAAGGTCACCTGATGAACTTTTTTTCGTATGCTCTTCGTCGTGGGCGCTGCTCCCATCTCCCTGCTGCTCAACTGGACTGCGCATCTCACCTCAGCGTTGTGGTGAGGCCTATCCACCCTTTCAGACATTCTCTCTCTCATTATATTTGATTTATTAGCTTCAATTCTGATTATATTGTACTATGGTGTGTTATCTTGCATTCTGATAATATATTTAGTAAATTAGTTTGTTTCTCCTCAGATCATTGACGCTGTTTTTAATTATTTTGGGGTCCCTTTTTTCCCTTTTCCGGAGGCGCGGATCTGCGGATCCCTCTGCCCCACTCGTCATGGAACCGGGCCGAACTAGCCTGTAAACCGTTGACACTGACTTTGTATGTTGCAGGTATCATTCAGCAGTTTGAAGGATCTTTTCTTAAGGAAGTTAACAACCCTGCCTTGTTTGCACAGCTCAAGTGAGTTTTGCATTATGTCTCTCACCATAGTCTTCCTTATTTTATTACACATATTCAATCACACACTACGTTGCCTGGTCCACTAACTGAGGGCAACCATAAGGCTGATCAAGCCTCAGTCACCTTTGCTACCCCTCAGTTATTTCAACAAGCTCTACTCTCCCATCAAATTTTTCATCAGAATAGGAGAGCCTTACAAAAACAATTCCAACTGACAGTGGATCAAGCCCGTAACATTATTCTAACATGCTCAGACTGACAGGCAATTGCCCCTTTGTCTCAAATAGGGACAAATCCCCATGGCACAGCACCTCTTCAGTTCTGGCAAACAGATGTCACTCATGTTGATTAATTTGGCTGTCTAAATTGTGTGCATGTAACAATAGATACTTATTTTTCTTACATGTTTGCCACAGTGCACACAAGCGAATGCAGTCACAACACCTGTAAACATTGGTTTTCTGGTTATGCTGCTATGGAGATCTCACATACAATAAAAACAGATAATGTACCTGCATATACTTCTAAGGCCACTTGAACTTTCCTCCAAGAATGGGGGGTTAGACATGTTACAGACATTCCTCATTCTCCCACTGGACAAGCTATCATTGAATGTGCTCATCAAACATTGAAATGTACTCTTAATAAACAAAAAAAGGGGAATATGGGAGACACACCGCAAGAAAGATTATGTAAGGCTTTGCTTGTGCTAAATTTTTTGAATCACGAGCATATAGATACAACTCCAGTAGATGGTCATTTTAGGGCTTCCCCAATACTCAAGGAATGGCCAATGGTTAATGTTCAGAATATGGCCACAGGGCATTGGGAAGGTCCCTTACCATTCATAACTTGGGGTCGTTTATATGCTTGTGTGTCAACAGTTCACGGGCTGGTTCGGCCCTGTTCCATGACAAGCAGGGCGGAGGGATCCGCAGATCCGCGCCTCCGGAAAAGGGAAAAAAGGGACCCCAAAATAATTAAAAACAGCGTCAATGATCTGAGGAGAAACAAACTAATTTACTAAATATATTATCAGAATGCAAGATAACACACTATAATACAATATAATCAGAATTGAAGCTAATAAATCAAATATAATGAGAGAGAGAATGTCTGAAAGGGTGGATAGGCCTCACCACAACGCTGAGGTGAGATGCGCAGTCCAGTTGAGCAGCAGGGAGATGGGAGCAGCGCCCACGACGAAGAGCATACGAAAAAAAGTTCATCAGGTGACCTTACCAGGAGTTAAATCTCCTCTCTGTGACCGCAAAGTCCCCTGGGGAATGTAGTTGTTCTTCTCTTCTGGGCAGGTACCCAGGACTTGAGCATTAACAGTTAAACTCCCAGTACCCCACATGATGTTATGATGTGGAATACCAAAAAACAAAAATCACAAAACCATGACATTGTGCTTCCACAGGGACTGGCCCTAGGTGTGTTCCAGTGTGATACATTTGGTCTCATCTCAAGGCAGAAAATAGCATCCAGCCCTCATAATGACTGGAATTGTGTGTTTCTTACTTATTGATATTGTTTTGCAATTTGTTGTATTGTAGGTAACTTGTGAGTGCCATAGTGAGTGGCCAAAAACGGCTGGATAACACACTGGATGGTATCACAATAACAACACTGGTAATGGTATGACAGAAGTGGGTGATTTTCCTGTGTTACCAATGCAGCCTCAAGAATTAGAATTATTAGGAACTATCTAGTTTGCTGAGTGCTTCCTCCTCTATTTTAATACTTGATCAAATGTGAATTGTACAGGACCATGTTACCATTGCTGGAATCTATGGGAATAGTTCTTTTAGTGTAATTTCACCACCCCGTTATCAGTAACTCTTGGTTATGATGCTATTAGCCTATAAGTTAGCCTTTTCTTAATTTGCAGAGACAAAGGCTGGAAAGGAATCCCAGGTAAAGGGATGGCCCTGTGTCATGGTTTTATTATTTTTTGTTATCGGTATTCCACACCATAACATCATGTAGTGCACTGGGAGTTAAAGAGTTAATGCTCCAGTTCCATGGATCGTGGATAGTTCTGGGTACCTGGTTCTCAGAAGAGAAGAACTACATACTACATACTCCAGGGGACTATGTGTTGTTTTGTTTCCATTTGCCATTCAGAGGGAAAGATAAAAATGTTCGCATATTACAAGATGTTCCCTTTTTCCCTTCCATTGATCTTGGCAGTGTGTGCTCTCTAGATCATTTTGCCTTCAACATTAGAGAAAGGCCTTTGGTTTATCAGACACTCATTTTATTTGATTTATTAGCTTCAATTCTAATTATCCTGTATTATATTGTATTATAGTGTGTTATCTTGCATTCTGATATCTTATTTAGTAGATTAGTTGGTCTCTCCTCAGATCGTTGCCACTGTTTTGTTTTTAGGCCCATCTCCCTACCCTTTTCCCTTAACTGGGGTGTGGGTTCATGGGTCCCCCTGTACTGCTAGTCACAGAATCAGGCCAAACCAGCCTGTAAACTATTGACACCCTATACTATAGAACAATTAACTCTCTTTCATCCCACTAATCAGGATTTTAAAAATACGACCATGCCTTTCTTGCCTCAACTCCTAAGACATTCTGTCTCTTGTATCCAAACGTACCCTGAAACACCTGTGCTTCATCCTTCAAAACAGTTGTTCACAAATGTACAGACTGACAAAAAACAATAATATGAATGAGGTGTGATTGTGAAGCGAGGGATATTTTTCTCTGGTAAGATAGGTTGTACAAAAGTCTATTAAAGAGACATGATCAGATTTTTCTTTGAGTTGAATATCTGATTGCAACACAATACATTCCATTTGAAAATTTGTAGGTAATTTGTCAACTGAAAACAGAATCCCAAATATACAAAAAAAAAGATGATTTTTTCAGCTATCTTGAAACATTCTCAAATTTCTTTATCAAAATGGAAAGCACAGCTCCATATTTTTTGCTGTTCACAGGGCTGTTTTTAGCCAAGGAATCAAAGAGCATAAAAATTATGTGCTATAACTTGATTTTGCACTACATTGTGCCCTCCCCTTGTCCTGGTTTCAGCTCTGACAGCATTAATAGCATACTGATGGCTTAGCTGTTGATGAGCTATGGGTGTGCACTCTGGGCCAGGCTGGGCGCTCAACAGCAAAGAGCCACTGCTGCCATGATGGCTCAGGGCAGGTGGTGGGCAGCAGGATGTGCTGTGCCAGGCTGCATGTGGCCAACAGGCTGGACATGCCTGTCTTAATCTGTTATCTCTTTTTGTCAACAATTTTTTAAGCGCTTCATTAGTCCTTTAATAAAACTACCTGTTAAATTAAGAAAAATATTACTTTTCTATGACAGCTCATTACTGACCTGAATTATGTTTTTCATTAAACCATAATAAAATGATGAATTTTAAAAGACTTCAGTGAAAATTAGTTTAGGACTCTAAAAGTTAAGGCAGAGATGCTTTAAAAGCATATCTCTGATACCAGGCTTTTCCCACAAAAGTTAAGAATTAAAAAATATTGGCCCCACTTGTACAGAAGTCTACTGCCTCACAAAACGAAGCATCATCAAAGGACAATCACATAAAGTAAGAACACTGCTACCAGAGCTATGGCAATTTTCCAGGCACACACTGAGACTAATCTGACTTTCTAAAATTTACAGGCAGGACATTGATATGTGCCTATTTACTAAGAATGATTAAATACGTACATCGCTCCAAAAGTAATGCTTCCCAGTTTCTATTTCCATAGAAACTACAACAAACACAAAGAACACAATAACACTCATTTCTTCTTTGCTATTTTTGTATAAAACTTCCTTATCATGGTATAAAATTAACAGCCCTCATCATTCAATTTCTAAGGCTAATAATGTTCTATTGTCATGTTTACTTTAGTAATTCTATTCCCCTTCTTTCTTCACCATCAAGTGGAGCTAATAATTGAGTTTGCAAGACTACAAGGAAGTCTAGAACTGACTGCTGCTTCTTTTTTAAAATAACTATTCATTATGCTATAGAAATTCATAGTACAATCTTTTACAAACTCATGAGG
This sequence comes from Centrocercus urophasianus, assembly GCF_019232065.1. Classification (NCBI taxonomy): domain Eukaryota; kingdom Metazoa; phylum Chordata; class Aves; order Galliformes; family Phasianidae; genus Centrocercus; species Centrocercus urophasianus. Next base: position 46,365 of record NW_024885042.1, read on the forward strand.
TTTTTTTTCTTCCCAAGTTCTTACTGAAAATCTTTTATCATTAAGATGACCAGGCACTTCCATGTAATGAATTTCTATTAAAAGATTTTTGTGTCAAGTTTGTCATTTAATTTACAAGAGTTTTATCCTTGATGGCCGGGCGCGGTGGCGCACACCTGTAATCCCAGCTACTCGGGAGGCTGAGCCCACCGGATCGCTTGAGCCCAGGAGTTCTGGGCTGCAGTGTGCTATGCCAAGTGGGCATTTGCGCTAAGGCCGGCATCAGTTCAGTGACAAGTGCTTCATAACATTTGCTGAGATCAGCTTATCTTCACTCAGACTGTTCTGCCAGATCTCCTATTCCACCAATCTTTCTTGCAGCTCATCTTTGCACATGTCCTAATACTATCTACTTGTCTTTTTTGACCATGGATGACAAGAACCATATACATTACTTCAGATTAATCTTCAACTGTGCTACCTATCCTGCTCTAGGCAGTGCTTTCATTCCAAACAATCTAGCTCCTTCAGAGAAGCTTCTTGTGAAGTTACCTATATATTGACAATACTTCCCTTACGTATCATGACACAGTATACAAATGTAAACAATAAATAAGAATCCACACCAATGCTTGCATAACTTCAATGTAATTATTATTTGACAACCACTCTTCAATAACCACCTCTACCAGTACTTCTCTACAAGTTTTATTAATCTATACCTTAATAATTTATCATACTGCACCACATCAATTATTTAAGTCCCAAAGACTGCAAAATACTTGGCACATGATCAAGTTATTAGAGCAACAACAAATGTCAGTTGAGCTACTGTAACAAAACATGCATGTTCTTCACCACAACAAAGAAAGTAATTCAGTTTAGCTTAATCATCCAACGCAGTGATGAATAAGTTGAATTAAATTACTCTATGTTCTATGGGTTAAGGACGTGCAAACAATTATTGAAGCACAGCTGACGCAAACAAACTCAATGCCCTAGTGTAGTGGAAATGCCAAGTCAGGGCCTGAAAAAGTGATTGAGAACCTAGTGGGAAGGCAGGGCCAACCCAGGGGATCTCAGGTGCAAGTAATGCACCTGAGTGACTGGAAGGGCTGTAGTCAGGATCCACCCCTTCCCAGACCTCATTTAAATGTTGGCAGCGGCCCATTTTGCTGGAGGGTATAATCCATTACAGTAATGGTAGATTGATTATATGGGTCCCCTTCCTTGATCTGAGGGGGCCAGATATGTCCTAACCTGTGTTGATAAAGCAAGTAGATTGATGCAAGCCTATCCTGTAGCAAAGGCAAACCAAGCCTATACCATCAAAGCTCTAACTTGGTTGATGCCGTCATAGGGGACTCCTGAGGTCACTGAGAGTGACCAAGGTATACATTTCACAGGTGCGACTGTGCAGAAGTGGGCTGAAGACAACAACATTGAATGGCGGTTTCACCTGCCCTATAATCTAACGGGAGCAGGCCTAATAGAAAAATATAATGGGATCATGAAGGCTGCTCTGAAGGCACATTTACAATCCTTGCAAGGGTGGACCAAGGGGCTTTATGAAACCCTACGAGACTTGAATGAGACCAAGGGATGGCAGACCCAGTGCTTGATGAATGTTGCAGACAACTTGGGCTTCCCTGCTTAGTATACAAATTACAGGCAAGGACACCTCACTCAAGCCACAAGTTGGCACCATGAATAATCTTCTGCTCCCTGCCCATGAGGACATGGAGCCCAAGAAACACAAGGTAAAATGTCCTTGGAAGGTGCAAGTAGTACCAAAATGGTGTGGTCTCCTTGCACCTTGGGGGAGATTGTTAGAGGTTGGGGGATCAGTAAACGCTCCAGTAATCGGTGCATGGCCAGCAGAGGAAGTAGTTGACACCCCTATTTTCATGGCAAAGGGGACATTAATCATGTCCATGTGGAAAATTAGAACCCCCCCTTTGGTACCTGATATAGTGAACCAGCCACAGATATCAGGCCAAAGGGTGTGGTGTCAAAGGCAAGGACATGCCCTGATACAGGTGGAGCAGTTGACTCAAGATGAAAATACAGCCTGTATCCTACTGTGGAGGGCAGACCTACCCCTCCTCATACCTATTAAACATCAGTATTACTCCCCATTTCAGTGGTGCTTCTGCGAGTGCGTATGCAGTCAGTCTGTGTGGATCTCCCCCCTCCCCCCCTCCTTCTTCTGGTGCACCAGAGTTCGAACTGGAGAACGCTGCATTCCTCAGCTCACCCTTTTTTCCGAACTGTTGCTGGGAGGAGTGAATTAATTCCTCTTTCTTTGGTATATTGTTCTATAGTGTCTGTATCTCAAATAAAGGCTCTATCATCACCTTTGTTTGCTTTACATTAAGAAAAACAAAAAGCCTTCTCAAGTGACCTGGGACACTGTGTCAGAGCCACATGAGGAAAAAGAATTGGTGATTGCACAGTTACTTGTGTTATGGGGGATGCCAGCTGCCCTATACCTAGGGCCCCTGGATGGAATCAGAGGCCTTATGCTGAATTGACTATTTTTTGGTCCCAGAACAACATAGAGCAAGTGAGTGGTGTTGGCAGACAGGAATGTAGAAAACTTAATTATTTATGGTGATCTGACTAAATTCCATGTAGATAGGATGATGGTTGGTGGGTTTGGGGGACAGACTATCCCTGTAACCCACACATGGTTGAAATTGAGGGTTGGGCATCTCCCACCCTGGGAGTATAAGGTGTCTATTGCCCCAGTCCCAGAGTATATACTAGGCACAGATATACTATGGTGTCTGACTCTCTGGACAACAGTGGGAGAGTTCAGACGGAGAGATGTATTAGTATCTGGGAGGTGCAGGTGATATTAAGAGAACACGTTAAACATGAAATTATATGCCTGCCACATCCTTGCTGGATCACTAATACTGAACAGTGTAGATACCTAGGGGGCCAAGAGGAAATGCCCTGAAAGGTGCAGGAACTAGAACAAGTAGCAATCATAAGACCTGCACAAAGCCCATATAATTCCCCCATGTGGCCAGTATGGAAGTCAGATGGCTCATCTGTACTGGGGGCTCACTCTTCGGATTGCACAGTGGGGCACCCAAGAATGGAATATTCACACCCGACCAATCTGCAGCAGAGATATGTGGTTAGACATCTGGAATGTGTTTAAACACAGGACCGTACATGTCTACCATGTTTCCAGCCACAAACCTCTACAGTCATTGGGAAATGATGAAGCTGACACTTAGTCGAGTTTGATGGATTGAAGATGGATTGATGGATTGAGAGCATCGCCAACTGGTTACATCAGAAGCTGTGGCATACAGGACAGAAGACAATGTGGGCAGCTGCTAAAG
>NW_024885042.1:49802-50206 GCF_019232065.1 Centrocercus urophasianus
GGGGGGGCGGGGGCCTACTACCCCCCTGTCATGGCCATAGATGGATCCAGTTAACTCTGTGACAGTTTTTGGTGGAGAATGCGGGCAAAAGCTGCTTTTTAGCTTTTAGAACAAATTTCTCTCTCTCTGCTCTTGGAGTGCTTCATTAGGGAACTTTATTAGCGGTTCAGGATTCTGTGCTGAAAAACTTGACCTTGAAAGCCCAGGCGTACTGCCAGTATTCTGGGATATTTGTAAACTTTAAGCACTACTTAGTCTGGCCAGTGCTTTTTGATTTTTTTTTTTTCTCCTCTCATCACCTTCCATTCATTAACCCCTTTTTAGCAGCTACCAGTTGTCATGGTTCTATGTTTTTGTTTTTGTTTTTTTATGGTTTCAGTATTCCACATCAGAACATCATGTAG
>NW_024885043.1:0-7097 GCF_019232065.1 Centrocercus urophasianus
GGGGAGGGCAGAGGCCTGTTGCCCCTGTCACGGGCATAGATTGATCTAGTCAACTCTGTGATAGCTTCATGATGTAATTATTTTTATAGATTCTCTTATGTACTAAGAACATTTTTTACCCACTAAAAACCAGTCAACAAACAAACAACTAAAGCAAATTCAATATCACCTCACCTGCATCAGCTCTGGATCGTTGAGCTGGTGTTTTTCCAAATGGGGTCTTCATTCATCTGTGTTTAAGTGAGCAGCAAAGCTGCTAGACTAGGGTGAAAATCCACTTCTTCACAAATACCAAAATATCTTCTTACTCTTGTAATATGACAACTACTTATGCATCCACCATCCAACCAACAATTTGTTCTTCCTCAAATATAGGAGAAGGACTTTCGGTTATATTATTCTGAAAAAAAGAAACAACAAAAAAAACCACCAAAGTATAGTCTGATTTGTGACTTAGTTAAGATAAACATTGATGTTAAAATGTTTTTCATTTCATGCTGAATTAGAGGTCTCTTTGTATTGTTATTCCTTACACATCCTGCAATCACAGGGCAAGTAGCCATATACTAAGGCTGGTACTTTTATTGACCGTTTGGGCTCTTTACCAATCAAAATCACCCACAGACAGACAAAGAAAAAAAATTTTAAAATCCACTTATCTTAGTACAAGGCAGAATGACTAATTGTCACAAATTTTTGTTTTCAGTATTCCACAACATAACATCATGTAGCGCACTCGGAGTTCAAGTGTTAATGCTTCAATTCCAAGTACCTATTCCCCTATACATTTATGGAAGTCATGGGATCTGGCCCTTTCGGGTGGGGCGGTCTCTCTTAGTGCCTTGCAGTGGGTGCTGGAGAGTGCTTTCCTAGCCGTTCCAAGCTTTTCAGGTTTGACTCAGTCTTGAGAATTCTCTCTCACCTATTTTATTTGATTTATTAGTGTCAATCTCAATCAGATTGTATTATTTTGTGTTATCTTGCATTCTGATATCATAGTTAGTAAAACAAGTTTTCCTCCATAGATTGTTGCCGCTCATTATTTTTTTCCTTCCTTGAGCCCAGCTCCCATCTCCCTATCCCTTTTCCCTTTCCTTACCATTTTGTGGGGCCAGGGGGGCCCAGGGGCCCACTGCCCCCCTGTCATGGGCATAGATTGATCTAGTTAACTCCGAGACAGTTTTTTGTGGAGAAGGCGGGCAAAAGCTGCTTTTTAGCTTTTTGAACTAATACCTCTCTCTGCTCGTGGAGAGCTTTGTTGGGGAACTTTATCAGCAGTTCAGATTTTTGTGCTGAGAAACTTGACCTTGAAAGCCCAGGCATACTGCCAATATTCTGGGATATTTGTAAACTTTGAGCACTACTTAGTCTGGGCAGTGTTTTTTCAGTTTTTTTTTCTCCTCTTGTCAGCTTCCATTCATTAACCCCTTTTTAACAGCTAACAGTGATGAACCCACTCTTTATCGTGGGGGCACTGTGCAAGGGATAAAAGCCATCATGTTCCTCATGACTTATTGGCCAATTATCAATGTCATGATTTCATGTTGTGGAATAGTGTTCATATGTAAACAAATAAGGGCACTGATGGAGACACCTGCATGGTACCTATATGCAATGTGGTATGATTTGAATTCTGACACTTACATCCCAGATGGAATAGATAATTTTGCAAACAGCTACATCCCAACCGGAATAGCTAATTTTACAAACAACATGATGTTCAGACAACTTTCCAGGCTTTCTACTCAGTTTGTCACACGTTTTTTGAATGCCGAATTAATGCTCCATTTTGTGGGCATTCTCCTGTGCATGTTATCAGTCTCCCTGAATGTATTCCTATGCATTCGTGGTATGTGGAAGGAGTCTCCTCCAAAACCAGAGAATGCTGACTGACAGGGAATATGGAGAGGTTAAGGAAAAATCTTAGAAGCATGGGGACCCACAATGTCATGGGATTTCACTCTTGAACGCCTGTTGGATCCCAAGAAACTAAGCCAGTATTTGAGTCAGAGACGGTGTAATTTACATAGATCTAAGGAGGTATGACTTATTTGGGGTTTGGCTTGTGCTTTCCACGCCCTATAAAATACTATTCTGGAGAGAGAGAGTTTCCCAGCTGAGGTTCAAGCCAAAGGGGAAAATCCCCAAGTCAAATCTAATCGATCACAGGAGACACCAGTAACAATGTCAGTTGCACCTGTGGAAGGCAAGAAATGGAAATGTGTGTCCTCACATCTGGAAAGGAAAAAATAAGCAGAGGAGGAGGTAAAGGAAGATCCAGGCAAGAGCCCCTCCTCAGAACCATCACCATCGGGGAAGGCAAAAGAAAAAACTAAGAGACATGCAGAAGAGAGTGATGAAGAGGAAATCTCTATTACTACTCATTGGCCTCTAAAGATGACTGAAATCCAAGGTTCAAGAAAGGAGCTTACACAGCGCCCTAACAAAACTTTCATTTCCTGGTTGCTTCACTGTTGGGACAGTGGGGCCCATAGCTTGTCTCTAGATGGTAATGAAGCTCACCAACTAGGTGCCATTGCCAGAGATCCAGCTATACAGAGGGATTAGTCGATGTTTGGATGGGGCTGCCACCCTCTTGGGAACAAGTGTTAATAGCTGTGAAGGAAAAGTATCCCTTCAAAAACGGCTTGAAGATTGTGATGAAAAAATGGGATACAGTTGAAAAGGGTATCCAGTATTTGAGGGAAATAGGCGTGGTGGAAATGTTGTATGACCCTAACTTTGTTCCTAACCACCCACGCCAAGACCGCGACCCTGAAAAAGTGATGACGACGCCTGAGATATGGCAGACACTCACAACAACAGCACCAGAAAGATACGCTGCTACACTAGCAGCAACGTTTGACAGATAACAGGACCAACAGAGAAGACCCTTAGTTTTTCAGTTGATTCTTATGCTCCAAAACTATGAACAACAGCTACCCCCAACTCACGCTACCATTTCCACCATCTCACAAGTAACAGACCAACTGAATGAAATGCCAGAGCAAATGTCTCTATTGATTAATCATGACAAAGATGTGGTGATATCAGAAATGTTTGACGAAGATCAGGATAATCAAAAGAGTCTAATGAAGGAGCTGATCAAACTAATGTGAATCCAACTAATTACAGATGATGAACCCTCCTTCTCACGTGCACCATCAAAAATCTCATCTATTAAAGGCAAATGCTTTCTGGCTCATGAAAGGAATACTACATCGCAAATTGTCTTGTGGCGTTACCTATGTGACCATAGAGAAGACAGGAGGAAATGGCACCGTGAACCTGCTCCTGTACTATGAGCACAGGTGAATTACAAAACAGATAGATCACCAGTGCAGTTGCTTCGGTTACCACAGGTAATGAATAAAGGAGCCCTGCCCTCAGTCGGGGGGGGAAAGGGATAATAGAGTATATTGGACTGTGTGGATTCGATTGCCTGGCACATCAGAACCACTGAAATATAAGGCACTGGTGGATACTGGTGCACAGTGCACTCTGATGTCCTCGAGTCATGAAGGGACAGAATCAATCCATATTTCTGGAGTGACCGGGGGCTCTCAAGAATTGACTGTGTTGGAGGCTGAGATAAGCCTCACTGGTAAGGACTGGCAAAAACATCCTATTGTGACGGGCCCAGGGGCTCCATGTATACTAGGTATTGATTATATCAGAAGGAGGCATTTCAAGGATCCTAAGGGGTATCGATGGGCCTTTGGAATAGCTGCTGTAGACACAGACAACACTAAGCAGTTGTCTGTTTTGCCTGGCCTGTCAGAAGATCCATCTGTTGTGGGGCTGCTGCGAGTAAAAGAGCAACAGGTACCGATTGCTACAAAAATGGTGCACAGGCATCAGTACCGCACCAACAGGGATTCCTTGCTCCCAATTCATATGTTGATTCGTCAGCTAGAGAACCAGGGAGTGATCAGCAAAACTCACTCGCCTTTAACAGCCCTATGTGGCCCGTGCATAAAGCCAGTGGAGAATAGAGGCTGACAGTGGACTACCGTGGCCTGAATGAAGTCACACCCCCACTGAGTGCTGCTGTGCCGGACATGTTAGAACTCCAGTATGAACTGGAGTCAAAAGCGGCCAAATGGTATGCCACCATTGACATTGCTAATGCCTTCTTTTCCATTCCTTTGGCCAAAGAACGTAAGCCACAGTTTGCTTTCACATGGAGGGGCCTTCAGTATACCTGGAACTGTTTGCCCCCGGGGTGGAAACACAGCCTGACCAGTTGCCATGGGTTGATCCAAACTGCACTGGAACAGGGCAGTGCTCCTGAGCACCTGCTGTACATTGATGACATCATTGTGTGGGGCAATACAGCAGAAGAAGTCTTTACAAAAGGAGAGCGAATAATCCTAACTCTTCTGAGTGCGGGTTTTGCTATTACGCGAAGCAAAGTGAAAGGACCTGCCCAGGAGATTCAGTTCCTAGGTATAAAGTGGCAAGATGGCCATCGTTACATCCCGACAGATGTGATCGACTAAACAACTGCTATGTCTCCACGCACTAGCAAAAGAGAGACACAATCTTTTCTGGGTGCAGTGGGCTTTGGGAGAATGCATGTTCCAAACTACAGCCTCATTGTAAGCCCCCTTTATTATGTGACGCGAATGAGAAATGAGTTTACATGGGGCCCTGAGCAGCAGCAGGCTTTTGAACAGATTAAACAGGAGATAGCCCGTGCCGTGGCCCTAGGGCCAGTACGGACGGGACAGGGTATAAAGAACATCCTCTATACCGCTGCTGGAGAGAACGGTCCCACTTGGAGTTTGTGGCAAAGAGCCTCAGGAGAGGCCCGAGGCCGACCCCTGGGATTCTGGAGTCGAGCCTACAGGGGGTCGGAAGAGCACTACACTCCAAATGAGAAGGAGATCTTAGCCGCTTATGAGGGGATTTGGGCTGCTTCTGAAGTAATCGGCACTGAAACACAGTTCCTTCTGGCACCTCGACTGCCAGTGCTGAACTGGATGTTTAAAGGAAAGGTTCCCTCCACCCATCATGCTACTGATGCCACTTGGAGTAAGTGGATTGCACTGATTACACAACGAGCACGGATGGGGAACCTCAGTCGTCCAGGAATCCTAGAGGTCATCATGGACTGGCCTGAAGGTAAAAGGTTTGGAACACCACCAGGAGAAAAGTATCACGTGCTAAAGAAGCCCCACCATACAATGAACTACCAGAGAACGAAAAGAAATATGCCTTGTTCACAGATGGTTCGTGTCGTATTGTGGGAAAGCATCGCAGATGGAAATCTGCTGTGTGGAGCCCCACACGACAAGTTGCAGAGGCCACTGAAGGGAAAGGAGAATCAAGCCAATTTGCAGAGGTAAAGGCTGTCCAACTGACCTTAGATGTTGCTGAACGGGAGAGGTGGCCAATGCTCTATCTTTACACTGACTCATGGATGGTAGCGAATGCCTTATGGGGGTGGTTACAGCAGTGGGAGCAAAATAACTGGCAAAGAAGGGGTAAACCTATTTGGGCTGCTGAACTGTGGAAAGACATTGCTGCCCGAATAAAGACTATGGTTGTAAAGGTGCGCCATGTAGATGCTCATGTGCCCAAGAGTCGGGCTACTGAAGAACAGCAAAATAACCATCAGGTAGACCGAGCTGCCAGAATTGAGGTGGCTCAAATGGACCTGGACTGGCAGAACAAGGGTGAATTATTTCTAGCTCGATGGGCCCATGAGACCTCAGGTCATCAAGGGAGAGATGCAACACACAAATGGGCTAGAGACCGAGGGGTGGACTTAACTATGGATGCCATTGCACAGGTTATTCATAACTGTGAAACATGTGCCATCATCAAACAAGCCAAGAGGATGAAACCTCTCTGGGAGGAAGGGCGATGGCAAAAGTACAAATATGGGGAGGCATGGCAGGTTGATTATATCACCTTGCCACGATCTCGCAATGGTAAGCATTATGTGCTTACTATGGTGGAGGCAACCACTGGGTGGCTGGAAACATATGCAGTACCCCATGCTACTGCCCGAAACACCTTATTGGGTCTCGAGAAACAAGTCCTGTGGCGACATCGCACCCCAGAAAGGATTGAGTCAGATGATGGGACTCATTTCAAAAATTCTCTTGTAAATACTTGGGCCAAAGATCATGGCATCGAGTGGATTTACCATATTCCCTATCATGCACCAGCCTCTGGTAAAATTGAACGATACAGTGGGTTGTTAAAAATGATGCTAAAAGCACTGAGTGGCGGAACATTTAAGCACTGGGAGAAGTGTTTGGCAGAAGCCACCTGGTTAGTCAATACCAGAGGATCTATCAATCGTGATGGTCCTAACCAATCCAGTTCCCTACATACCGTAGAGGGAGATAAAGTCCCTGTTGTACATGTAAAGAACGTGTTAGGAAAGGGAGTTTGGGTTCTGCCAGCTTCTGGAAAAGGCAAACCTCTCCGTGGTACAGGTTTTGCCCAGGGACCAGGATGCACTTGATGGGTAATGGAGAAGAATGGGGATATCCAATGTGTACCACAAGGAAACTTGATGCTGGGGGAGTGCAGTTACTAATTCTATGTATGTAGCCATGTGTGAGTAATGCATTTTAATCATTTTTTGTTTGTTTGTATATATGTATATATATATTAAGCATGATGTAACGATGTAGAATAAGGGGTGGAATGTCATGGTTCTATGGTTTTTTGTTTGTTTGTTTTGGGGTTTCAGTATTCCACATCAAAACATCATGTAGTGTACAAGGTATTAAAGTGTTAATGCCCCAATTCCAGGTACCTATCCCTGTACATTACAGAAGTCACGGGATCTGGCCCTTCCGGGTGGGGGGGGGTGCTCTCTTGCTGCCTTGCAGTGGGTGCTTGAGGGTGCTTTCCTAGCTGTTCCAAGCTTTTCAGGTTTGACTCGGTCCTGGGAACTCTCTCTCTCTCATCTTGTCTGATTTATTTATCTCAATTTCAATTAAATTGTATATATTGTGTTACCTTGTATTCCGGTATTTTAGTAAAGTAAGTTTTCCTCCATAGATTGTTGCCTCTGCTCTTTTCCTCCCTTCCTTCCTTCCTTCCTTCCTTCCTTCCTTCCTTCCTTCCTTCCT
>NW_024885043.1:7107-9432 GCF_019232065.1 Centrocercus urophasianus
TCCTTCCTTCCTTCCTTCCTTCCTTCCTTCCTTCCTTCCTTCCTTCCCATTTTTGTGGGACTGAGGTGGGGGGGGAGGGCAGAGGCCTGTCGCCCCTGTCACGGACATAGATTGATCTAGTCAACTCCGTGACATTGCCCTGGGACCAGGGTCCACTTGGTGGGTGATGCAGAAAAGCAGTGTTGTTCAATGTGTACCACAAGGAAATTCGACGTTGGGGGAGTGCAGTCAGGAATTCTATGTATATATATGTATATAGACATGTGTGTAATGCTTTTTAATCATTGTTTGTTTGTTTATCTGTATATATTTATATATAAAGCATGATGTAGTGATGTAGAATGGGTGGAATGTCACTGGCATAGATTGACATAGTTAACTCTGTGACACTACTTTAAGAACCCTGCCTGAAAATAGAAGAAACTGCCTTACTTTCACCAGAGGTAAGGCAGAGGCCAACTGCTTGCATTTGTTAGGAACAAAGCACTTCACAGCCACGTAACAGAATTACTTCTTTTGCAGATACAGTTTTGTTTGTTGTTTGGTTGTTTTTTTTTTCAAGTAGAAAAAGATCCCAATGCTTAAAAGGTGGAAAACCCACAGATTCCACTGCAACACTCAAACCATGAATTAAATACATTAGCTTAAAGGAAGATCTGCAAAAAATCATTGGTGATTTGCAACACAGTTTCAAGAATCTGATTTGTTTAATCACATTTTCTATATTAGAGAGATTTGTGGGGTCACCATTTTCAAGTCTTTTCCAAGGTTGAAGTTACAGACATTTGTTATCGCCTACTATTTTATATTAATGTTTCTGGACTGTGTCATGGTTTTATGATTTTTGGTTATCAGTATTCCACACCATAACATCATGTAATGCTCTGGGGGTTTGACTGCTGATGCTCAAGTTCCAGGTGCCTGTCCGAAGGAGAAGAACTACATTTCCCCAGGAGACTTTGCAGTCAGCAAGGAGATATAACTCCTGCCAAGGTCACCTGATGCTCTCTTCTTCGCCTGCTCTGCTTCACCTGCGCTTCTCCATCTGCTCTGCTCCATATATTTTTCTTCATCTGCTCAACTGGACTGCACTCCTCACCTCAGCGTTGCGGTGAGGCCTATCCACCTTTCAGACAAACTCTGTCTCTTTCATTATATTTTGCTGATATTATATTTAGCAAATTAGTTTGTTCCACCTCAGATTGTTGCCACTGTTTTCAATTATTTTGGGGTCCCCTGTTTCCCTTTTCCGGAGGCACGGATCCGCGGATCCCTCCGCCCCGCTGGTCACAGAACCGAGACAAACCAGCCCGTAAACCGTTGACAGACTGCAAACATTTCTCCTTATTAATCTATTAATTTCAATTGAATCATGAGAGCAGCTTTTCGATATTGTGAGAACAACCTTTAGCATAACTTGTGCAGATATAAGCTGCTGGACAGGAGGCTTGTGTAAATGTAAGCTCAAGAACAGAATGCAGAGGAGACCCCAGAACATGTCGAGAGAAGATGGGAAAGTAGAATAGATGTCCTGTTGAAGATAAGACACAAAACAGATGCCTCAGTTCAATGCAACACCAGTGGGAGCTGGTTAAGCTTATCCCCCAACCCCTTCTTAAAAGGTTGGAAATTCACAGCGAGAATGATTACTAGCCCACATCCCACAGCCACCAGAGACCCCCACCATGTATTCTCAGGAGGGTGGGACAATATGTTAATTATTTCTTAGAATTTCAGCCTGTTTTCTTGGAATGTAATGAATAAGTATATGCTATGCCTTTAAATATGTAGTTGTTTCTCTCTTTGGTGTGCATGTTTGGTGGAGCGATCCTCCATTCACCCAGTGCTGTAATAAAGGGAATACCTGCTTGACATAACTCATTGGCGTGTCAAGTTACTGTCGGTTTTCTTGGCGTCACAATGCTGCACATGGCTAAGACATCAGCCTAGGTCAGCTCATCCTTTTAGCCTGATTTCCTTAAGAAAAATTGATTGTTGTAATCATGTTTTCTGTAATTTGTCAATCAGTGGTGGCTTCTCCCTTTTCTTACCAACAGCAGCTTTGGAACATGCTGTTGATTTTGACAAAAGGGTCAAGAATAGAGGAACATCCATAACTATTGACCCAGCTGTGGGAAAAGGTGTACCTTATGTTTATGTCTTGCTGAAGGAATGAATATACAAGAATATGCCCTGTGGTGTGCTGAAAATTGCATTTACTAACACTTTGCCAATTATTTTGTGTTCATTCTTTTATACTTTATGTTGGGTTGAGCCATATATTTACTCCTCTCTATGTATAAAATAAAAGGAAACAAAGGGGGG
>NW_024885043.1:9532-14532 GCF_019232065.1 Centrocercus urophasianus
TTACTCCTCTCTATGTATAAAATAAAAGGAAACAAAGGGGGGTACCTACTGGGGAGGGGGGGGGGGGGGGTGAGGTGTCTGATAGGTGAATCGAGAAGAATGTGAACCCTGAGTACCTCAGCCAATGGGGAAAGGGCTCACTAGCATTGAGGTACAGGGATAAAAGAGGGGCTGTGTCCCCCAGTACTTTGAGAGACCCCACAGGGGTATGCCCCAGTGGACTCTCCCTTTATTCGAATAAGGAAAGCTGAAGACTCTCCTCCTCTGTCTCTTTTGGGGATAAAGATGATTGAGCAAGCTCATTGGAGCAGAAATTTTCCTAGCATTTACTTGTCAGTTTCACACTGGCAGTTCTGAAGGCATTAAATAAGAATGGATAAAATGAGATTTTATGAAGATTAAATTATGTACTTTGATAACATCTTGAATTTTAAAGTATATAACATTTTAAAGTCCTGTTTGACATATTAAAATAAACCAGAAAAAAATATATAACTTAAATACTTTAAGTAACGTTTTGTAATAAAAGGTTAAGAGTTTTGTGGATTGATTTTTTCTTGATAATTTTCCATATTAAGGATTTAGAAATTTTACATGATAGCATTAAATGTGCTGTTGTCGTTCATAATATTTATAAGTCTAAGAATGCCATGTTTCACACAAAATAAATTTTTAATGTGCTTCTGACGTACTAAGTAATAACAAGTCATACTGTAATGGAAAAATGGAAATTCCTTGTAATAAAGATGTACAAAAAATGACTTATGGAGCAATCAGCTTCTGAAGAGAATTCTTTCAACAGCACTACAGTTCAGTATTTGATCAACTTAAAAGTGAGAAACTACCAAGTCACTTTGAAATGCTTCATGAGAAGATATGAAAGTCAGCCTTTTTAATAAGTTTTGTGAACCAATTCTAAAAATCCTACTTTCTTCTTTCATACAGCAAATACAACCCAGGAAGCTTTTCTGGATAAAAAATGACAAATCCAGAAAACACTATAATAGTCTTTACAGACTACCAGTAACTTCTCCAGAAGTGTCACAGCCTACCAGTTAGGCACTGATCAGAGCTCCACACCTGACTGCACAGGGCACCAGCAGATCAGTTAAAGGAAGGAAAAGGACCCTGTCACAGGTTGAAGAGTTAATCACTTGACACCCCTCCCTCCCCTTGGGAGAAGGGAAGGGAAGGAAGGAAGAGGGAAAAACCCAATTGAGATAGGAGAAACTAATGTATTAAAAGGAATGTGAGATAATACAGAATAATTAAGAGTAATAAAAAAAATAAAAAATAAAACTGGAGGAGAGAGAGAGTCTGTCTGAATCTTTATCGGCAGGCCCTCCACCACTCACCTCATGGAAAAGACCAGAGAGCTCTTCCCCTATCCCCTGGAATCAGAAATCATGTGGAGGCTCCTGGGAAATGCAGTACATCCCAGTGTATCATTCTCTTGGAGAGTCAGAACTCATATAAGACTGTGAGATAAACAGGAAACACAGCTCCGCAGTGTATTGTCACTATGCACCTAACAGCCTGTTGCATGATGTTACGATATGGAATGCTGATAAAATCAGGAGAATTATTCTCAGATTAAGAAGGTGCCTTCCACATGGAGGTATTCATCTGTGGGTATTCAAGAAAGAATATTCAGAGCAGAAGCTGCAGAACAAGATAAACAGCATGAGAAAGGAATGCTGAAAACTAAGGACACCTCCAGGAATATCTGTGTGGAATGTTTTGTCGACAGGTAAAGGGGTGGGAAAGTTACAAGAGAGATCTTGAGAATGTATATAAGGGATGTCAGAACCTGTAATAAACCATTTGCATTGTTCACATCTGAATTCATGCCTCAGACGCTGCAAATGGTGCCCATCGTGTAGCAACAATCAAGCCAAGGCTGAACGAGCCCAGTGCGGCAGCACCACCCGACTGAACCACAAAAAGATTATTTTCCTCACTCATCACCAATCTGCAGGACAGAAGGTGAGCAGTCGGGAACCACGGGGAGTTCGCTAAAGCAAAGGAGCAACAGGTAAATCGTGAAGTATTACAGAGAATTTTAAAGTTTCAGAATCGACCTGTATCTACCTCAGCATTAGTTACTTTTATTTATAATACTTTTATTGATTGGATAAGAAAATATGTCCCTGAATTTCTGATAACTGGGTTTTGATGGTGCGGTTTGGGACAAAATTGACACAAAACTCTGGGACGTTACTACTACTGCAGACAAGGCTGCTGCTTAAGCATTCACCTGTTTAAACATCGGAAGCGCTCAAACAAATCCGAAAAGAAAAGGCAAACTATTCCCTACCGTTCCCCATCGCCCTCTGCTCCACCCTCTCCGCTGCCTCTCGGCGTGGGAGGCAGCTCCTGCCCGGTCCTGGCCCGCGCCTCCCACCCCACTCCCCCCGGCCGGGGAAAAGGAAAACCGAGGCCCCCGGAGAGCGCCGCCACCGCTGCGAGGAACCTGCAGCACCGCGGTCGCAACCCGCCCCGGAGCACCCCTGCCGTGCAGCTGCACCCCCCCGCCCACCTCCCGCTGCGCCGCTTCTGCTTCCAGCATGTAATTTGGTTAAAGACTACGGTGAGAAAATGAGAGAAATGCAGAAGAGAGGCATTATCACGAGGTGATACTGACACGTTGCAAGCCTGGACCTGAGCAAGGCCTTTGACATGGTCCCCCACCACATCCTCATCTCCAAATTGGAGGGAAGTGGATTTGATGGGTGGACGACCCGATGGATAAGCAATTGGTTGAAAGGCCGCAGACAGAGGGTGGTGGTCAATGGCTCTATGTCCAGGTGGAGGCCGGTAACAAGTGGTGTCCCCCAAGGGTCTGTCTTGGGACCGGTGCTCTTTAACATCTTTATTAATGACATCGATGAGGGAATTGAGTGCACCCTCAGCAAGTTTGCTGACGACACCAAGCTGAGTGGTGCAGTTGATACGGTGGAAGGAAGGGATGCCATTCAGAGGGACCTCGACAGGCTGGAGGGCTGGGCTCGGGTGAACCTAATGAGGTTCAACACGGCAAAGTGCAAGGTTTTGCATTTGGGCCGGAAGAACCCCAGGCACCCGTACAGGCTGGGAGGAGTGGTCCTTGAGAGCAGCTCGGCAGAGAAGGACCTGGGGGTCCTGATGGACGAGAGACTGAACATGAGCCAGCAGTGCGCTCTGGCAGCTTGAAAGGCAAATGGGATCCTGGGCTCCATCAGGAGAGGGGTGGTCAGCAGGGACAGGGAGGTGATTGTCCCTCTCTACTCGGCTCTTGTGAGGCCCCATCTGGAGTACTGTGTCCAGGTGTGGAGCCCTCAGTACAAGAAAGACATTGAGATTTTGGAAAGGGTCCAGAGGAGGGCAACTAAGATGATCAGGGGGCTGGAGCACCTCCCCTATGAGGACAGGCTGAGGGAGTTGGGCTTGTTCAGCCTGGAGAAGAGAAGGCTGCGGGGTGACCTCATTGCAGCCTATCAATACCTGAAGGGAACCTACACCCACGAGGGGAGTAAACTCTTCAAAAGGGCTGACAACAGCAGGACTAGGGGAAATGGATCGAAGTTGAAGGAGGGAAGATTTAGGTTGGATGTTAGGGGGAAGTTCTATACAAGGAGAGTGGTTAGGCCCTGGAACGGGCTGCCCAGGGAGGTTGTGGATGCCCCGTCCTTGGATGTGTTTAAGGCCAGGTTGGACGGGGTCCTGGGCAACCTGATCTGAATGTGTGTGTTTGGTGGCCCTGCTAGGCAGGGGGGTTGGAACTACATGATCCTTGAGGTCCCTTCCAACCCGGGTGATTCTGTGATTCTGTGATTTCCTGTGATGTGCAAATCAGCCCCCACGGAGGGAATCCTTGCTTTAAGAGGAGCTAAGGAAGTCAGTGAAAGATTATGGAATTCAGTCTACCTTTATGTATAATCTTTTGGTTGCAACCGGTTACAGCTATGTTATGACTTCTCATGACTGGAAAATTTTGTTACGAATGATTCTATCTCCCATGCAATATACTGTGTTTATGACTGAGTACCTAGATCAGGCTACTGCCCAGATGATGAATAATTTGACCATGTTGATGGGCGGCCTCTTGATCTGCTGAAAATGGGAAGAAGAGTGCAAGACCGTGCACTATGACAACAAATACGGTCCTGAATCAGCCAGCCACCACCTGGCCAACTCAGTCAGACCAGCCATCCCAGGCAACACAGGAGTAGACTTGGCCACCGCTCAGTCAGTGATGCTGACTGATAGCACCATGACTCTTATTCCAACTGATATAATGGGCCCCCTTGGAAACAGGCATAACGCCCTCTTGTTAGGGCGTTCTTCTGTAAAATGGATGGGACTTTAAATTTACCAAGAGTTCTGGATGCTATACTGCTCATCTGTCAAGCAGTACAATCTATTGGTTTACAAATAGCTGAAGAAAAAGTGCAACTCAGCTCTCCATGTAAATATTTAGAATGGAAAATTGCATCTCATGACATTCAGCCACAAACCCTCGAAATAGTACCCCATGTGCAGATGTTAAATGATCTGAAAAAATTATTAGGAACCGTCAACTGGTTGTGAACACTTTGGGGTATTACTACCAAAGAGCTACACCCTCTACTCAAAGGAGACCCAGATCTAACGTCTGAACAACAATTGAACAACAATTAACACGGGAAGTACTTCAATGCTTAGACTCTGTAATAACATCATTGCAACATCAATACAGCCATCATGTTTTTTTATCACTCCTGGTATATCTTACAATAATATCAAACTCTTGAATGTTTCACTTTCACATGTTCTGTAATCAGATGCTGTTAGTGTATTTACAGATGGCTCCAGCAAGACAAACCAAGTGTTGGTTATCTGTCATGTGACTGTTACATGATGGCAGTCAGATGTGCATATTGTCGATGGGTCACCTCACGTTGTAGAACATACTGTGGTGGCTCGAGCTTTTCAAATTTTTGAAGAACAAAAGCTTAATTTAATAACTGACTCTTTGTATG
>NW_024885043.1:19532-85736 GCF_019232065.1 Centrocercus urophasianus
GAACCCCCAGAAGGGGTCAAGAAAAGGATACGGAGGAAGACTACTTACTTCAACCCATACGACCACCGGGAGACAGAAGAAGACCCCCTAGCAACAGCCGGATCATGCGCAGAGTACACCACAATGGGAAAACGGAAGGACACGAACTGCATAAAAGGATCGGGTACTGGTTCAAACCTTGCGACAGTTGGTGGAACGCAGATTCCCCTGTCGCCCAGCGCTGCATTGCCTCTTTGTTCTTTGCTCATTATAATTAATAAATTCAATAATTGACTCCTTAACTTTTGGTTCATCATTCTACCTATAACACATTTGATCCCACTTTTGATGCCATCAATGAAGATGTTAAAGAGCGCTGGTCCCAGTGAAAGGTGAGATGGGCCCCATATGTGAAAGTAAAAAGGCAAGAAGGCTTCACAGGGACTGAGAATAAGGGGGGGTGAAGGGGAATAGTTAGAGATAGTTTATAGAAGCAAGAATGTAGAGCTTGTTAGAAAATAAGGGATGGCAGACACTGTGTCTGGGATAATGAGGGGGATGAAGGCCATAAAGATAAGGGTTTGAGAACAGCCCGAGGACATTTGGCAGGGAGGTGATTAGATGTCCACAGGGCAAGAAGAAACTGGGTTGGGGGGGACGCCCCCCCGAAAGGCCAGGAGTTTACAACAAGAAAGGTCAGAAGCCTTCACGAGGAAAACAACAAATCTTCATCCCACGACCCACTACGCACACGCAAGAGGGGAGGGTCTGCATGCTAACAAACTCTTGGGGGTGTAATGAATATGTATCCAAATTCCAGGAAAACTATTGATTATGTATTAGTTTCACCTATATCTGTAGCACAATTTTTCTAGACAGTGTGCAAGTTAGGCAGATTGATCCCTCTTGCACCTAGGTGTCTGCGCAGCACTGAATAAACCATACCTGCTTTGTAATCTTACTTGGGTTACAGAGTTTGATTCTGTACATCACCAGTACTGACCCCTGAGGGACACCACTTGTCACCAATCTCCATCTGGACATTGAACCACTGACCACCACTCTCTGGGTATGATCTCCTGCTCCTCTGCAGAAAGTGCTTGCACTGGAGCTGATTGCCTTGGATAATGAGGTGATAATCATTTATGCATCACAAGGTGATGAATATCAAGTAGGTTGAATAAATATCAAGAGAATGAATATCCTACTTGATATTCATCACCTTATGCTGCATGACAGATTTGATTATTTTCCTTTTTAGGCCATGTTTATAAGCTGCAGAGGAATAGAGTAAGTTGGATTTCTCTTTTTCCTCCATCCATCTGGAGGGAGGAGTACAACCACGTTAGGCTTAAGGAACATAAACAGGTACCTGTATATGTAAGAGGCCTGCATAGTATATTGAAAGGGATCTATACCGCAATTAACTTTCACCTTTTTCACTGTTCTATTTCTCATAGAATGTGTGATGAGTCATCATCTTCTCATTCCTGCATGTTCTGCAGGCCTTCTTGAATGTTTTTACATCTTGCTGTCTATAGCAACTCAGTTCTTTTAGCAAATCAGAAATCTCCTGATTGTCTGTGTTCCATGCCAAGAACTGATTTTCCTCCTCGAGCATTATGCTGTCCACCCTATAGTATCTGAGTGGTGGAAGAGGGCCCACATAAATTTGATTTTCTGCAGTGTTGAAAAAAATGGGGGAAATAACCTTTGTAGTCAACAGTACTGGAAGGCTGAGGACAGTTATTTAGTTTAATGTGTAAAAAATTTAAAGAGGCTATGAAACATATGATCAGACTGGGTACTTCTATGCACACAGGCTTACAACCTTGGGTGATTAATTGCACATCCATCTTTTCCTTCAGAACCATAGAATGGATTGGGTTGGAAGGGAACTTAAAGATCATCTACTTAATGATCTCCCTGCCATGGGCAGGGAACCCTTCCATTAGACCAGGTTGCCCAAAGCCCCATCCAGATTGACCTTGACCACATCCAGGGATGGGGCATCAACAATTTCTCTGGGCAACCTGTTCCAGTGCCTCACAACCCTCAGAGTGAATAATACCTTCCTAATTCCTAATGTAAACCTATCCTCTTTTAGCTTAAAACCATTACCCCTTGTCCTATTGCTACACTCCCTGATAAAGAGTCTCTCTCCATCTTTCCTGTAGGCCCCCTTTACGTACAGGGGAGGGTGCTATAAGGTCTTCCCGAAGCCTTCTCTTCTCTAGATTGAACCTGAACTCTCTTAGTCTCTCTTCATAGGAGAGGTGCTCCAGCCCTCTGATCATCCTTCTGGCCCTCCTCTGGAGTTGCTCCAGGCAGGTCCATGTCCTTCTTACGCTCAGGGCCTCAGACCTGAATGCAATACTCTAGTTGGGGTCTCATGAGAGTGGAGTAGAGGGGAATAATCACCTCCCTTGACCTGCTAGCTACATTTTTTTTGATGCAGCCCAGGATGTGGTTGACTTTCTGGGCTGCAAACGCATATTGCAGGCTCATGTTGAGTTTTTCATCAACCAACAACTTCAGGTCCTTCTCGGCAGGGTTGTTTTCAGTCCATTCTCCACTCAGCTGATTTTTCTGCTGAGGATTGCCCTGAACCCAGTGCAGGATCTTGCGCTTTGGCCTTTTTGAACTTCAGTGAGGTTTGTACAGGCCCACCTCTCAAGGCTGTCAAGATCCCTCTGGATGGCATCCCTTCCCTGCAGCATGTTGTCAACAGTTTAAGGGCTGGTTTGGCCCGGTTCCATGACTAATGGGGCAGGGGGATCCATGGACCCATGCTCTGGGAAAAGGGAAAGGGGGAAAGGCAGGGAGATGGGCCTAAAAACAAAACAGGAGGAAAGCTAATTTACTAAAAAGATATCAGAATGCAATATAACACACTATAATGCAATATAATTGGAATTGAACCTAATAAATCAAACAAAATGAAAGAGTGTGTCCAAAAACCAAAGGACATACTCTAATGCTGAAGATGAGGTGTCTAGCTGGACTGAGCAGAAAGGCAAAAGAGGGGGGTGTCTCATGATCTGCAAACAGTTTTATCTTTCCTGCTGAATGGAAAATGGAAACAGAACAGCGAACAGTCCTCTGGGGTATGTAGTTCTTCTCTTCTGAGAACCAGGTACCCGGAACTATCCATGATATATGGAACTGGAGCATTAACTATTTAATTCCCAGTGCACTACTTGATGTTATGATGTGGAACACTGATAATGAAAAATTAAAAAACCATGACACATGTTGACCATGCCACACTACTTGGTGTTGTCTCCAAATGTGCTGATGGTGCACTCAATCCTACAGTCAGTGTCTCCTACAAAGATGCTAAATACGTAGTTCCCTCCCCAAGTAACGCCTCCTGTTTATTTCTTTGGAAACTACAACAGATACAAAAAGAACAGTAAAACTATTTGATAGAGCAAATTCTCATCTACAAAACACTTTTTTAAATGCAATCGCCACCATTACCTATGCATTTTCACCAGTGATGAACAAGCTCTTGCATGCCACACTCGTAAAAATCCACATGGCTGTCTGAAAGGTGGCTTTCACGTTTCCATTGTCACTGCTGAAACATACCACCCACCACCTTGTTATGCTAACATCCACTGTTTGGTCTCCATAAACATTCAACAAGCTTTGATGAATGTCAATGGGTACAACTTTTTTCTACATGGAGGAATTCCATTACACACCTTTGTTTCATGCAAGCTTCCATTTCAGAAACCATTTTGTCAGAATGTCCCTCTGCTGCCATCTGTCACACAGCAACAAAATGTAATGGAATATTGGGGAAAGTTCAACCTCTACTACCATACCACCAAGATCTGCCTCTGTCATTGTGGGCCAACATAATAAAATAGAAGGCATTGTGTTTGGAGCAGCCCTCATAATACCTGTCCCAATACAGATCCCTGAGGGACACCACTCATCACTCGTCTCCACCTCAACATTGAGACATTTGACAACTCTCTGAGTGCAATCATACAGCTATTTCTTTATTCACCAAGTGGTCCATCCGTCAAATCCGTGCCTTTCTGATTTATAGACAAGAATGCTGTGTGGGACAGTGTCAAATGCTTTGCACAAGTCCAGATAGATGATGTCAGTTTCTCTTCCCTTATCTGACAATGCTGTAACCCCGTTGTGGAAGGCCATCAGATTTGTCAGGCACAATTTGGCCTTAGTGAAGCCATGTTGGCTGTCACCAATCACCTCTCTGTTCATGATGTGCCTTAGCATAGTTTCCAGGAGGACCTACCTACCAGCAGTGTGCCCTTATGGCCAAGAGGGCCAATGGCATTCTGGGATGCATTAAAAAGAGCGTGGCCAGCAGGTTGAGGGAGGTGATCCTCCCCCTCTACTCTGCCCTGATAAGGCCTCATCTGGAGTACTGTGTCCAGTTCTGGGCTCCCCAGTACAAAAAAGACAGGGATCTCTTGGAAAGAGTCCAGCAGAGGGCCACAAAGATGGTGAAGGGCCTGGAGCATCTCTCTTATGAAGAAAGGCTGAGTGAACTGGGTCTGTTCAGCCTTGAGAAAAGAAGGCTGAGAGGGGAGCTGATCCAGGTCTATAAATATCTAAAGTGTGGGGGGCAGAGTGGCAAGGCCAGACTCTTTTCAGTGGTGTGTGGAGACAGGACAAGGGGAAACAGCCAGAAACGGGAGCATAGGAAGTTCCACACAAATGTGCGCAAGAACTTCTTTACAGTGAGGGTGGTGAAGCACTGGAACAGGCTGCCCAGGGAGGTTGTGGAGTCTCCTTCTCTGGAGATATTCAAGACCCACCTGGACGCCTACTTGTGAGACCTGGTGTAGGGAACCTGCTTTGGCAGGGGGGTTGGACTCGATGATCTCTGGAGGTCCCTTCCAACCCCTACAATTCCGTGATTCTGTGATTCTGTGATACTTCATGATTCTGCCAGGCACAGTGGTGATACTGACTGTCCTGTAGTTCCCCAGTTTTCTTTTTTTCCCCCCTTTTTAAAAATGGGGAGTTTGCTTCCCCTTTTTCAGTCAGTGGGAACTTCACCAGACTGCCACAACTTCTCAAATTTGATCGATAGTAGCTTAGTAACTTATCTGCCAGTTCCCTCAAGACCCTTGGATGTGAACCCCATCAGGTCCCGTGGACTTGTGCACATCCAAGTTCTTTAGATGGTCTTGAACCTGATCTTCTCCTACACTGGGTGGTTCTTCATTATCCCAGTCCCTGCCTTTGCTTTCTGTGATATTTAAAACATTTCTCTTGCTTGCAACTCTCCATATATTTGCACTGATAGTTCAGTGACTATCAGTCATAAGACTATTCTTCTGTGAAAGGAGTCATTCTGAAATGAATTTCCAGGTAGAACAAGCAGATTAAATAATCTAC
The DNA here is from genome assembly GCF_019232065.1 of Centrocercus urophasianus. NCBI lineage: Eukaryota > Metazoa > Chordata > Aves > Galliformes > Phasianidae > Centrocercus > Centrocercus urophasianus. The sequence continues at coordinate 24,900 of NW_024885043.1, forward strand.
AGACAGGTAGTAGCTGCCTCACTTCCATAAGCACTGGTCCTCATGGGGGACTTCAACCATCCCCAAAATATGTGGGAGGGAAAACACATCAGGGCATAAGCAATCCAGGAGGTTCATGGAATGCACTGATATTAACTTCCTTCTCCAAGTGATAGAGGAGCCAACAAAGAGAGGTGCTCTGTTGGACCTATTTCTCATAAACAAAGAGGGGCTTGTTGGGAATGTGAAGGTCAAAGGCAACCTTAGCTGCAGTGACAGTGAGATGGTGGAGTTCAGGATCCTGAAGGGAGGGAAGAAGTTGGGCAAAACTGCCAGGAGGCCTGCATGGGCAAACAATGAGCCCCTGGCCAAACTCAATCACAGAAAGGGAGCATACAGAGGGTGGAATCAAGGATAGGCAACCTGGGAGGAATAGAGATGTCTGAGCATCCAAGGATGATGTTAGGAAGGGAAGGCGACTGATGTCATTTACCTGGACCTGAGCAAGGCCTTTGACATGGTCCCCCACCACATCCTCATCTCCAAATTGGAGGGAAGTGGATTTGATGGGTGGACGACCCGATGGGTAAGAAACTGGTTGAAAGGCCGCAGACAGAGGGTGGTGGTCAATGGCTCTATGTCCAGGTGGAGGCCGGTAACAAGTGGTGTCCCCCAAGGGTCTGTCTTGGGACCGGTGCTCTTTAACATCTTTATTAATGACATCGATGAGGGAATTGAGTGCACCCTCAGCAAGTTTGCTGACGACACCAAGCTGAGTGGTGCGGTTGATACGGTGGAAGGAAGGGATGCCATTCAGAGGGACCTCGACAGGCTGGAGGGCTGGGCTCGGGTGAACCTAATGAGGTTCAACACGGCAAAGTGCAAGGTTTTGCATTTGGGCCGGAAGAACCCCAGGCACCCGTACAGGCTGGGAGGAGTGGTCCTTGAGAGCAGCTCGGCAGAGAAGGACCTGGGGGTCCTGATGGACGAGAGACTGAACATGAGCCAGCAGTGCGCTCTGGCAGCTCGAAAGGCAAATGGGATCCTGGGCTCCATCAGGAGAGGGGTGGTCAGCAGGGACAGGGAGGTGATTGTCCCTCTCTACTCGGCTCTTGTGAGGCCCCATCTGGAGTACTGTGTCCAGGTGTGGAGCCCTCAGTACAAGAAAGACATTGAGATTTTGGAAAGGGTCCAGAGGAGGGCGACTAAGATGATCAGGGGGCTGGAGCACCTCCCCTATGAGGACAGGCTGAGGGAGTTGGGCTTGTTCAGCCTGGAGAAGAGAAGGCTGCGGGGTGACCTCATTGCAGCCTATCAATACCTGAAGGGAACCTACACCCACGAGGGGAGTAAACTCTTCAAAAGGGCTGACAACAGCAGGACTAGGGGAAATGGATCGAAGTTGAAGGAGGGAAGATTTAGGTTGGATGTTAGGGGGAAGTTCTATACAAGGAGAGTGGTTAGGCCCTGGAACGGGCTGCCCAGGGAGGTTGTGGATGCCCCGTCCTTGGATGTGTTTAAGGCCAGGTTGGACGGGGTCCTGGGCAACCTGATCTGAATGTGTGTGTTTGGTGGCCCTGCTAGGCAGGGGGGTTGGAACTACATGATCCTTGAGGTCCCTTCCAACCCGGGTGATTCTGTGATTCTGTGATTCTGTGAAAGCCCTAATGGAGATGAATCTGGCCAGAGATATCGAGACCAACAAGAAGGGATTCTCTAGGTACTTTGATGACAAAAGGAAGGCTAGGGAAAACGTGGACTGGCCTGTTGCTGAACAAAACGTAAGACCTGGTGACACAGGACAATGAAAAGGCTGAGGTACTGAGTGCCTTCTTTGCCTCAGTCCTTACTAGCAAGATGGGCCCTCGGGAATCCCAGGTCCCAGAAGCCAGGGGGAAAAACTGGAGCAAGGTAGATGTACCCTTGGTGAAAGAAGACTGGGTCAGGGAATACTTAAGCAAACTGGGCATACTTCATAGAATCATAGAATCATAGAATGGCCTGGGTTGAAAAGAACCATAATGATCATTTAGTTTCTACCCCCCTGCCACGGGCAGGGTTGCCAACCACTAGACCATGTTGCCCAGAGCTACATCCAGCCTGGCCTTGAATGCATCCAGGGACGGGGCATCCACAGCCTCCTTGGGCAAACTGTTCCAGTGCTTCACCACCCACTGTGTGAAAAACTTCTTCCAAATATCTAACCTAAACCTCCCCTGTCTTAGTTTAAAACCATTCCCCCTTGTCCTATCACTATCCATCCTCATAAACAACCATCGCCCCTCATGTTCATATGCTCCCTTCAAGTATTGGAAGGGTGGACTTAAGTCCACAGACCCTGAGAGGGCCCACACAACTTTGATTTTCTGCAGTGTTGAAAAAATGGAGGAAATAACCTTTGCAGCCCTCAGTACTGATATAGGCTGGTTTGTTTAGCAATAGGACAGTACACAAAGACTGAGGAAGACTATTTAGTTTCATGGGTAAAAAAATTTAGAGGCTATGAAATGTATGCTCAGACTGGGTACTTCTATGCACATGAGCTTACCACCTTGGGTGATTAATTGCACATCGATCTTTTCCTTCAGAAGGAGACTAACAACAAAGTAGCTATCATAGACTTTGGCATTACACACTAGGAAAGTGTAGCCCCAAAACTGTGTGTCCAGAAACAACCAAATGAAGTCCACAAGGCATGTGTCCCTTTTAAAATCCCATTCTCTTTCAGTTTTCCTTTCTGCCCTTGTTCTGCAACGATGTGGTGGGGGCAGGGAGGTGAGAGTGGGAATCAGATGGTGCAAGGTTCTTTCTGGATCTCAGTAAGAAAGGCCCAATAACAAGTGCCTTAGTAAAATAGCCATTTAATAAGATAGACTAAAAGGAGGAATATAGATAGAAAGTGAATTTTAGGTCCCTTCAGATGCTAGGAAATCCACATTTGTACAGCATCAAATGGACCCCAGATGGATTTTACCATGGGACATTTTGCAGAAGCTGTCTGTGGAGAGAGGTTCCTCCCTTTTAGTCCTTTGAGCTACTATATATATTCTTATAAGAAAACAACTCTAATCCTAAAGGATGTTCTCACTTGTTGCTGCATTTTTAGATAAAGACAAGGTCACGCAGGTGGTGTAATTGCTGGTGCCAAGTGGGAGCTGCCTGCAGGCTCCTCTGTTAGAATAAGCTGGCTAAGATTATCTTGCAGCCAAGGGATTTGTGCAGCACAGCACAGGCCCGAAGGCCAAACTGTACACGCAGCGTAGTGCAGCACAGGCTTGGGTCTACTCAGGATAACTGTTATGTGGATCACTAATTTATCAATCTACAGCAATCTCTCAGTCAGGATCACTACATTCCACCCCTTTGATACAAATATAGTTTAACTTTTTCAAATATATTATAAATTACTGGTCGTATTAGTAACATACAGGCTTTTCAAGCCCTAAGCATGAGGCAGCAGACATGGACTGTTTAAGATCACTAACTCCTCAAATCTAATGCCTTCCATGAGGCCCTGAATACAGTCCCTTCTTCTTCACTCCTGTCATGGTTTTGTGATTTTTGGTTTTCAGTATTCCACATCATAACATCATGTAGTGCACTGGAATTTAAAGTGTTAATGCTCCAATTCCGGGTACCTGTCCCTGTACATTGTGGAAGTCATGGGATCTGGCCCTTCCGGGTTGGGCGGTCTCTTGCTGCCTTGCAGGGGGTGTTGGAGGGTGCTTTCCTAGCCGTACCAAGCTTTTCAGGTTTGACTCGGTCTCAGGAACTCTCTCTCTCCTATTTTATTTTGATTTATTTTTACTTATTAGTCTCAATCTCAATTAGATTGTATCATATTGTATTATCTTGCATTCCGATATCATAGTTAGTAAAATAAGTTTTCTTCCATAGATCATTGCTGCTGTTTTTTTTTCCTCCCTTGAGCCCAGCTCCCATCTCCCTACCCCTTTTCCCTTTTCCTTCCCATTTTGTGGGGCCGGGGGGGGGGGGCCCAGGGGCCTACTGCCCCCCTGTCACAGGCATAGATTGATCTAGTTAACTCTGTAACAACTCCAAGGGGCATCTGATGCTAACTCCGTGGTGAAAATGTAGTTTAAGACATGTGTTCCAGTGTCCTGAATACATTTCATGGCATACATAATATAGCTCTGCCCTGCTTCTGCATTTTTGATCATAGGTGTGAAACACTGGTGCTGGCTTACATTGCAGATCTGTCTGTGTCACATTCCACACTTTCAACTTTTGCATTCATTATGTTTTTCTATATTGGCCTTACATTTTTCACAGAAAATCATCCAAACAATCAGTTTCTTTTTTAATAGTCTGGGTTGTCCACCAGGACTTGTGCAAGGCCTTTGACTTGGTCCTGCACCACATCCTTATCTCTAAATTGGATTTGAAGGCTGGACTATTCGGTGTATAAGGAGTTGGTTGGATGGTCACAGCCAGAGGATTGTGGTTAATGGCTCTATATCCAGGTGGAGGTTGGTCACAAGTGGTGCCCCCCAGGGATCCGTCTTGGACTTTAACACCTTCATCAACGATATAGATGATGGGATTGAGTGCACCCTCAGCAAGTTTGCAGATGACACTAAACTGAGTGGAGCAGTTGGCACCATAGAAGGAAGGGATGCCATCCAGAGGGACCTGGACAGGCTTGAAAGTGGGCCCATGTGAACCTAAGGTAGTTCAACAAGGCCAAGTGCAAGGTGTTGCACTTGGGTCAGGGCAATCTCAGATATGCCTACAGACTGGGAGAACTCCTTGAGAGCAGCCCTGTGGAGAAGGACATGGGGGTCCTGGTGGATGAAAAGCTGGACATGAGCCAGCAGCATGCACTTGCAGTCTAGAAGGCCAACAGTATCTTGGGCTGCATCAAAAGGATGGCCAGCAGGGCAAGGGAGGTGATTGTTCCCCTCTATTCTGCCCTCGTAAGGCCCCATCTGGAGTACTGTGTCTAGGCCTGGGGCCTCCAGCACAAGAAAGATGTGGAGCTGTTGGAGCAGGTGAAGAGGAGGGCCATGAAGATGATCAGAGGGCTGGAGTACCTCTCCTACGAAGACAGGCTGAGGGAGCTGGGCCTGTTCAGCCTGGAGAAGAGAAAGCTCCAGGGAGACCTCATTGCTGCCTTCTGGTACTTGAAGGGAGCTTATAAGCGGGAAGGAGAGTGACTCTTTACATGGACTGATAGTGATAGGACAAGGGGGAATGCCTTTAAACTAAAAAAGAGGAAATTTAGGTTAGATATTAGGAAGACATTTTTTACTAACAGAGTGGTGAGGCACTGGAACAGGTTGCCCAGAGAAGTTGCGGGTGTCCCATCCCTGAAGGCATTCAAGACCAGGTTGGATGGGGCCCTGGGCAGCCTGATCTAGTGGGTGGGAACCCTGACCATGGCAGTGAGGTTGGAACTAAGTGATCTTTAAGGTCCCTTCCAACCTACTCCATTCTATGGTTCTGTGATTCCTCAGACCTGCACAACAGTCTGCAGCTGGGGCCCCTTATCCTTCTCCCCAAATTAATTACACAGTCTTGAGACAAAAGCGAAGTAGGCAATATTTACTGCAGTGGATGTATTTATACAATATATGACAAAACTCACAAGTTTATCACCCCAAATACCATCCTGACATCCTTAGCACCATGATAACATTCATTCTATAAAAGGAGGAAAGAGATCTTGGCAATATCTCAGATGTTTGTCTTAAAAATCTCTCAGTCTTTTTCTCCTCAGATAGGAGAGTGATGCATATATTGTTCATAGAATCATATAGAATCATAGAATGGTTTGGGTTGGAAGGGACCCTTAAGATCAGCTAGTTCCAACTCCCCTGCTATAGGCATGGACACCTCCCTCTAGACCAGGTTGCTCAAAGCCCCATCCAGCCTGGCCTTGAATGCTTACAGGGAGGGGGCATTCACAGCCTTACTGGGCAACCTGTTCCAGTGTCTCACCACTCTCCCAGTAAAGAATTTCCTCCTGATATCTAATCTAAATCTACCCTCTTCCAGTTTAAAACCATTTCCCCTTGTCCTGTCATTATATGCTCTTATAAAAAGTCCCTCTCAAGCTTTCCCATAGGCCCCCTTCAGGTACTGGAAGGCTGCTATAAGGTCTCCTTGGAGCCCCAACTCACTCAGCCCATGCCCATAAGAGAGGTGCTCTAGCCCTCTGGTCATCTTTGTGGCCTTCCTCTGGACCTGCTACAACAGCTCAATGTCCTTCTTGTGTTGGGGGCCCCAGAACCGGACACAGTACTTCAGGTAGGGTCTCAGGAGAGCACAGTAGAGTAGGAGCTCCATGGAGTCTATTTGGAGTCTGTTGATGTAGAGGGCAACACCCCCTCCTCTTCTCTCCTGCCTGTCTTTCCTAAAAAGTTTATACCCATCTATTCCTGCATTCCATTCATGAGAGCCATCCCACCATGTTTCAGTGATGCCAATGACATCACAGTCCTGTAGACACACACATGCCTGCAACTCTTCTTGCTTGTTGCCCGTGCTCCGTGCGTTAGTGTACAGGCACTTGAGTTGGGCTCCTATTATTAATATGTTACAGATCTTCAAACAAGATGTCACTCATCATGACCTTCCTGTGTACAGACCACCCTTTTGTCATGTAGCTCTTTTGCTCCAATTAACAATTCTGCACATCAGATCCCGCACTGCTTTAAGTGCTGCTAGGCAATATGTAGAAGAACACAGATTTCTAAATTTAGATCAAATATCACTTCATGAAGGTTATGAGACATTTGTTTGGGGTACAGAGCAAATTTCTGATTGTTTATGCCAGCTCTTCAAACTTAGTGATTATATTCAGCTCCATCTTGAGGCTGTCAACATGCATGACTTCATATTCTCCCGCTATTAACTTAAGCAATGTGAATACTATGACATTTTTAGACTAGTTTAGTACACTCCTGCAAAGAGAACTGTGTTTTGATCAGACTTTGCCTGGATACCATTATTGTGAAAGCTGTTGGGAGTGGGTTGTGCAGAACCCTGCAGTCTATCTCCCATACCAAAATGATAGACAAAAGCAGTGCTATTTAATTGAACAAAACAACAGCAACAATAAGATCTGGTTTGCTGGGAGTCTCACAGTGCTTATATTGTATATAATTGTATGTATTTTGATACCTGAGCACTTCCCGGTCCAAAGGAAGTGAGCAGCCAAGCACAGGGAGATCTGAGAACATGTTCATATGACAGTGTAAAAACAATGGCCATCAGTCAATCACAAAACAGTATGAATACACATGGGGAAACAGGAAGAGGTGGCTGGTCCTGTCAGCCAATCCAAACAGACCACACGACTAGAAGAGGAGCAGGACTTCCAGGGCAAATGGTACACATGGCTGCCTGCAGGGAACTAAACTTCTGCCAGAAGCTGGGAGTGGAATATCTGTCACTTCTTATCTTGCATAAAAGTTGTCCCTATTACTACACACCATGCAGTATCGATGTCATTAGTAGGTTAAATACGCAAATACATCAATATTTAAGCATTGTGTACTTTTGCTTTATGCAATGTTCTTTTTTTTTTTCAAATGCCAACAGTAAAACACATCAAAACCAGGTATTTTGGCATTCAGAAAAACATTGTTTCCTAGAATCTTTCCAGCAGCAGCTACATTTTAGATATACTTTCTGATCTTATTATATATGACATTAAAAGGTAAGTGATAGTAACCTCCATAGTGAGGTTGTCCAGCATTTCTTCAATATATGCAATTGCACCTAAGAAATCTCGGAACAAGTATTTGGAAATTGTGCACAACAGTCTTTATAGTTATGTTAGATGTCTAAATGTTAATTAGCTATTCATTTCAGATAAACAATACTATAATGCTAGTCAAGGCAAAGGCCCACCCACCCACCTAGGGATGGGGTTGCTCTTCACAGTTAGACTTGATCTTAGAGGTCTTTTCCGACATAAACAATTCCATGATTCTATGTCTAGGTTTTGCGAGCATCTTGAATTTCTCTGTTAGGCATCCTAACAGGAGTGAATTGATCATACTTAGGTCAAGATGCTGAATGTTTTTTTTGTTGTTGTTTGTTTGCAACACTACACGCTCTTAGAAATATTTGTTCTGGGATGCAAACATTTGTTCTTTTCCTTCAATGCAATAGTTTTATAGAAGGCACAAAGGTGAGTACGGATTTATCCAAAATGTTGACTCTAAAGATAATTTTTCAGACTTCACAATGCAATTTTGCAATTAAATGAATCAAACGTAGAGTTGATGGCAAAAGGGACAATCCCACCATTTATCTTTCTTCTCATTTCCTTCCTGCCCAGTATGCTGACCTAAATTAAAAAACTCTTTTTTTTTTTTTTCCTTTGTACAGGTACTTTTTCAATGGAAAGCCTGCTCCAACTCACCACAAAACTTTATGGTCATTAGACCCAACACGTGACTCTGTTTTATTTGTTTTAATAGATGCTGCTCACTCTATTGTTTCTGTAGGATTTGGGTGCAATGCACTTCAGTTATCTTCCAGTGAGCTATGTCCCAGTTCAAATCATGAAGCAGTGGAGTGTGTGGAAACTAGAAGAAATGTAGCTGTAACTAAGTGTTCTTGCTTTCTGTGAATGACCTTGCTTATCCTGGTATGCGATGCTTTATTGTCTCCCACTGTTATATACATGGTGATGGTACTTTATTTGGGATCGGTAAACCTTATGCAGAAATGCTGGCACTTTTTCATTATAATACTCCCTAAATCAAAAGCATTTAAGTCAGATTTTTTAAAAAGTATTTGCGACACAAGGCAGAATTTTTCTGATCAGCTGGGTTTCTTTGTTTGCTTTTTGTTTTTGTTTTTGTTTTTTTTTAAAGATACTCTTGTTAGCATATATTTTGACTGAACAGGTCTATTATAATTGCAGTTCCATTAATGGTAATCTAACCATTAATTAATACTTGTGACTTCCTTGAATTTTAAGAAAAGGATCTTCTGACTGCCCACATACACAAAACTATGGAACAGGATGGGCCATCCAAGGATGATACAGACATAGTTGACTGTTTTCAGTAAAATAGGGGTTAGACAGCCTATATCCTCCAAGTCTTATTTTCATTACTTGTATAATTCTCAGAAAATTGAATAAAAGCAGTCTAATCTCCAAACATTTTACAATTCAAAGTGAAGACCAGAGATAAGTTACAGAAATACAGAACACAGACAATACTCATCAGTACAATAGGTAGTTATCTAAGCATACCAGAGACCTAAGTAGTGTGCTGAATTTTAGCAGACATTATTTGATACAGCATTTTAAAAAGGATAGCAAAAAAACTCAATAGAGATGTGTTGTGGGGGAAAAATAAGTGTACTGATTTGGGAGGAAATTAAATCAATTTATTGTCAATTAAACTTTTAATTACCAATTTAGTACTGAAACAAACAAAAACACATACACACTATTAAGGGAAATTATCCCTTGATTCTGCAAAATCTCTCCTCCTCCTTTTTTTGTTGTCCAATCCCATTACCACACAAAACAACCACTTAGGTAGGGGCAACAGGCAGCACAAGAGATTGGGATCAATGAGTGGTGGTTTTTCCACTGATAACAGTGCCTTTAGAGTCAGATCTCTTGGCCTCTGCTCAGGCTGCCACTCTAGCTCCTGCTCCAGTATGGTCTTCTATTTCCTCTCTCTTCCTGCTCTGGTGTTGTTCCTCTCTCCCCCCATTTTTGTTTTATTTTGTTTTGTTTTGTTTTGTTTTGTTTTCCCCCCAGCATTTATCGCCCTTTCTTAGTTATGCTTTCACAGAGGTGCCACAAGTTTTGTCAATTGGCCCAGCTTTGGCCGGCGATGGAGCAGTTGCCAAGCCAGTAAGAACCAACTGCAACCAGCACAAAGCAGTCTGCTATCTTCTCCCACAGAGATCACCCTTGCAGCTCTCCCCCCAGTCCCCACTACCAAAACAGAATCACATAATTGCAGGGGTTGGCAGGGATCTCAAGAGACCCTTGAGTCCAACCACCCTGCTAAATCAGGTTTCCTACAATAGATCACACAGTTAGGCATCCAGACAGGTCTTGAATATCTACATAGAAGGAGACTACACAACCTCACTGGGCAACCTGTTCCAGTGCTCTGCCACCTTTACTGTAAAGAAGTTCTTCTGCATGTTAGTATGGAACTTCCTATGTTCAAGTTTTAGACCATTACTCTGTCCTATTGCTACACACCAAGAAGAGCCTGGCCTCATCCATTTGCCTCCCACCTCCCTTTAGATATTTATAAACATTTATGAGATGCCCTCTTAGTCTTCTTTTACCCAGACTGAACAGACCCACCAAACTTCTTCCAGGAGATCACTTTCTTTCATGAACTGTCATGGTTTTATGATTTTTCCTTATTGGTATTCAACATCATAACATCATGTAGTGCACTGGGAGTTAAAGTGTTAATGCTCCAGTTCTGGGTACCTGTCTGGAAGAGAAGAAGAATTACATGCCCCAGAGGGTTTTGCAGTCAGAAAGGAGATATAACCCCTGGCAAAGTCACCTAATGCCCCCTTCTTCATCAGGCTCTCCTCCCTGCTGCTCAACCGGACTGTGCATCTCACCTCAGTGTTATGGAGAGACTTATCCACCTTTTCATACTCTCTCTCATTATATTTGATTTATTAGCTTCAATTCTAATTATACTGTATTATGGTGTGTTATCTTGCATTCCGATACTATATTTAGTAAATTAGTTTGCTTCTCCTCAGATTGTTGCCACTGTTTCTAACTATTTTGGGGTCTCCTGTTTCCCTTTTCTGGAGGTGCGGATTTGTGAAATCCCTCTGCCCCGTAAACTGTTGACATTCTTTGTGGAGAATGCAGGCAATGACTGCTTTTTAGCTTTTTAAAATGAATTCTCTCTGCTCTCGGAGAGCTTTGTTGGGAAAGTTTATCTCTTTCACAGGTGCTCACTTAAAAACTTGACCTTGAAAGTGCAGGTGGACTGCCAATATTCTGAGATATTTGTAAACTTTGAGCACTGCTATCTTGCTTCTGTAAAGAGGAAAAAAAAAAAAAAAATTCTGCTTTCTCTTTTATACCTATTTGCAGAGGGAGCTGCTAATTTTACAGAACTTGTGATTTTTAAACAGGTTCCTAGTCTCTCCTTTGAATCCTTTATGCATTTTTTGAATGCTAATCTGATCACGTTGGTAGTCTCCCTGAATGTATTGTTCATTATTTTACTTATTTCACTCATTATCTGGATTTACAATATTCTGAGGAAGCCTTCCCCAGAACCAGAGAATACTGAGCGGCAGGGAGTGTGGAGAGGCTTGGGAGAGACTTTAGAGAGATGGACATCTTCAGTGTCATGGAACTTTACTCCTGAACACCTGAAAGACCCCGAGAGCTTAAACATTTATTTGAGACAGGAATGTTGCGGCTCAGGCAGATCTGAGGAGGCAAAAATGATTTGGGGCCTGGCTAATGCTTATCGGGCCTTATTCAATACTATCCCAGAGAGGGAGAGAGTTTGTGAAATTGAGAGAGTCTCCGTTCTGAAAGAGTGTCTTAGAGCTGAGAGGGATAGTCTCAGGGAGACAGTACAAAATGAGTGAGAGAGTCTGAAAGCCGAAAAGGAGAGTTTCCAGGAGGGACTAGGAGCCAAGAGGGAGAATCTCCGGGCTGAGAGAGAGAGCCTCCTAGTCTAGAGAAAAGACCTCCAATCTGAGAGATAAAAGCCCTCTGAATTGAGAGACTCCCTGCAATCCAAACTTGACAACCTTCAATTTTAACAAGACACCCTCCAGTCCAAACGAGATGCTCTCCAGTCCGAACGAGACACCCTCCAGTCTGAGAGGGACATCCTCAAATCCGAACGGGATGCACTTTGTACTGGGCAAGACGGCTTCCAGTTCACAATATTTAGTCTCCAAACTGAACAAAGCAACATTCAGGCTCATCAATTCATGCTCGAATCTGAACTAATTATCCTCATATTCGAATGAGACAGACTCCAAGCCAAGCTGGAGAGTGAGAATATTGGAACTGACCAACCTGACCAACCACAGGAGGCACCAGAATCGATGTCAGTTGCCCCTGTAAGAGGACGGAAAATGAAATGAATCTCTACTCAGAACAGAAGAAAGAGGAGGAGGTGAAAGTAGAGGAAGCAGTCCCTGTAAGAGAAGAGGAGGAAAGAGGTCCAGAGGAGTAGCTTTGAGATCCGGAGGAAGTGCCCCTGAGTCCAGGGGAAGGGCCCTCAATAAGACTGTGGTCACCAATGCCCAGGAGGGTAACAAGAAGTCCTAAAAGGGTAAGAGGTGAGCAAGACATCGTTACCATTTTTGATCAATCTCTGAAAATGAATGAAAAAGAATTTCCACACCACACAAATGAGCCTATAGTTGCCTCATTACTTTGATGTTCAGACAATGGGGCCAACAGTGTGTGGCTAGACAGTAGAGAAGGTCGCCAACTGGGTGGTGTTGCTAGGGACTCAGCCATTGACAGAGGTATTAGTACATGCCAGAATGGGTCCTTCACCCTCTGGAAGTGGATGATGATAACTGCAAAAGAAAAATACCTCTTCAAAGATTATTGGATGCCTATGAAAAAGAAATGGACGGCTATGAAAAAAGGCATTTGCTATTTGAGAGAATAAGCTGCAGTGGAAATGTTACATAGCCCCACATTGATTCCTGACGAGCCAGACCAAGAGCATGATACTGAGAGAGTCAGGTGTACACCAAATATGTGGCATATATTCACAAAGACTGCACCAGAAAGGTATGCCAAAACATTTGCAGCAGCGTATGGCAGAGGGGAAAAAAGGCCCCTTATAAATGAACTAATAAACTTCAAGATTTTGAGTTACATTTAAGCCCTCTACGAGCTCGTGTTTCAGCCACTGCAAAAGAAGCTGAAAAACTGGACAGAATGGAGAGCAATCAAGAAGATATAATAGATGAACTGTCTACCATGCTTAATGCTGATGAATCCATGGTGGTACCAGATACATCTGAAAGAGACCAGGATTCCCAAAACTTCCTACTGGAGGGGCTGATCAACTTGGTTTTCTCCCAACCTCCATCATCCAACATCTCAGCTATCAGAAGAAGACATCCTCCTGCTCGAGCAAGTGACAACAGTAAGACTATGTCGCATTTGGCCCTGTGGCGTTACCTGCATGACCATGGAGAAGATATGAAGGAGTGGCATAAAAAACCCACTCCTACACTTCAAGCACGGGTAAAAGAATTACAGGACAGATCAACCACCAAGGTGAACTTCTCCAAAAAGGTGATTGCTTCAGTTGCTGAGGGACACGGCAATAGCCGTAAGAGCAACAGAGGTAATAAACAGAGGGGCCCTGCCCCCAGCCAGGGGGGAAGGGATAATAGAGTGTATTGGACTATGAGGATTCAATGGCCTGGAACATCAGAACCACAGATGTATAAGGCACTGGTGGACACTGGTGCTCAGTGCACCCTAATGCCCTCGAGTCACCAAGGGACAAAATCAACTTATATTCATGGGGTGACTGGGGGTTCCCAAGTGCTGACTATGTTGGAGGCCGAAATCAGCCTCACTGGTAAAGACTGGCAAAAGCACCCTATTGCAACTCGCCCAGGGGCTCCATGTATACTTGGTATTGATTACTTCAGAAGGGGATACTTTAAGGACCCCAAAGGGTATTGATGGGCCTCTGGAATAGCTGCTGTGGACACAGAAGGTGTTAAGCAGATGTCTGTTTTGCCTGGCCTATAAGAAGATCCATCTGTTGTGGGGTTGCTACGAGTGAAAGAGCAACAGGTACTGATAGATACAAAAAAAGTGCACAGATGGCAGTACCGCACCAACAGGGATTCCTTGCTCCCCATTCAGAAGTTGATTTGTCAACTAGAGAGTCAGGGAGTGATCAGCAAAACTCACTCGCCTTTTAAAAGCCCCATATGGCCAGTGCGTAAAGCCAGTGGAGAATGGAGGCTGACAGTGGACTACCGTGGCCTGAATGAAGTCACACCCCCACTGAGCGCTGCTGTGCCCGATATGTTAGAACTCCAATATGAACTGGAGTCAAAAGCAGCCAAATGGTATGCCACCATTGACATTGCTAATGCCTTTTACTCCATTCCTTTGGCCAAAGACTCTAGGCCACAGTTTGCTTTCACCTGGAGGGGTGTTCAGTATACCTGGAACCGTTTGCCCCAGGGGTGGAAACATAGCCCAACCATTTACCTTGGGTTGATCCAAGCTGCACTGGAAGAGGGAGGTGCTCCTGAGCACTTACAGTACATTGATGACATTATTGTGCAGGGCAACACAGCAAAGGAAGTTTTTGAGAAAGGAGAACAAATACTCCAGATCTTTCTGAATGCGGGTTTCGCTATTAAGCGAAGCAAAGTGAAAGGACCTTCCCAGGAAATTCATTTCCTAGGTATAAAGTGGCAAGATGGCCGTCATCACATCCCAAGGGCTGTGATCAATAAAATCACTGCCATGTCTCCACCCACTAATAAGAAAGAGACACAGTCTTTTCTGGGTGTAGCGGGCCTTTGGAGAATGCATGTTCCAAACTACAGCCTCATTGTAAGCCCCCTTTATCAGGTGATGTGGAAGAAGTATAATTTTACATTGGACCCTAAGCAGCAGCAGGCAAGTAAAACAGGAGATAGCCTGAGCCGTGGCCCTGGAGCCAGTACGGATGGGACAGGATGTGAAGAACATGCTCTACACTGCCGCTGGAGAGAAAGGCCCCACTTGGAGTTTGTAGCAAAGAGCCTCAGGAGAGACCCGAGTCTGGCCCCTGGGATTCTGGAGTCGAACATACACAGGGTCTGATGAGGGCTACACTCCAACTGAAAAGATCTTAGTCACGTATGAGGGGGTTTGGACTGCTTCCATACTGAAGCATCTCCTTCTGTCACCTTGACTGCAAGTGATGAACTGGATGTTCAGGGGAAAGGTTCCCTCCACCCATCATGCTGCTGATGCCACTTGGAGTAAGTGAATTGCATTGATTACGCAGTGAGCTCAGATGAGGAACCTCACCTTTCCAGGAATCCGAGAGGTGATCATGGACTGGCCTGAAGGCAAAAAGTTTGGAACATAACCAGGACGAGAGGTATCACATGCTGAAGAATCCCCACTATACCATGAAGGTAAAGGAGAATGCAAGCCAATTTGCAGAGGTAAAGGCTGTCTAGCTGGCCTTAGATGTTGCTGAATGGGAGAGGTGGCTAATGCTCTATCTTTTACACTGACTCAAGGATGGTAGCAAATGCCTTATGGGGGTGGTTATAGCAGTGGGAGCAAAATAACTGGCAAAGAAGGGGTAAACCTATTTGGGCTGCTGAACTGTAGAAAGACATTGCTGCCTGAATAAGGAATATGGTTGTAAAGGTGCACCATGTAGATGCTCATGTGCCCAGGAGTCGGGCTACTGAATAACAACAAAATAGCCATCAGGTAGATCGAGCCTCCAAAATTGAGGTGGCTCAAGTAGATTTGGACTGGCAACACAAGAGTGAATTATTTCCAGCTCGGTGGGCCCATGAGACGTCGGGCCATCATGGAAGAGATGCAACATGTAAGTGGGCTAGAGACCGAGGGGTGGACTTAACTATGGACGTTATTGCACAGGTTAGTCATGACTGTGACACATGCGCAAGCCAAGAGGATGAAACCTCTCTGGGAGGATGGGCAATGGGAAAAGTATAAATATGGGGAGTCATGGGAGGTTGATTATATCACCTTGCCACGATCTCACAGTGGTAAGCGTTTTTTGCTTACTATGGTAGAGGCAACCACTGGGTGGCTTGAAACATATGCAGTACCCCATGCTACTGCCCAAAACACCATATTAGGTCTCAAGAAACAAGTCCTATCGAGACATGGCACTCCAGAACGAATTGAGTCAGATAATGAGACTCATTTCAAACATTCCCTTGTAAATACTTGGGCCAAAGATCATAGCATTGAGTGGATTTATCATAACCCCTATCATGCACTAGCTTCTGGTAAAATTGAATGCTACAGTGGGTTTTTAAAAACCATGTTGAAAGCAATGGATTGTGGAACATTTAAGCATTGGGAGAAGCATTTGGCAGAAGCCACCTGGTTGGTCAACACTTGAGGATCAATCAGTCACGTTGGTCCTGCTAGCTCCCTACATACTGTCAAGGGAGATAAGGTCCCTGTAGTACATGTAAAGAACATGTTGGGAAAACCGGTTTGGGTCTTTCCTGCTGCTCGGAAGGGTAAAACTTTTTGTGGAACTGTTTTTTCTCAGGGACGAGGGTCCACTTGGTGGGTGATCCAGAAAAACAGGGATGTTCAATGTGTACCACAAGGGAATTTGATGTTGGTGGAGTGCAGTCAGTAATTCCATGTGTATGTATATAGGTTTGTGTGTGTGTGTGTTTAATTCTTGTTAATTATGGTTTGTTTGTATATATTAAGGATGATGCTGTGATGTAGAATAAGGGGTGGAATGTCATGGTTTTATGATTTTTCCTTATTGGTATTCAACATCATAACATCATGTAGTGCACTGGGAGTTGAAATGTTAATGCTCCATTTCTGGGTACCGGTCCAGAAGAGAAGAATTACATGCACCAGAGGGTTTTGCAGTCAGAAAGGAGATATAACCCCTGGCAAAGTCACCTAATGCCCCCTTCTTCATCAGGCTCTCTTCCCTGCTGCTCAACCGGACTGTGCATCTCACCTCACTGTTATGGAGAGGCCTATCCACCTTTTCATACTCTCTCTCATTATATTTGATTTATTAGCTTCAATTCTAATTATATTGTATTATGGTGTGTTATCTTGCATTCCGATACTATATTTAGTAAATTAGTTTGCTTCTCCTCAGATTGTTGCCGCTGTTTTTAATTATTTTGGGGTCTCCTGTTTCCCTTTTCCAGAGGTGCGGATTTGTGAAATCCCTCTGCCCCTCTAGTCATGGAACTGGGCTGAACCAGCCCATAAACCATCGACATGAACTGAGGAGCTTTGAACAGGACACTACTCTAAATGCTGCCTCACCAGGGTAGAGTAGAGCAGAAGGGTTATCTCCCTCGAACTTCTGACCATGCTCTTTTTTATGCACCCCAGGATACCATTGTCTTCTTGTCCACATGGGCACACTGCTCGCTCAAAAACCTTGCTAATTATTCCCAATACAAAATGTCACAAGGGAACTATTCCAGAACGTGCTTTTTTCTATTCTGCTGGGAACATCAAGATTTAAAAATCTCAACAGTAAACATGAGATTATACAGTGGAGTTGAGCTACTGTTTTTTGAACATGCCAGGAAGGAAAATATTTACTAAGCCAGGAAAATGATGATTGCAACAGGAAGAGTTATTTTATTTTAACACTTCTGATCTGGAATGTGTTATGTCTGATATATCTTTCAGTTGTGCTTCTTAAGGATAAGAGGTCATAGTAATCTTAAAACACAATAGTTACTCATGTTCCTTATATTCATTAAATGTTCTGCCCTAATAGGAATCTGAGGAAAATAAAAAACCTACCAAGAAATACAGTGCATAGAAATAAAAAGCCTTTGAATTACACATTCATAGGGAATCACCATCTTAATATGCTATTCCCAAAGTTACATAGGGAATTCAGGATTCAAGACTGTCTGAAACCTTAGAAAGACTCTGAAAACAGAAGAATGGGAGATCCACCACTGACCTTAAACATAGCAACTTCAATCCTAAAGTATTTCATAGAATCATAGAATCTTTTGAGTTGGAAGGGACCCTTAAAGGTCATCTAGTCTAACCCTCCTGCAATGAACAGGGACATGCAGAGCTAGATCAGGCTGATCAGAGAATGATCCAGCCTCTTCTTGAAAGTCTCCAG
Organism: Centrocercus urophasianus; assembly: GCF_019232065.1. Classification (NCBI taxonomy): domain Eukaryota; kingdom Metazoa; phylum Chordata; class Aves; order Galliformes; family Phasianidae; genus Centrocercus; species Centrocercus urophasianus. The sequence goes on from NW_024885043.1 coordinate 42,731, forward strand.
GGACAGGGCATCCACCACATCTCTGGGCAACCTGTCCCAGTGCCGCATTACCCTTATTGTCAAAAACTTCTTCCTTATATCCAGTCTAAATCTCCCCTCTTTTCATTTGAAATCTGTATGGGAACTGCTGAGTCACGGCCTGAACCTCTGATTAATCACTTGAGGTGAGCCTTGAGTCAGCCAGAGGAGCACAGGTGAAGGCAATTCACCTGTGCTGCCGGAAGGGGGGGAGCCAGGCTCCACCCCTCCTGGACCTATTTAAGAGCTGGCTACCAGAGGGGAAGGATCTCTTCTGGAGATCCCCTCTTTGGTATCTTCTGGTGCGCTCAACCCAAGGGTAAGCTCTTCCACTTATTCTCTTTCGTGATCGTTGTCTGCTTTGCCTTACTCTCATTGATTGTATTGCAATTGTAACATCTTGGTTATACGAAATTATAACATCTTGGTTATACACTTGGTGAGCCAGGCAGGCTGAATATACTGAAATTAACATCATGTCTTTTCTGTGGAATTTCTATAAATGGGTCAAGGGGGAGAACAATACTCCTCTAGAGAAAATGATTCCAGGGCAGATCCCAGGATTTGAGGGATCACCCTATTATGAGTTAGCTGCCATCATTGAAAAATGGGGTCCCTTACGCGTTATGGGCAATCTCTCCCCATATCGCATGGCGGACTATTTTCAAGGACTTGGCAAGGATGTCTTCACTACCAAAGAAAGACAACTGGCTGCCTCCATGGTGGCATGGCCATTATTAACCGCTTTAAATCATGCGGACTTAAGAAATAATACTTTGGAAACTGAAAATCAGCTTTTGAAAGACCGCATTGAAAAGCTGGAGCACGAACTTGGCGTTTTAACAGGGAAGAAGCCAATTCTACATCTTCCCGTAGGCCAAATTCGTAACATTTCAATAAATGATGACCAGACTCCTGAATCAACAGACTTCGTTGATCAGGAGAACAAGAAATCCAAATCAGACCTTGAATGTCCAATTCTAACTGATCCACTGGAAGTCCGTCCTGTTGTAACCCAAAAAACAAAAAAAGTACAGGACAGACCGGCAGGGGTGCCGCCTGATCAATGGCCCCCTGCCCAGACTCATCTACATGTTACAGCTCGGCCATACACAGCAACAGAATTAATGGACTTAGTACAACGATTTCGGCAGAAGCCTAGAGAAAGTGTGCCGGCTTGGTTATTGAGATTGTGGGATTCTGGGGCAGAAAGTGTCTTGGTGAATGGCCCAGAAATAGCCCAGTTGGCCACCATGACCGTCCACCCTGCTCTCAGACAGAGGTTATACGTAGGCAATCAATATCGTGATGAAAACCATTCCATACTAGAATGGTTAATGGCGGCCTGCCGTATGGTATGGCCGAATAAATCAGACATACCGTTACATACAGGTATGTGGTCCTCCATGGAAGACCTTCAAAACTATATCCGTGATCTGGGTGTAAGAGAGGCCATCTATGAAGATACATTTGATGGCCCTGATATGGTTAAATTTTCAGCAGGGATGAGAGATTTAATTCTACAGCAAGCTCCCTCCCATCTGTACGGCACCCTAGTTTCCATATTAAATCCCCTTGTAGCATCAGAAGCCGTAGTCCAGCAGGCTGCCCAGTTAGTTGCCGACCTGGGAGAAACAGAACGCCTGCGGACTAGGCGCAATATTCGGTTTTTGGAGGAAGCAGAGGTCCTGCCGGTAAATAAAACCAAAATGCTGGCTACTCGAGCTCCTCCATCGGGACTCATAAGGGTATCCCGAAAACAAATGTTTAATGATTTAATTCGGGCTGGGGTCCAATTTGCTAAGATCGACCGCCAGCCCAACCATGTCCTTCTCCAGCTCTGGAGACAACTAAAGGACAATCAAAAATTCCAGAGCTACCCTAGGAAATCAAGGGTAAGAGCTATAGAGAGGGTTCCAACAACAACATGGAACCTAGAAGATTTTATTATTCCAAACAGGAAAAAGAAGCCACCTCAGGTGTCTCGGGCCACAATGCCTGAGCCGTCAGAAGCGAAAGAACTGGCCCTAGCACAATTCATGCAGTGACAAGGGATGTTAGTCCCCGTAGGGCCTCCAGACGGGACCAGAGGCCCTATGTAGAATTAACGATTTATTGATCCCGAAAAAATATTCAGAGAGTTATGGCACTAGTAGACACAGGAGCAGAAACATCAATTATCTATGGAGATCCGGGAAAATTTGATGGCGACAGAGTGATGATTGGTGGTTTTGGGGGACAGACTATTCCTGTCACCCAAACATGGTTAAAATTGGGGGTTGGGCGTCTCCCACCCTGGGAGTACAAGGTGTCTATTGCCCCAGTCCAAGAATACATCCTGGGCATAGACATTCTATGGGGTCTGGCTCTCCAAACAACTGTGGGAGAGTTCAGACTTCGACAAAGATGTATCAGTATCCGGGCGGTGCAGGCAATATTAAGAGGCCATGCGAAACATGAGCCTGTTTGCCTGCCGAAACCGTGCCGGATTACTAATGTAAGACAGTATAGACTCCCGGGTGGGCAAGATGAAATATCGAGGACGGTGCAGGAATTAGAAAAAGTGGGCATTATAAGACCTGCACACAGCCCATATAACTCCCCCTTATGGCCAGTGCAAAAGTCGGATGGCACATGGAGGATGACAGTAGATTACAGAGAATTAAATAAGGTCACGCCGCCTATTCATGCGGCCGTACCCAATATTGCCTCCCTAATGGACACATTGAGTAGGGAGATAAAAACCTATCATTGTGTCCTAGATCTAGCATTCTTCAGTATCCCAATTGCTGAGGAATCGCAAGATCAGTTTGCGTTTACGTGGGGAGGCAGGCAGTGGACCTTTCAGGTCCTGCCACAGGGGTACGTGCATTCACCAACGTATTGTCACAATCTAGTGGCGCGTGACCTGGCTGACTGGAGAAAACCTGATGATGTTAACCTATATCATTATATTGATGATCTCCTGTTGACATCCGACTCACTGGAGGCAGTAGGACAGGCAGCAGATTCATTAACTGCCTATTTACAACAAAGGGGATGGGCTATAAATCCCCAAAAGGTGCAAGGTCCAGGCCTGTCCGTAAAATTCCTGGGGGTGGTTTGGTCAGGAAAGACCAAAGTGCTACCCAGTGCTGTTATAGATAAGGTTCAGGCGTTCCCAGTCCCTACAACATCAAAGCAGCTGCAAGAGTTTCTAGGTATATTGGGTTATTGGCGTTCCTTTATACCTCACCTAGCGCAGCTGCTAAGGCCACTATACAGACTCACAAAAAAGGGGCAGCTATGGGACTGGGGGAAAACCGAACAGGATGCTTTCCAACAAGCAAAACTGGCAGTTAAACAAGCTCAGGCATTGGGTATATTCGATCCTACCCTCCCAGCCGAGTTGGACGTTCATGTTACTCAAGACGGCTTCGGTTGGGGCCTGTGGCAACGCCAGAGTTCTGTTCGAACCCCCATTGGTTTCTGGTCTCAGGTTTGGCACGGAGCAGAAGAAAGATACAGCATGATTGAAAAACAGTTATTGGCTGCCTATTCGGCATTACAGGCGGTAGAGCCAATAACTCAAACAGCTGCAGTTATAGTCAAGACGACTCTGCCAATTCAGGGGTGGGTGAAAGATCTGACCCACCTTCCTAAGACAGGGGTGGCCCAAGCACAAACAGTGGCACGATGGGTCGCCTATCTCAGCCAAAGGAGCAGTCTGTCTTCATCCCCCTTGAAAGAAGAACTTCAGAAGATCCTAGGCCCAGTTACGTATCACAGTGATGCACCAAAAGAAATACTGGTCGCTCCACCAGAGAAGAGTCCCGTTCAGGAGGGAAAATATCCTATCCCTGAAGATGCCTGGTACACAGATGGGTCCAGCAAGGGCAACCCGAGCAAGTGGAGAGCAATAGCATACCATCCTTCCACCGAGACAATCTGGTTCGATGAGGGGGATGGTCAGAGCAGCCAATGGGCAGAACTGCGAGCCGTGTGGATGGTTATAACCAAGGAACCCGGTGATGGTATCCTGAACATCTGCACAGATAGTTGGGCTGTGTACCGGGGGCTCACTCTTTGGATTGCACAGTGGGCCACCCAGGAATGGACTATCCACGCCCGACCGATCTGGGGCAAAGACATGTGGTTAGATATATGGAATATGGTCAAACACAGGACTGTACGTGTCTACCATGTTTCTGGTCATCAGCCCCTACAGTCACCGGGAAACGATGAAGCCGACACACTGGCCCGAGTTCGATGGATTGAGAATTTGCCATCTGAGAACATCGCCCGCTGGTTACATCAGAAGCTACGGCATGCTGGACAAAAGACAATGTGGGCAGCTGCTAAAGCATGGGGACTGCCCATACAACTATCTGATATTGTCCAGGCATGCCAGGATTGCGACGCTTGCTCCAAGATAAGACCGAGATCGTTGCCCGAAACAACAGCCCATCTTGCTAGGGGACACAATCCTCTCCAGCGATGGCAGGTCGATTACATCGGGCCCCTTCCTCGTTCCGAAGGGGCAAGATATGCCCTGACCTGTGTCGACACTGCAAGTGGGCTGCTGCAGGCCTATCCAGTACCGAAAGCAAACCAGGCATATACCATCAAGGCACTCACTAAACTGATGTCTGCCTATGGGACACCTCAAGTCATCGAGAGCGACCAAGGGACTCATTTTACTGGTGCAACGATACAGCGCTGGGCAGAAGAAAATAACATCGAATGGCGATTTCACCTGCCATATAATCCAACGGGGGCAGGCCTCATCGAACGATATAATGGTATTCTTAAGGCTGCCCTGAAGACAGACTCCCAGTCCTTGCAGGGGTGGACAAAAAGACTGTATGAAACCCTGCGGGACCTGAATGAAAGACCTCGAGATTGCAGACCCAGTGCCCTGAGAATGTTGCAGACGACATGGGCCACCCCGCTTAGGATCCAAATTACGGGCACTGATCATCAGGTAAGACCCCAGATTGGTAATGAAAATAATCTTCTGCTCCCTGCCCCTGAAAACTTAGAGCCAGGAACCCATAAAATAAAATGGCCCTGGAAGGTGCAGGTAGGACCCAAGTGGTGTGGCCTACTTGCACCTTGGGGGAGACTATTGGAGGTGGGAGGCTCAGTAGTCCCTCCAGTAATAGGTACATGGCCTACTGATATTGTGGTCAACACTCCGATCTTTATTGCTAAAGGGACCCCCATCCTGTCCCTATGGCAGATCAGGACACCTATATTAGGGAAATCCCTGTATTAGGGAAAGCTTACCCTTTGTTAACCTGATCATTGGTTCATGCCGTGAAGGGGTGGAGTGTATGGGAACTGCTGAGTCACGGCCTGAACCTCTGATTAATCACCTGAGGTGAGCCTTGAGTCAGCCAGAGGAGCACAGGTGAAGGCAATTCACCTGTGCTGCCGGAAGGGGTGGAGCCAGGCTCCACCCCTCCTGGACCTATTTAAGAGCTGGCTACCAGAGGGGAAGGATCTCTTCTGGAGATCTCCTCTTTGGTATCTTCTGGTGCGCTCAACCCAAGGGTAAGCTCTTCCACTTATTCTCTTTCGTGATCGTTGTCTGCTTTGCCTTACTCTCATTGATTGTATTGCGATTGTAACATCTTGGTTATACGAAATTATAACATCTTGGTTATACAGAAATCATTTCCCCTTGTCCTATCACAACAGACCCTGCTAAAGAGACTGTCTCCTCCTTTTCTATACCCTCCCTTTAGATACTGAAAGGCTGCTATCAGGTCTCCCTAGAGCCTTCTCTTCTCCAGGCCAAACAGTCACAGCTCTCTTAGCCTGTCCTTGTAGGAGAGGTGTTCCATCCCTTGGATCATTTTTGTGGCCCCCCTCCGGATGCGTTCCTACAGGTCCATGTCTCTCCTGTACTGAGGACTCCACAACTTGACACAGTACTCCAGGTGAGGCCTCACCAGCTCAGAGTAGAGGGGCAGGATCACCTCCCTCAACCTGCTGGCCACGCTTCTTTTGATACAACCCAGGATATAGTTGGCTTTCCAGGCTGCAGAGGCCCATTGCTGGCTCATGTCCAGCTTCCCATCCACCAGTACGCCCAGGTCCTTTTCAGCAGGGCTGTGCTCAATCCTTTCACCCCCCAGCTTGTATTGGTAGTGGATGTTGCCTTGACCCAGGTGCAAGACCTTAAACTTGGATTTGTTGAACCTCACAAGGTTCTCCTGGGCCCACTGCTCAAGCCTGTCTAGGTCCCTCTGGATGGCATCCCGTCCCTCTTTCCTCTGGTGTGTCGATCGCACCCCACAGCTTGGTGTCATCCGCAAACTTGCTGACTCAATCCCAATGTCAATGTAATTGATGAAAATATTAAAGAGCATCTGTCCTTATGCTGACCCCTGAGGGGCACCACTCGTCACTGATCTCCATCCAGACATCAAACCACTGACCACCACTCTCTGGGTACAATCTTACAACCACTTCCATGTCCATCAAACAGTCCACCCATCAAATCCTTATCTTTCCAGTTTGGAGAGATGGATGTTGTTGGGTACTGTGCCTTACTGAAGTTCAGAGAGATGCCATCAGTGGCTCTTCCCTTGTCCATTGACACAGTTACTCCATCATAAAAGGCCACTACATTGGTCAGGCAGGACTTGCCCTTGATGAAGCCATGCTGGTTCTCCCCTATCACCTCCCTGTCTTCTGTGTGCCTTAGCATAGCGTCCAGGAATATCTGCTTCATGATCTTCCCTGGAACAGAAGTGAGGCTGACGCGTTCATAGTTCCTTGGATCGTCCTTTCTACTCTTCTCAAAAATGGGTGTGACATTGCCTTTTTCCACCTGATTGTCATGATTTTTCAAATATCATTGAGAGTGGCTTGGCCACTACATCAACCAATTCCCTCAGGACTCTGGGATGCATTTCATTGGTACCCATAGACTTGTGGATACTCAGGTTCCTCAGGTGGTTGCAAAGCCCTTGCCAAGTCCAGTTCCAGTTGGGCCTTGGCCTTCCTAACCCCATCTCCAGACAATCTAGCAGCAACTCTGTACTCCTCCCATGTTACCTGTCCCTACTTTCACTGCCTGTGCATTTTCTTACACTTCAGTTTGACCAGCAGGTCCCAGTTATGATGCTACGTTTTGATTCTAGTAGAAAAACAATGTTCATAGTTGCCTGCTAAGCCAAGGCAATTTGCAGCAAAGGGCCCAAGGACCTGAGAGGGAACAGAATTAGGACAGCTGACTTAAATTGGCCAAAGGGAAATTCCATACCATACGACATCATGCAGAAGGAGTTTTGAAGGGGATGGGAGTTCATTTCTCTTTCTTCCACTGCTCAGGAGGCTAGCTGGGCATTGGTCGGGAGGTAGTGAGCAATTACTTGTGCATCACTTGTTATATACATTTATATACATATACACTTGTTATATACATTTATATACATATATATAGTTTTAGTTTTATTTTTATTCTCTCCCCCATCCCACTGGGAAGGGGAGGAGTGAGTGAATGACTGTGTGGTGCTCAGCCACCTGCTGGGTTAAACCACAACATGCCTTCTTGGAGGATAACTCCTTAATTCTTTTGAAGTATTTTCCTTGAGTTTCTCTGCTGCCTTCTCCTAGTGTCTCAATGGTCCCTGGCTCATTGCCTTAAGGTTTCAAGTGTGCTGCAGTGTTGCCAGCACATCTCAGGGCAGCAGGTTGAGGGTCCCCACTAGCACCATGTGATCTTCCCCGGCACAGATGTGAGACTGAAAGGTCAGTAGTTCCTGGGATCATCCTTTTTACCTTTCTTAAAAAATGGGTGTGAAGTTGCCTTTTTTCCAGTCACCAGGGACTTCACCTGATCACCATGACTTTTCAAATATCATTGAGTGGCTTGGCAACTACATCAGCCAATTCCCTTAGGACTCTGAAATGCATCTCATTGGGATCCATAGACTTGTGGATGTTCAGGTTCCTCAGGTGGTCATGAACCTGATTTTCGCTTACAGTGGGAGGGACACTGCTTACCCTTTCCCCTCCTACCAAACATTTGAGGGCTGTGTGACGAGCAGTTATCAGACAAGACTGAAGCAAAAAAAGTTGCTGAGCCTTCTCTTTGTCTGCTGTTACCAGCCTGCCTGTGTCACTCATTATGGGGAGTACACCCTCCTGGACTTGTATTTTCTGGTTGAGGTACCTGTAGAAGCCTTTCTTGTTCTTAGTACCTCTTGCCAAGTTCAGTTCAAGATGGGCCTTGGCTTTCCTGATTCCATCCCTACGCAGCCTAGCAGCTTGCGAGCAATCTTAAACTTCAGCAGAGATATGCTCCCCCAAACTCTGATACTAAATCAAACAAACCACAAACTCTGAAAATGAACGTTAAGAATAGCCACACTACTGAACAATTCCATGAAATGCAACTGCAGAGGTTGAATACAAGGCACTTCAATTAAAGTAGCCAGCACTGTTAGTACAAGGGAACTATCAGCTACAACATGGTCAGAAAAAGGAATTTGCATTCCACTACGTCACATGTGACAGTGAAAAATCAAGAGATCACTTCAAAGATGGCAAGTGGACTCAACAACTGGTCACCATGATAATAAAGTTCTCCCTATTGAAGTCTACTATAAGTTATCAATATAAAAAAAAAAACAAAACTGGAATATTAACAGAAAACTGAAAATTAAAAATGGAGTTATCCTCTATTCAAACTATCATCTGCAACTGAAGGCCTAAAATTCAGCAGCTAATCTATATGTTATATAGTAAATTGTTTAAATGTGTAGAACTACTTTTGAAATTAATATCTATTTTCACTATTTGGAGGTGCAGACCTTGAATATCACATGAACATTCACCACTAATGTAAAAAATAAACAAACAAAGCCACACTAAATGCTACTTGGGGCAGTACAGGGCAACAGACTATAAAGAATGTAAGTCTAATACAGTCACCACAGTTCATGACAACCATGTGCAATGGATCCACAAACTGTTGAAATATATAAAGCTTCTAGCCAGCAGGTCGAGGGAGGTGATCCTACCCCTCTACTCTGCCCTGGTAAGGCCTCATCTGGAGTACTGTGTCCAGTTCTGGGCTCCCCAGTACAAAAAAGACAGGGATCTCTTGGAAAGAGTCCAGCAGAGGGCCACAAAGATGGTGAAGGGCCTGGAGCATCTCTCTTATGAAGAAAGGCTGAGTGAACTGGGTCTGTTCAGCCTTGAGAAAAGAAGGCTGAGAGGGGAGCTGATCCAGGTCTATAAATATCTAAAGTGTGGGGGGCAGAGTGGCAAGGCCAGACTCTTTTCAGTGGTGTGTGGAGACAGGACAAGGGGAAACAGCCAGAAACGGGAGCATAGGAAGTTCCACACAAATGTGCGCAAGAACTTCTTTACAGTGAGGGTGATGGAGCACTGGAACAGGCTGCCCAGGGAGGTTGTGGAGTCTCCTTCTCTGGAGATGTTCAAGACCCACCTGGACGCCTACTTGTGCGGCCTGGTGTAGGGAACCTGCTTTGGCAGGGGGGTTGGACTCGATGATCTCTGGAGGTCCCTTCCAACCCCTACGACTCTGTGATTCTGTGATTCCAAGTAAGCGAGTGAAACAAGACCTCACATAGCATGGATTTACAGCAGTTTTACAACATATTACACAAAAGAAACATAAAAAGGTATTTTTCTCAACCTCTTCAGGAGCCTAACCAATTCACCTCCAAAATTTTGCATGCCAAAACAAAATTTCCAGTTTAGATTAATACAAAGTTAAATCCACCCACTATCACATAGTAGAAGTATTAATAAGTACTGTGTATCATATAATTATTTAATTTCACTATTATTCGAAAATTACTTTAGTGATCCCAGGTCCATTTTTCACTGTTCACAGATAAACTACAAATTAACTACACTGTTTCAAGAAACTCAACACCTGTCCTTGTCATGGAGATGTAGATGGAAGCAGTCTGGACATTCACATAAGGAAAGTCACTTTCCCCATTCTTTTAAGTCATGTGGTATGCTGATATCTAGGCAATATTTTCTTTGGATAGCAAGTGGGCCTCATCTTGATATGGAGAAAGTACCAATTAGAAAAAGCAATACCAATAAAGAGCAATAATTTCAAAATTTTGTTATTTGTTAAGATAGCGATCAAGTATCAAACTGCCCTGGTGATTTTACCCAATATTACCTTGTTGGATAACTTGTTGAAGGTAAAAAGACTGACTGCTGCACAAATGCACTGACATATCAAATTACAGACTTCTGCTCAGACTTTGCAGTCTAGATATATTACAGATGGTTTGGGATCCATTACATAGATACACATTCCAAAATGTAATCTGGATGATTCCACTCAAGTTTTACATTGCTGTAAACTCAATATTATCATTTATTTTCTCTTCCAGGTAATCAATACTTGTTAATGGGAATGGAAAAAGTTGAAGAAAAATAGCCACAGATTTTTTTTTAATGTATTAATATATGATACTTAATTTTAGCACTTAAATGTAGTTACTATTTATCAGTACAAACTATGATTATGCTAAGCCAGTTCTTCACTAGAAGCTTCCAAAGCAAAATAGCTAAAGAAAAAAGTTAGGACATTACTTTAGGGCACTGCTCAGGTTGATGGTCATGGCTACAATAAAACATCTAGAAAGCATCACATTCATGTTTTGCACCTTGAGCATTCATCATTAAGTTAAAATCTAGATATGCTTCTCCATGTCAGATTATTTTACTTACACCCCCAAAAAACCCTACATTCAAACATTCAAATGTTATTTTGTTTTTACTTTTTTTTTTAGCTATTTTGCTTTGGAAAGTTTATGTTTATCGAAGGGTGTTCTGAGTAACTGTGGTTGGAGGTGCTGAACTGAACATTTGCCTTGTGTTAGGACAGGTCAGAAATATGCTGTCAATCAGTATCACACTTCAGTTCATAATGTTTTTTCTTTGACAGGGAAAAAAAAAGTGCCTCCATTTGTGCTATTGTCATCACTAGGGCAACGTAACCTGTGACAGAAAACTAGCAATGCAAAGAGACCCAACAAGTGTTAACACCAGTTTTATCTCCTATGATCTGCAAGCTATTTAAGATACTGACAAGGAGTTACAGGAAAAGTCAAGAACCTCACCCCAAAAGACTATGCTACTCTACCTACATGACTATTCTAATCAGATCTTTTCAGAATGACTGTGCTGAGTTGATACCTTATACTGACTGAACTATGTCCTAAAATGAAATAAATGGTGCTAGATCATATTGCAAGTGTAACACAGTACTTCATCTCTGTCAGCAATTTGACACATCATCCCCCTCCCTCATCCCCCCAAAAAAAGAAAGATACAAGCATTCCAATCAAGCTTCTTTCTCAGCATCTCAGCAGGGCTCAGCCAATTCTCCCCAGCCAGCCCATCCTCTAAGCCTTGCCAGGTTTTCAATTCCACTCTGATTTTAGGTTTCATTTTGTTGCAAAAAGCTTTCAAAGAGAAGATACTTACCTATGCATGAAATAAGGACTGTGCATTGCTTTTTCCTCTCTTTTCCTCTCTTTTTTCTTTTTTTTTTTTTTTTTTTTTTTTTTGAGGTGAGGGGGGAGTAACAAAACCCTAAACGGAGGAGAGACTAAGCAGCAGAGACAGAGGGAGGAGAAGAGCCTGGTGAAGAAGCAGGGCAAGCGTCAGCCATGTTGTATGTGTTGGTCCAGTATTTACAAACCTGCAGCTGCAGCAGCGATTAGTCTGGGAGAGAGAGGAAAGAAGGGAGGAGGAAAGAAAGGAGAGGAGGGAGGAGAAAGCAGCGGCAGACAAAGGAACCCGAGTGGAGCGCGCGTATATACACGCACACTCTGGGTATCTCAGGTACCGGTACGTGCAATCTCAGTGCAGCCAGCCCAGTGCGTTAACACAGCGGCGGCTCCCCCAGCTCTAGCTGCTGCAAAGCGGCCGATCCCCGCCACCACTCTCACACCCCCTTTGTGACGGGAGGGGGCAGGGCGGAGGTATGTCTCCCTACGCTAACGTGCGCTACCGACAGATAGGCGGGGAGACCCTAGAAGGGCTCCAGCCCACAATACAATAACTCGGTAGAGAGAAAGAGGGGTGCGTGCAGCTGCGATCCCTCCCCTCCAGCAAGGGGAGGGGAAATGGATACTGAGAGGGACTGTAGTAGAGGAAGAAAGCAGTCTCCGTAGGCTGGGGGGGGGGGGGCGTTCTAAGGAGCCGGGGTGCTGCATGGGAAGGGAGAAGAGAGATTGGCAACGAGCCCAAATGCCCCACGGCCCCACTCTCACCCGCTTCCTCTGGTTTCTGGGCAGACCGCTGAGACGAGCGGCAAAGGAAGGGTAACAGAGCCAAAACGCTGCAAGTACATAAATAACATCAGTCTCAGGGGAGGGAAAGCTAGGAGCGGTGGTTCCAGCTCATCTCACAGCAACTCCCTCTGCTTCTGCCCAGTACTAGGCTAGGCTAAACTAATCTAGTACAGGCCACGCCAGACCAGTGCAACAAGCCATGCACTCTCCCCAAAACCGCATTCACAACTCACTTACCTGCTGGAGGAATGGGTGCTTAGGACTGCCACACAAGCGGTCCAGGATTGCCAGCACTGCAACCTCAGCAGTCCTCCTGCCTCACAAGGCCACTCAGGTTCTCTGTGGCAGTAGTGGAAATGGCTTCTCCCCTTGTCTCATTTGTCCCCCTCCACCGTCACCGCTGCTGCCTCCTGTTCGCCTTTGCCACATTTGGATCCCCTCTCCCTATACAAACTCTGCCACCAGAATAGAGGCCTCCTCACCTTCCTGCCAAATAGAGAGCTAGCTGCATTGAGCCGTTCAAAACACAGGGCCGGACACCGCCCTCCTCCTCTCCCTCTCTGTCAACACGCAGGCGCACTGTGAATTCCGAACTGCGACAAGAACACCAGCAATCTTCCACCCAGTCCACTGCTACTCACCAGTGAACAAGCACCACCCTTCTCCTCTTCTATTGCTGTCTCCCAGTACTCTGCTGGCAGTTGCAGAGGAGGGTGGTGTGGGCTGGTCTGCAGCTAGTCGGCAAATGTTTGCTGGTTTACAAGATGTAGGCCACCAGGCCCTGTGACAATGAGCACCCGCCTTTTCCCTCCCCTCCTGCTGTAGGCCTAGCATTACTTCACTAGGTGGCCACAGTGCTTTGTAGCAGCAGTACCACTCACCAGTTACAACAGTAGGCAGCAGCACTTCTCTAAACAGGCCTTGGGAGTCAACGGCTGTCTAATGTCTTCTCACCATAAGAAAAGCCAGCTATGGATATCCTGCTAGAAATGAAAATAAAGATCGAGATAAAATGGTAAAAATAAGATGCACTTACACCAAATCATAGTCCATCACATTTTGTTACATCATCTACAGATGTAAATTCAAGAGCTTTGTCAATAGCTTTAGACTGACAAAGAACAAAGTGGAAAACATCAATAAGATTATGTTCTCAATCAAATAAAATAATTGATTTAAAAACGAAAATGAGTGAACAGCTGAGCCACAGTTTGCCTTAATAAATCAAATTATTTATTTCAAAGTAGACCTTAGCAGGTATGTTGTGATACATGACATTTTCTGTTACATCATCTTAAGACAAACTTTGGTACATATAGAATTATTTATTTGGCTTCCTGCCCTTTAAGAGTCAAGAAGAGTTTGAGTGAAAACTATCATATTGTGGAACCAACATGCAACCTAACCTAAGTAATAATATACTAAAAAACAACCAAACAAAAAGATAATTTTCAAGTGCTGTACATAGCCTACTTAGTCTTTTTGAATGCTTTGAAGTACTACCTAGTTTGGTTAGGAACAGAATGACTGAACTCTTCCAGAAGCTTTAAATGCTATTGAATAGTTAGCTTTGGGTAAAAAACAGATTCCCTCTGGTCCCAGAAATGTTTGCTTTTTTGATATCCTCCTAGTCTAAACAGAATCAGCTTTAACTACTGATATATATATATATATATCATAGTCTTCTTTATTTGATAATAGAATTAAGAACCCTCAGGCTCACCTAATTCAGTACCTAATTCAGCAAAATTCAAAACCTCAGTTTTATTGGTCTGAATAAATTCAATCCAGTAAAAAGACTTTCAAAAAGCAACAACTAATACTAAAAAGATGGTGGATTTACTGTAGAAATATATGACATGTAGGTCAAAGTTTTCACCCTCAAGATTTGGTCTATATAGGAAAGTTTCAGTGCCTTTTTTTTTCAAAGTTCAGTGCCAATCCATGACTTCATTTTTTTCTTTATATTAACAAAATTCTTCACCTTTACCAGCGTAGTTACATCCATTTCATATATAAATGATCCATACTACATGCCAAGAAATGATAAACCATTAAAGGGGGAAAAAGAGTCTAATAAAAGTGCCTGGAGAGAAAAATAATTGATATCGGTCAGGCACTCCTTTATAACAGATAAGACTTAATGGCATGTAAGATGAAACCATTCTTCAGCAGATCTTTGGTCACAGCAAGAGAGACTACCAAATGAATCATACTACTATTGCAGAAATTTAAATTCTTCTCCTTCCACTCTGTAGTATTTACTGGAGGTGACTTATTGAAATGTCTACCACTTGAGAGAAGGCAAGTCTCCAAGGTGGAACGTGCTAGATTAACTGTTCCATGAGAGATCCCCAAACAACATGACCTGTGACCTTAGCTCTTAGCAAAGACCAGGGGAGCCTGGTATGCTGATGTTTCAGGATACATTTGGATCTGGGAGACAGGATGTCTCAGGAGCAGAAGCAAGCAAACTATGCACTCAAAGCAGCACAGAGGGTTATGAGTTTTTGTCAACATACACACACACTCACACACACAGAGGCATCCAATTTTAGACAATCCCCGTAAGTGGGAAGCAGAAACTCCCTAAGCAAGTGCACTATTACTTACTGACCCTTGAGAGATGGCAAACCACTGAAAAGGAGAGAGAAGGAACATGTCAGTGGTGGATTTGATAGGTAGTGTCAGCAGGGCATCCCCTGCTTCAAGGTTAACATGGGGTTATCAAGACCTATCTGTGTCCATGTGGGGGGACAGCAGGCCCACAGGTCCACTGGAGGGGGAGGGTGTCAATGGTTTACAGGCCGGTTTGGTCCGGTTCTCTGACTAATGGGGCAGGGGACGCAGAGATCCATGCCCTGGGAAAGTGGAAAGGGAAAGGGGGAAGGGTAGGGAGATGGGAACTGGGCCTAAAAACAGAATTGCAGCAGCGATCTGAGGAGAAAAGTTAATTTACTAAATATGATATCAGAATGGAAGATAACACACTGTAATATAATTGTAATATAATTGGAACTGAGACTAATAAATCAAAATGACTGAGAGAGTGTCCAAAACCGAAGGCCTTACTCTAAATTGAAGGTGAAACAGCTGGGGAGCACACCCACACACTGCTTGACAGCGAGAGAGAGACTTGCCAGGACCTTCATCTTCCCTTCTGAATGCAAAGTCCTCTAGGGTATGTAGTTCTTCTCTTCTGAGAGCCAGGTGTTCGGAAAGTTGTCAGTCCACGGAACTGGAGTATCAACTCTTTAATTCCCGAGTTTAACATGATGTTATGATGTGGAATACCAATAAGAAAAAATGTGTAAATGTTCTGCCACCCATTGCTTTCACGTGTTTTTAACAACACACTGTATCATTCGATTTTTCCAGAAGCTGCTGCATGATAGAGGATATGATAAATCCAGTCAATGCCAAGAACTTGGGCCCAAGTACATACAAGAGAATTTTTGAAATGAGTCCCATTATCTGATTCAATCCTTTCTGGAGTGCCAAGTCACCATAGGACTTGTTTCTCAAGACCCAATGAGGTGTTTCAGGCGGTAGCATATGTTTCAAGGAACCCAGTGGTTGCATCCACCACGATAAGTACATAACACTTACCATCGCAGGTTCATGGCAAGGTGATATAATCAACCTGCCATACCTCCCTCATATTTATACTTTTGCCATCGCACTTCGCCAACAAAAGGGTTTCAACCTCTTGGCTTGGTTACTTATGGCACATTTGTTGCAGTCATGAATAACCTGTGCAATAACGTCCATAGTTAAGTCCACCCCCCCGTCACCCCTGCCACAATTGACATTGCTAATGCCTTCTTTTCCATTCCTTTGGCCAAAGAATGTAAGCCACAGTTTGCTTTCACATGGAGGGGCATTCAGTATACTTGGAATCGTTTGCCCCAGGGGTGGAAACATAGCCCAATCATTTGTCATGGGTTGATCCAAGACACAATGGAACAGGGAGGTGCTCCTGAGCACTTACAGTACATTGATGACATCATTGTGTGGGGCAACACAGCAAAGGAAGTTTTTGAGAAAGGAGAGCGAATAATCCAGATCCTTCTCCATGCTGGTTTCGCTATTAAGCGAAGCAAAGTGAAAGGACCTGCCCAGGAAATTCAGTTCCTAGGTATAAAGTGGCAAGATGGCCATCATCACATCCCGACAGATGTGATCGACAAAATCACTGCTATGTCTCCGCCCACTAATAAGGAAGAGACACAATCATTTCTGGGCATAGTGGGTTTTTGGAGAATGCATGTTCCAAACTACAGCCTCATTGTAAGCCCCCTTTATCATGTGACGCGAATGAGAAATGAGTTTACATGGGGCCCTGAGCAGCAGCAGGCTTTTGAACAGATTAAACTGGAGATAGCCCGTGCCGTGGCCCTAGGGCCAGTACGGACGGGACAGGGTATAAAGAACATCCTCTATACCGCTGCTGGAGAGAACGGTCCCACTTGGAGTTTGTGGCAAAGAGCCTCAGGAGAGACCCGAGGCCGACCCCTGGGATTCTGGAGTCGGGCATACAGAGGGTCTGAAGAGCACTACACTCCAACTGAGAAGGAGATCTTAGCTGCTTATGAGGGGGTTCGGGCTGCTTCTGAAGTAGTCGGTACTGAAACACAGCTCCTTCTGGCACCTTGACTGCCAGTGCTGAACTGGATGTTTAAAGGAAAGGTTCCCTCCACCCATCATGCTACTGTTGCCACTTGTAGCAAGTGGATTGCACTGATTACACAACGAGCACGGATGGGGAACCTCAGCCGTCCAGGAATCCTAGAGGTCATCATGGACTGGCCTGAAGGTAAAAAGTTTGGAACACCACCAGGAGAAGAAGTGTCACGTGCTAAAGAAGCCCCACCATACAATGAACTACCAGAGAATGAAAAGAAATATGCCCTGTTCACAGATGGATCGTGTCGTATTGTGGGGAAGCATCGCAGATGGAAATCTGCTGTGTGGAGCCCCACACGACAAGTTGCAGAGGCCACTGAAGGGAAAGGAGAATCAAGCCAATTTGCAGAGGTAAAGGCTGTCCAGCTGGCCTTAGATGTTGCTGAACGGGAGAGGTGGCCAGTGCTCTATCTTTACACTGGCTCATGGATGGTGGCAAATGTGTTATGGGGGTGGTTACAGCAGTGGGAGCAAAATAACTGTCAAAGAAGGGGTAAACCTATTTGGGCTGCTGAACTGTGGAAAGACATTGCTGCCCAAACAAAGCCTATGGTTGTAAAGGTGCGTCTTGTAGATGCTCATGTGCCCAAGAGTCGGGCTACTGAAGAACAGCAAAATAACCATCAGGTAGACCGAGCTGCCAGAATTGAGGTGGCTCAGATAGACTTGGACTTCTAGCTCAGTGGGCCCATGAGACCTCCGGTCATCAAGGGAGAGATGCAACATACAAATGGGCTAGAGACCGAGGGGTGGACTTAACTATGTGAGAATCAAGTGTTGTTTCTGCATTAGAATTGTATAATATTATCTTTATTTTATGATCTCCGCTATCATAGTTCTTTTTGGGAGTCCCTCTACTTAACTTGGGGAAGATCTCTGATAAGTTTACACTG
Organism: Centrocercus urophasianus; assembly: GCF_019232065.1. Lineage (NCBI taxonomy): Eukaryota > Metazoa > Chordata > Aves > Galliformes > Phasianidae > Centrocercus > Centrocercus urophasianus. The sequence goes on from NW_024885043.1 coordinate 60,618, forward strand.
CTTATCCTATAGACGAACCTTCCCAGGAACGCATACTCTGTATATAGGTGTATATATGTATATTTTGCCACATACACTGCAAGAATATCCTGCATGAGAGCAAACCAGAGAACAAGCCATGGCATGCCCGAGGAAGCGCCTGAAGAGACATTGGGAAGGCCTGACATCATCCCCCAGTGATCTTTGTTTAACAATGATGACTTTAAAGAAAATCACCATATCAATAGGACAAGGAGAGCACCGAGACATCTTGGATGATTACTGACTGGCACCAGATAACAAATAAATTAACAAGTAAATAGCAAATGTAAATTCTTCTGATAAGATTGTGAACCTGGAGTACCCAGCCATTGGGGAAACAGGGGAGGGGGAGGCAAAGGGGAGAAAACAGGGTATAAAGGCTGTCATGTTGTGTCCATAGGCGCGCTCCTACTTGTGGGACGCCCGCCATTGCAATCGCGAATAAATTTTGCTTTTATCAGAGATACCGTCCTGACAAAAATTACTTGGATTATTTCCAACAACTATAAATGCTATTGCACAGGTTTTCCATGATTGGGACACATGCACCACAATTATACAAGCCAAGAGGATGAAACCTCTCTGGGAGGAAGGGCGATGGCAAAAGTATAAATATGGGGAGGATTGGCAGGTTGATTATAACACCTTACCACGATCTCGCAATGGTAAGCGTTATGTGCTCACCGTGGTGGAGGCAACCACTGGGTGGCTTGAAACATTTGCAGTACGCCATGCCTCTGCCCAAAACACCATACTGGGTCTCGAGAAACAAGTCCTGTGGCGACATGGCACCCCAGAAAGGATTGAGTCAGATGATGGGACTCATTTCAAAAATTCTCTTGTAAATACTTGGGCCAAAGATCATGGCATCAAGTGGATTTACCATATCCCCTATCATGCACAAGCTTCTGGTAACAGTGAATGCTACAATGGGTTGCTAAAAACCATGTTGAAAGCAATGGGTGGCGGAACATTTAAGCATTGGGAGAAGCATTTGGCAGAAGCCACCTGGTTAGTCAATACCAGAGGATCAATCAATCGCGATGGTCCTGCTAGCTCCCTACATACTGTCAAGGGAGATAAGGTTCCTGTAGAACATGTAAAGAACATGTTGGGAAAAGCGGTTTGGGATTTTCCAGCTTCTGGGAAGGGCAAACCTCTTCGTGGAACTGTTTTTGCCCAGGGGCCTGGGTCCACTTGGTGGATGATGAAGAGAAACAGGGATATTCAGTGTGTACCACAAGGGAATTTGATGTTGGGGGAGTGCAGTCAGTAATTCCATATATATGTACATATATATATATATATATATATATGTTTGTCTGTGCATGTGTTTAATGTTTGGTAATTATTGTTAGTTTGTATATATATTAAGCATGATGTAGTGATGCAGAATAAGGGGTGGAATGTCATGGTTTTGTGATTTTTGGTTTTTGGTATTCCACCTCATAACATCATGTGGGGCACTGGGACTTTAACTGTCAATGCTCAAGTCCTGGGTACTTCCCCTGGAGAGAAGAACTACATTCCCCAAGGGACTCTGCGGTCAGGGAATGGAGGTTTAACTCCTGGCAAGGTCACCTGATGTGCTCTTTTTCACCTGCCCTTCGTCGTGGGCGCTGCTCCTGTCTCCCTGCTGCTCAACTGGACTGCGCATCTCACCTCAGCGTTGTGGTGAGGCCTATCCACCCTTTTGGACATTCTCTCTCTCATTATATTTGATTTATTAGCTTCAATTCTGATTATATTTTATTATAGTGTGTTATCTTGCATTCCGATACTATATTTAGTAAATTAGTTTGTTTCTCCTCAGATCGTTGCCACTGTTTTAATTATTTTGGGGTCCCCTGTTTCCTTTTTTTCCGGAGGCGTGGATCTGCAGATCCCTCCACCCTGCTCATCACGGAACCGGGCCGAACCAGCCTGTAAACCGTTGACAACCCCTCAGTCTCTAGCCCACTTATACGGTGCATCTCTTCCTTGATGGCCCAAGGTATCATGGGCCCACCAAGATAGAAATAATTTACTCTTGTGTTGTCAGTCCAATTTTGGAAGCTCAATCTATATTATGGTTATTTTGTTGTTTTTAAGTAGTCCGACTCTTGGGCACATGAGCATCTACATGGCACACCTTTACAACCATATTCCTTATTCAGGCAGCAATGTCTTTCTGCAGTTCAGCAGCCCAAATAGGTTTACCCCTTCTTTGACAGTTATTTTGCTCCCACTGCTGTAACCACCCCCATAAGGCATTTGCTACCATCCATGAGTCAGTGTGAAGACAGAGCATTGGCCACCTCTCCCGTTCAGCAACATCTAAGGCCAGTTGGACAGCCTTTACCTCTGCAAATTGGCTTGATTCTCCTTTCCTTTCAGTGGCCTCTGCAACTTGTCGTGTGGGGCTGCACACAGCAGATTTCCATCTGCGATGCTTTCCCACAATACGACACGATCCATCTGTGAACAGGGCAAGTTTATTTTCATTTTCTGGTTGTTCATGGTATAGCGGAGCTTCTTTAGCACGTGATGTTCCAGACTTTTTGCCATCAGGCCAGTCCACAATCCTCTAGGATTCCTGGATGGCTGAGGTTCCCCATTCGAGTTCGTCACATAATCAACACAGTCCACTTACTCCAAGTAGCATCAGTAGCATGATGGGTAGAGGGAACCTTTCCCCTGAACATCCACTTCAGCACTGGCAGTCAAGGTGCCAGAAGGAGCTGCATTTCAGTACTGACTTTTTCAGAAGCACCCCAAACCCCCTCTTATGTTGTTAAGATCTCCTTTTCAGTTGGAGTGTAGCACTCTTCAGATCCCCTGCGTGCTCAATTCCAGAATCCCAGGGATCTACCTCGGGTCTCTCCTGAGGCTCTTTGCCACAAACTCCAAGCGGGACCTTTCTCTCCAGCAGCAGTGTAGAGTATGTTCTTCACAACCTGTCCCATCCATACTGGCCCTAGGGCCATGGCTCGGGCTATCTTGTTTTATTTGCATGCTGCTGCTTAGGGCCCCATGAAAAATTATACTTCTTCCACATCATTTGATAAAATGGGCTTATAATGAGGCTGTAGTGTGGAACACGCATTCACCAAAATCCCACTACTCCCAAAAAAGATTATGTCTTTCTTTTACTTGTGAGTGGAGACATATCAGTGATTTTGTCAATCACATCCCTTGGGATCTGACAACGCCCATCTTGTGAGTTTATATCTGGGAACTGAATTTCATGGGCAGGTCCTTTCGCTTTGCTACTGTCATGGTTCTATGTTTTTTTGTTTTGGGGTTTCAGTATTCCACATCAAAACATCATGTAGTGTAAGGGGTATTAAAAGGTCACTGCCCCAATTCTAAGTACCTATCCCTGTACATTACAGAAGTCACGGGATCTGGCCCTTCCGGGTGGGGGGGGCACTCTCTTGCTGCCTTGCAGTGGGTGCTTTTCCTGGCCGTTCCAAGCTTTTCAGGTTTGAATCGGTCCCGGGAACTCTCTCTCTCTCTCTCTCTCTCATCTTGTTTGATTTATTAATCTCAATTTCAATTAAATTGTATATATTGTGTTATTTTGTATTCTGATATTATAGTAAAATAAGTTTTCCTCCATAGATTGTTGCTGCTGCTCTTTTCCTCCCTTCCTTCCTTCCCATTTTTGTGGGACTGGGGTGGGGGGGGGAGGGCAGAGGCCTATTGCCCCTGTCACGGACATAGATTGATCTAGTCAACTCGGTGACAGCTACGCTTAATAGTGAAACCAGCTTGCAATAGTATTTTCATCATTTTCTCTACTTTTTTGAAAACTTCGTCTCCGGTATGGCCCCACTCAGCAATATCATCAATGTACTGCAGGTGCTCAAGTGCACCGCCTTGTTCCAGTGCAGCTTGGATCAACCCATGGCAAATGGGTTCGGCTGTGTTTCCACCCCTGGGGCAAATGGTTCCAGGTATATTGAACACCCCTCCAGGTGAAAGCAAACTGTGGCCTGCATTCTGTGGCCAAAGGAATGGAGAAAAGGCATTAGTAACGTCAATGGCATACAGTTCGTCTGCTTTTGACTCCAGTTCATACTGGCATTCTAACATGTCCAGTACAGCAGCACTCAGTGGGGGTGTGACTTCATTCAGGCCACGGTAGTCCACCGTCAGCCTCCATTCTCCACTGGCTTTATGCACTGGCCGTATGGGGCTGTTAAAAAGTGAGTGAGTTTTGCTGATCACTCCCTGACTCTCTAGTTGACAAATCAACTTATGAAGGGGGAGCAAGGAATCCCTGTTGGTGCGGTACTGCCGTCTGTGCACCGTTTTTGTAGCAATCGGTACCTGTTGCTCTTTTACTCGCAGCAACCCCACAACAGATGGATCTTCTGACAGGCCAGGCAAAACAGACAGCTGTTTAATGTTGTCTGTCTCTATAGCAGCTATTCCAAAGGCCCATCGATACCCCTTAGGATCCTTGAATTGTGCCCTTTTGAGGTAATTGATACCATGTATACTTGGAGCCCCCAGGCCAGTCACAATAGCATGCTTTTGCCAGTCTTTATGAGTGAGGCTTATCTTGGCCTCCAACACAGTCAACTCCTGTGAGCCCCCAGGAACCCCAGCCAAGACTTCCTGATTCCCATTCATAAGCTTATTTGTCAACTAGAGAGCCAAGGAGTAATCAGCAAGTCTTGCTCACCTGTCCTGGTTTTGTTTTTTTTTTCGTTTTCAGTATTCCACATCAGAACTTCATGTAGTGTACTGGGAATTAAAGTGTTAATGCCCCAATTCCAGGTACCTATCCCTATACATTCCAGGTGGGGCAGTCTCTTACTGCCTGGCAGTGGGTGCTGGAGGGTGCTTTCCCAGCTGTTCCAAGCTTTTCAGGTTTGACTCAGTCTCAGGAACTCTCTCTCTCCTATCTTATTTGATTTGTTAGTTTCAATTTCATTTAGATTGCATTATATTGTGTTATCTTGCATTCTGATATAATAGTAAAATAAGTTTTCCTCCATAGATTGTTCCTGCTGTTTTTTTCTCCCTTCCTTCCTTCCCATTTTGTGGGGCCGGTGGGGGGGGGAGGGCATGGGCCTACTGCCCCCCTGTCACAGACATAGATTGATCTAGTTAACTTTGTGACATCGACCTTTAATAGACCCATACAGCCAGTGTGAAAGTCCAGTGGAGAGTGGAGGCTATCAGCAAACCATGTGTGTCCAAACTTTTGGCTTGCCTGGGCCATGCTGAGTGAAGAGGAATTGACAAAGGTAGCATATAAAATATATAATATGGTTAAGGTAGATGTGTCATGGTTTTATGATTTTTCTTCTCAGCATTCCACATCATTACATCATTTAGTGCTGTGAGAATCCTTCTTTGTTTTTTTTTTTGGCTCAAAGCTTGCTTCCTGAGGTTTTTCTAGTGATAAGACTCTGAGTGACTTGTCAAGGAGGCAAGTGATGGGTGCTAACTGTGTGACAATCGATATTGCTTTGGGAACATTTGAAAGCCCCTTCCCCCCCAGAGCTGCTTGCTCTGTAGAAGAGCGGAAGAGAGTGCTCAGGAGTGTTCACTGGCGGAAGATCTGGCCTGTGGCCAAACCGCTCCAGCTTGGTATGGGAGGCTGGGGGATGATACCATTGTATCCTGCGAAGGCAAGATACAAGTTGGTGCCTCCCTGCTTCCTCTTATCTGCTGGCAAGGCCAGAAAGATAAGAACAAAGGAGGTTCCTGCTGAGATCCCAGAGCCAGCAGCTGCCACCGCAAGGAGAACTGACTCAACCACCTTGGGTTTGAGCTGTCACTCAAATGAGAGCTGACTCAACCACTTTGAAGCACTGAAAAAGGGCCATCATCACCATGGTCGTGGTCGTCAACAGAACAACTCTGCCTGACGACCCACCGCTACTGAAGATCAAAGACTGAACTACGAACCACGCTGGATCCATGGTGGTGACTATGTCCCTCTTGCTGCCTATAAAGACTCCTTGCCTCTTCTTTTCTATCTTTTCTATCGCCCTCCTTCCCTTCCCCAGTACCCTAATTCATAATAGTGTCCGTCCTCCCCTTCCCCATTTCCCTAATTAAGATCTGCAATAAACTGGTCAGACCAACATTTGAACCGCTGCTTCTTAATCTCACGCCGGGTATATAGATAATAAAAGAACCTCCTCTCCCTCCTATAAATTGGAGCGAGACATTTATTTAATGGCGTAGTCGTTGCAGGATACCCGCTGCGAGAGTGTTGTCCTTCCAGATATAGGTTGAAACTTTTTTTTCTGTGTGCACCTCCTGGAGTTGCAAGGAGCGATAGTTTTGAAAATTTAGACGTGAGTCCTTCTCCAGGAAAACCGCTCCATATTCTGAAACTTTACCTTTTATGTGTGTACCTCTCCGGGAAGTATTTTGAATACTTGCATTTTGTTTAATACGTGTGCGCCTCCTCGGGAAGACCTCTCTGGTTATTTGGTAACTGAAGTGCGAAACTTGAACCTTTTTTTTTGTGTGTGTGTGTGTGTGTGTGTGTCTGCATGCACGCGCCTCTTGGGGAAGTGAGGAAGTGATATTTTGTTACTTAAACGTGTGTGCCTCTCCAAGAAATTTTATTCACTCTATTGAAACCTAGAAAGTGTTGCTTTAGCTTCACATTTTTTGCACTCCCCCAAAGAAAAGGAGGAGCGACTGAAGCATTTGCATTTGTTTAGGTGTGGTGTATCTCCCTGGGAGGAGCGGTGAGGAGTAACTGAGCTTTTGAATACATTTACCTCCTCCTCCCTTAGTATAGATCTTTCATTGCATTGAAAAAATGAGTGACAGCATTGCCACCATGAAAAGTGAAGATGTATTATTTGATCTTTTAGAAAAACATGGTGCTCGACCCTCTTTATCAGGTATGGATTGAACACGACAGAAATGGCATAATTTGCAGAGTGTTTCGGACCGCATTAGCGTCTTACAGAATGAGGCTCGTACACGAGCTGGAAAAGTCGTTTATTTGTGCTGTACTCTGGGCTACTTTAAAAGCTGCTGTGGAGTTCCGAAATGAAAAGCATTCGGCAGAACTCCAAACCATAGAAGCACTACAGGAATCGGTTAGAGTTACACAAGAATTGGTGAAAACTCTGCAGAATCAAATAGTTAATCTCGAGGAACAATTAGAAAAAGAGAAACGTAATTCTGCTTTGTTGCAAATGGCTTTTAAGGAACTGCTAACGTGTAAGCATGCCAGCCATACCATCACCCACAGTTTGCCTCGAGAAAAAACTTTTCCTCAGGTGGAACTACCAGGAATGAAGGAAAGGCTAGATAAATCAGAAACTCCAATAGCCCCATTGCATCCTTTGATAAAAACTGAATACACATTCGATAACAGTGAGGATCTAGATCCTCAAATGAATGTTAAAGAAATTCCCTTCTCAGCCGCTGAACTAGCGAAATTGAAGAAAGATTTCAGCCGCTCTCCAGAGGAATCAGAGACAGAATACGGAGGGTTAGCCTCACTGGTGGCGACCAGATTCGGTTAACAGAAAAGGAAGCAGAAGGTTATTGGGGACCAGGAGTATTTTTAACTACTGGCAACAGTCGTGCTCCCTGGTCATTAACGCAAAGGGCTGCCTATTGGGCAGGTGGCCTCAACCCTTTTAGAAAGGGGAGACCCCCTTGCCATTATTGGAACAACTGATCAGTTAGTAGAGAGTGTTCAAAAGGCTGCTCGTCTCCAAATGATGTATGATAGAAAGCTGCAGCCACACCATGAGTCACTTATGATGATGCCTGTTGATCCTGAGAGAATGACTGCTTTAATTAGAGGGCTTCCAGAGTTGTTAAAACCTATAGGTATTCAACTGCAAGGAAAAATAGAGGCTACGTCTCAGGGAGAGAGAACGTGGGCAGTGTTGCAAGGAGCTGTAACCAACCACCTGCAGTCAGGAAACAAAGCATGGACACGGGGAGAGGTTGCCCAAGAGTTAATTAACTATGGAAGGAAATATGGGCCAGTGGTTTCTTCCTCCATTAAATTTGAGCCAAGGGAAGTACAACTTGCAGCAGTCAGCCTTGCCCCCAGGCCTCCTAGCTCAAAGCTCAGTGGGATTGGAAGGGTCTCACTGTCAGTAAAAACAGGTAGGAGAAATATTGATCATAAACGTAATTGTCTCTGGATACTGGGCTGGCAAAAGGGTGTTCCACGAGATTTGATGAATGAATTACCCACTGTCAGGTTAGAGAAATTAGTTAACTGGTGGCCAGAACAAAAGATCCAGAATCTTGAGGAAAGCAAAACCCCAGGTCCTAGGGTCTCTCCCAGGGAACCTGAACGGCTATCCAAACCATTAGAAAACTGATGTTTTCGCCCCTCCCAAGTGAGCGGGGTGGGGGTGGTGAAGGGTGGATGCATGAGAAAGCTCACAACAAAGGGAAACAAGATCGTCGATTTAACACCTTTTGCTAGAGGTCTCACCACTGTTGCCAGTTATCCCTGTGAGTCACGATCCAGTGGCTGATAAGTTAGGGAAACACTGTTACCTCCCCGGCCAGACTGTGTCGATTGACTCAGCTAGCCTGAGGCCAGTTTCCCTAACCTTAACAGGATCCCTTAACAAATATCTTTGGAAGGCTAAAGACACCCCGAAAAAGGAATATGAAATCAACACTTGCTGGATTGTTCCCTCATTTTTTAACCATATTAACAAAGCCCAAAAAGGGCAAGTCGGTGTCTTGTTTTATTTCACAGAAGACCCCCGTGGGACCTTGACAGAACACAAAAAGGCTAATAGCTGATTTTTACCATTTGTGTTTTGTGACAGAAATACTGAAGATTTGATCATGCTAGAACACTGAATGTACCTCTTGATTACATACTTACATATTGTTTGCAAGTCACAATTACAAGACGTCCTTTTTCCCTTTTTTTCTTTTTTTTTTTACTGCTTGTCTCTGCAAGTGTGCTCCCTAGCCACTGCGCCTTCATCATTAGAGCAAGGCCTTCAGTTTTGGATACTCTCTCATTTTATTTGATTTATTAGCCTCAATTCCAATTCTACTGTATTACATTGTGTTATCTTGCATTCCGATATCTTATTTTGTATATTAACCTTCCTCCTCAGATCGTAGTTGCTATTTTGTTTTTAGGCTCATCTCCCTACCCTTCCCCCCTTTCCCTTTCCCCCTTTTCCAGGGCGTGGGTCCATGGGTCCCCCTGCCCTGCTAGTTATGGAACTGGGCTGAATTGGCATGTAAACTGTTGACATTAGTTGGTGGAGAATGCAGGCAAACTGCCTTGGCCAGGAAAAGATTGCTTTTACAACAAATCTCTCTCTACTCTCAGAGAGCCTCTTTAGAAAGCGGGACTTGCACTGCAAACAAAGCCTTGACGTCCAGATGGACTGCCAATATTCTGGGATATCTGTAAACTTTCTGGGTGCTGTACAATTTATTTTTTTGCTTTGGTAAAGAGAAAAGAAAATGTACTTGCTTTCTCTTGCAAAACTGTTCTTCAAGAGATTGCATTCCATCATTTCTCCTCTTTTAGTTTTCAGTATTTACTGAGCCTTTATTAAGTTTGCCACTGTGCTCTATGGAGCTATATCTAAACATAATCCATAAAATACACTGATGGAAATACTTACCAGGTGTCCGCATACAGTGTGGCATGAACTGGGCATTGAAAGGTATTTCCCAGAGGGAGTTTCTAATCTTACAGGATGCATCAGAATCGATGTCAGTTGCTACTGTAAGAGGACAGAAAATGACACGAGCATCACATCATTTAGAATGGAAGAAATAGGAGGAGGAGAAAGCAGAGGAAGCAGACACTATAAGAGAAGAAAAGGAAAGAGGTCCAGAGTAGCGGGTCTGAGATCCAGGGGATCCAGAGAGGGGGCTTAGACCCCCAATAAGATCACAGTCATCAATGCCCAGGAGGGTAACAACAAGTCCTGAAAGAGCAGAAGGTGAGGAAGACATCATCACCATTACTACTCGTCCTCTGAAAATGACTGAAATTCAAGCTCTAAGAAAAGACTTCTCACGCCACCCAAATTAACCTATTGTCACCTGGCTACTTCGATGTTGGGACAATGGGGCCAACAGTGTGTGGCTGGATAGTAGAGAAGCTCGCCAACTGAGTAGTATTGCTAAGGACTCAGCCATTGACAGAGGTATTAGCAGATATCAGGATGAGGCCTTCACCCACCGTAAGTGAATGCTGTTAGCCATAAGGGAAAAATAACCCTTCAAAGATGATCTGTTGCCTGAAATAAAGAAATGGAATACTACGGATAAAGGCATCCATAATTTGAGATAATGTGCTGAGGTAAAAATGTTACTAGAACCCACATTCATTACTGATGACCCACAGCAAAAGCCCCCTATATTTGTTACCTCTATCATTCTTCCATGCGTCATGATCAGGGTCCTTACAGCTTTTGCCATGTCCTGTAGTGTATAATCAATAGATATCAAGACGTTATAACCAGAACATAATCAAGAGACTTAGGCAAAGTAGACAACGATAACAAAAAGAGAATTAGTGGAAGAGCTTACCCTTCAGCTGAGCTCACCACAAAACACCAAGAGAGGGGATCTCCAGAAGAGATTCTCCCCCTCTGGTAGCCAGCTCTTAAATAGGTCTAGGAGGGGTGGAGCCTGGCTCCCCCCCTTCCAGCAGCACAGGTGAATTGCCTTCACCTGTGCTCCACTGGCTGACTCATGGCTCACCTCAGGTGATCAATCAGAGGTTCAGGCCATGACTCAGCAGTTCCCATACACTCCACCCCTTCATGGCATGAACCAATGTCCAGGTTAACAAAAGGGTAAGCTTTCCCTAAGACAGAGATCCAGTATATCGCGACGCTTATACAATTTTATCGCGACGTGTGTTGGTACAGTTCAAGACGAGTGATGATCAGTGGATGCCTATATTCTTCTATGGGCCAGTGCTCGATGATGTGACTGGAGGCATGAGGTCCTGAGGTGTAGGTCCGTTCTATGTTCCATCAGTCCCATGCAGACCATCACCAGGTGTTGTACGTAATCTGACAGCAACACTGGAATGCTTAATGGCATTTTGTTCCTTCCGGTGGTCCTGAAGGCTCACAGACTCACGAGGAGTAATACAGATGTATTACAGGTACCAGGAGGGGAAGGTCTGCTCTCCAGGGCAAGATACAGGCTGTATTTCTACCCTGGGTCAACACTTCCGCCTGTACTGGGGCATATCCTGGCCACCTGTACCACACCTTCTGGACGGATGTCTGCAGCTGCATAACGACATCAGGCACCAAAGGAGGTGTCCTGACCTGCCACAGGGACATGATGGGGGTCCCTTTAGCGATGAAGATGGGAGCGTTGACCACAATATCAGTAGGCCATGTACCTATTACTGGAGGGACTACTGAGCCTCCCACCTCCAATAGTCTCCCCCAAGGTGCAAGTAGGCCACACCACTTGGGTCCTACCTGCACCTTCCAGGGCCATTTTATTTTATGGGTACTCTGATCTAAATTCTCAAAAACAAAAAAAACAACAACAAAAACATAGAACCATGACAGGCATGGAGCAGAAGATTATTTTCACTACCAATCTGGGGTCATACCTGATGATCAGTGCCCGTAAATTCGGATCCTAAGCAGGGTGGCCCATGTCGTCTGCAACATTCTCAGGGCACTGGGTATGCCATCTTGAGGACTTTCATTCAGGTCCCACAGGGTTTCACACAGTCTTTTCGTCCACCCCTGCAAGGACTGGGAGTCTGTCTTCAGGGCAGCCTTAAGAATACCATTATAACGGTCGATGAGGCCTGCCCCCATTGGATTATATGGCAGGTGGAATCGCCATTCGATGTTATTTTCGTCTGCCCAGCACTGTATTGCTGCACCAGTAAAATGAGTCCCTTGGCCGCTCTCGATGACTTGAGGTGTCCCATAGGCAGACATCAGTTTAGTGAGTGCCTTGATGGTATATGCCTGGTTTGCTTTCGGTACTGGATAGGCCTGCATCAGCCCACTTGCAGTGTCGACACAGGTCAGGGCATATCTTGCCCCTTCGGAACGAGGAAGGGGCCCGATGTAATCGACCTGCCATCGCTGGAGAGGATTGTGTCCCCTAGCAAGACGGGCTGTTGTTTCGGGCAACGATCTCGGTCTCCTCTTGGAGCAAGTGTCGCAATCCTGGCATGCCTGGACGATATCAGATAGTTGTATGGGCAGTCCCCATGCTTTAGCAGCTGCCCACATTGTCTTTTGTCCAGCATGCCATGGCCCACTGTTTACATCAGAAGCTATGTTCTCAGATGGTGAATTCTCAATCCATCGAACTCAGGCCAGTGTGTCGGCTTCATCGTTTCCCGGTGACTGTAGGGGCTGATGATCAGAACCATGGTAGACACGTACAGTCCTGTGTTTGACCATATTCCATATATCTAACCACATGTCTTTGCCCCAGATCGGTCGGGCGAGGATAGCCCATTCCTGGGTGGCCCACTGTGCAATCCAAAGAGAGAGCCCCCGGTATGCAGCCCAACTATCTGTGCAGATGTTCAGAATACCATCACCGGGTTCCTCGGTTATAACCATCCACACGGCTCACAGCACTGCCCATTGGCTGCTCTGACCATCCCCCTCATCGAACCAGATTGTCTCGGTGGAAGGATGGTATGCTGTTGCTCTCCACTTGCTTGGGTTGCCCTTGCTGGACCCATCTGTGTACCAGGCATCTTCAGGGATAGGATATTTTCCCTCCTGAACGGGATTCTTCTCTGGTGGTGCGACCAGTATTTCTTTCGGTGCATCACTGTGATACATAACTGGGCCTAGGATCTTCAGGAGTTCTTCTTTCAAGGGTGATGAAGACAGACTGCTCCTTTGGCTGAGATAGGCGACCCATCGTGCCACTGTTTCTGCTTGGGCCACCCCTGTCTTAGGAAGGTGGGTCAGAGCTTTCACCCACCCCTGAATTGGCAGAGTGGTCTTGACTATAACTGCAGCCGTTTGAGTTATTGGCTCTACTGCCTGTAATGCTAAATAGGCAGCCAATAACTGTTTTTCAATCATACTGTATCTTTCTTCAGCTCCGTGCCAAACCTGAGACCAGAAAACAATGGGGGTCCGAACAGAGCTCTGGCATTGCCACAGGCCCCAACCGAAGCCATCTTGAGTAACATGAACATACAACTCAGCTGGGAGGGTAGGATCAAACATACCCAGTGCTTGGGCTTGTTTAACTGCCAGTTTTGCTTGTTGGAAAGCATCCTGTTCGGTTTTCCCCCAGTCCCATAGCTGCCCCTTTTTTGTGAGTTTGTATAGCGGCCTTAGCAGCTGTGCTAGGTGAGGTATAAAGGAATGCCAATAACCCAATATACCTAGAAACTCTTGCAGCTGCTTTGATGTTGTAGGGACTGGGAACGCCTGAACCTTATCTATGACAGCACTGGGTAGCACTTTGGTCTTTCCTGACCAAACCACCCCCAGGAATTTTACGGACAGGCCTGGACCTTGCACCTTTTGGGGATTTATAGTCCATCCCCTCTGTTGTAAATAGGCGGTTAATGAATCTGCTGCCTGTCCTACTGCCTCCAGTGAGTCGGATGTCAACAGGAGATCATCAATATAATGATATAGGTTAACATCATCAGGTTTTGTCCAGTCAGCCAGGTCACGCGCCACTAGATTGTGACAATACGTTGGTGAATGCACGTACCCCTGTGGCAGGGCCTGAAAGGTCCACTGCCTGCCTCCCCACGTAAACGCAAACTGATCTTGCGATTCCTCAGCAATTGGGATACTGAAGAATGCATTTGCTAGATCTAGGACACAAGGATAGGTTTTTATCTCCCTACTCAATGTGTCCATTAGGGAGGCAATAGTGGGTACAGCCACATGAATAAGCAGCATGACCTTATTTAATTCTCTGTAATCTACTGTCATTCTCCATGTGCCATCCGACTTTGGCACTGGCCATATGGGGGAGTTATACGGGCTGTGTGCAGGTCTTATAATGCCCACTTTTTCTAATTCCTGCACCGTCCTCGATATTTCATCTTGCCCACCCAGGATACTATACTGTCTAACATTACTAATCCGGCGTGGTTTCAGAAGGCAAACAGGCCCATGTTTCACATGGCCTCTTAATATTGCCTGCACCGCCCGGCTACTGATACATCCCTGTCAAAGTTTGAACTCTCCCACAGTTGTCTGGAGAGCCAGACCCCATAGAATGTCTATGCCCAGGATGTATTCTTGGACTGGGGCAATAGACACCTTGTACTCCCAGGGTGGGAGACGCCCAACCCCCAATTTTAGCCATGTTTGGGTGACAGGAATAGTCTGTCCCCCAAAACCACCAATCATCACTCTGTCACCATCAAATTTCCCCGGATCTCCATAGATAATTGATGTTTCTGCTCCTGTGTCTACCAATGCCATCACTCTCTGAATATTTTTTCGGGACCAATAATTCTACATAGGGCCTCTGGTCCCGTCTGGAGGCCCTACGGGGACTAACATCCCTTGTCACTCCATGAATTGTGCTAGGGCCAATTCTTTTGCTTCCGATGGCTCAGGCATTGTGGCCCGAGACACCTGAGGTGGCTTCTTTTTCCTATTTGGAACTATAAAATCTTCTAGGTTCCATGTTGTTGTTGGAACCCTCTCTATAGCTCTTACCCTTGATTTCTTAAACTAACACTGGAATTTTTGATTGTCCTTTAGTTGTCTCCAGAGCTGGAGAAGGACATGGTTGGGCTGGCGGTCAATCTTAGCAAATTGGACCCCAGCCCGAATTAAATCATTAATCATTTATTTTCGGGATACCCTTATGGGTCCCGATGGAGGAGCTCGAGTAGCCAGCATTTTGGTTTTATTTACTGGCAGGACCTCTGCTTCTTCCAAAAACCGAATATTGCGCCTAGTCCGCAGGCGTTCTGTTTCTCCCAGGTCGGCAACTAACTGGGCAGCCTGCTGGACTACAGCTTCTGACACTACAAGGGGATTTAGTATGGAAACTAGGGTGCCGTACAGATGGGAGGGAGCTTGCTGCAAAATCAAATCTCTCATCCCTGCTGAAAATTTAACCATATCAGGGCCATCAAATGTGTCTTCATAGATAGCCTCTCGTACACCCAGTTCGCGGATATAATTTTGAAGGTCCTCCATGGAAGACCACATGCCTGTATGTAAAGGTATGTCTGATTTATTCGGCCATACCATACGGCAGGCTGCCATTAACCATTCTAGTATAGAATGGTTTTCATCACGATATTGGTTACCTACGTATAACCTTTGTCTGAGAGCAGGATGGACGGTCATGGTGGCCAACTGGGCTATTTCTGGGCCATTCACCAAGACACTTTCTGCCCCAGAATCCCATAGTCTCAATAACCAAGCTGGCACACTTTCTCTAGGCTTCTGCCGAAATCGTTGTACTAGGTCCATCAATTCTGTTGCTGTGTATGGCCGAGCTGTAACATGTAGATGAGTCTGGGCAGGGGGCCATTGATCAGGCGGCACCCCTGCCGGTCTGTCCTGTACTTTTTTTGTTTCCTGGGTTACAACAGGATGGATTTCCAATGGATCAGTCAGAATTCGGCATTCAAGGACTGATTTAGATTTCTTGTTCTCCTGATCAACGAAGTCTGTTGATCCAGGAGTCTGATCACCATGTATTGAAATGTTACGAATTTAGCCTACGGGAAAATGTAGAATTGGCTTCTTCCCTGTTAAAACGCCAAGTTCGTGCTTCAGCTTTCCAATGCGGTCTTTCAAAAGCTGATTTTCAGTTTCTAAAGTATTATTTCTCACATCCGCATGATTCAAGGCACTTAATAATGGCCATGCCACCATGGAGGCAGCCAGTTGTTTTTCTTTAGTAATGAGGACATCCTTGCCAAGTCCTTGAAAATAGTCCGCCATGCGATATGGGGAGATATTGCCCATAACGCATAAGGGACCCCATTTTACAATGATAGCAGCTAACTCATAATAGGGCGATGCCTCAAATCCTGGGATCTGCCCTGGAATCATTTTCCCTAGAGAAGTATTGTCCTCCCCCTTGACCCATTTATAGAAATTCCAAAGAAAAGACACGATGTTAATTTTGGAAAATTCAGCCTGCCTGGCTCACCAAGTGTATAATCAATAGATATCAAGATGTTATAATCACAATATAATCAAGAGAGTTAGGCAAAGAGGACAACTATAACCTAAAGAGAATAAGTGGAAGAGCTTACCTTTCAGCTGAGCTCACCACAAAACACCAAGAGAGGGGATCTCTAGAAG
The DNA here is from genome assembly GCF_019232065.1 of Centrocercus urophasianus. NCBI lineage: Eukaryota > Metazoa > Chordata > Aves > Galliformes > Phasianidae > Centrocercus > Centrocercus urophasianus. The sequence continues at coordinate 76,883 of NW_024885043.1, forward strand.
AGATCTTTCCCCTTTGGTAGCCAGCTCTTAAATAGGTCTAGGAGGGGTGGAGCCTGGCTCCCCCCCCTTCCAGCAGGGCCGGTGAATTGCCTTCACCTGTGCTCCACTGGCTGACTCATGGCTCACCTCAGGTGATCAATCAGAGGTTCAGGCCGTGACTCAGCAGTTCCCATACATGTAGCAACTGGAATAATCACCTTTTTGGAGGAGTTCGCCTTGGTGGTAGATGAAATGATGGTGATGAGGATCAGGATTATCAAAACTGTTTACTGAAGGGGCTGTTCAATTTCATTTCCTCCCTACCTGTTGACATGTGGAATCAAACTCTGTAACCACAGAGTAGTCATAAATCAGATATGTTTACTCAGTGCTGCACACATGCTGGATGCAAAGGGAGTGAAGTGGACTATGTGGAGCTTGCTGGGGGTCCATCCCCATGGGGATCCACAGTTAGCCTGACTCCCATAAGGCCATGGGCATCACAGGCCTAAACGGCAAAAGAATGGTCTGCTTAGTTACTATGTTTGTTTCTTCTGCTTTGCTGAGGTGGTGGTCACGGGTGGTGATCTTTTACAATAGGGAACTGTACGCTTTGACCAAGAAGAAACATAGGACGTAGAAACAAGATGTGAAACTAGATACGGCTAATTAGGGGGGCATTGAAACTGTTGAGAATTGTATGCAAGAAATGCGCAATCATATATATATGTGTGTGCTGGTGTGTTGGATATAGTAGAAGAATAATAATAAAGGACTTTCCTAAGAACATGACAGAGGCTTCTGGTTGTTGAACTGCGACAAGGGAGTATTCCCACCTAGCCTGCATAGCAGTGGGCAAGAAAGGCACATACTTAAAGAACAAGCTGCTTACATATGTATTACATTTCCAAGAAAAGGTCGGGTTATTACAGTGAATCTCCAAAATGATTGACATTTTCCTTACCCCGATGTGGAGAGCATTGCTGAAAGCTGGCTTGCAGAAAAGGGTCATGTTGACACAATCCCACTGATAAGACTGAAATAACTAGGCATAAACACGAGCCTGCTGACCTATCACCATCAAGGACAGCGTGCCCTTGCAGGATTATGAGAAACCAACACGAAGGAATAACAGGATGCAGAACTGGGGGTGCTGACCGTGGGAAAGCTGCTGCGGTTGAATCAGCTACCCGCGCGCTGACCTATCAGGAGCTCGTATTTTGCAATATGTATTAGCCTCATTATACGCTGTAATAAATAACGGTGCCTTCTGATTAAAGTTGAGAATGCTTGATCAAGCCCTTGGTCGTATCTTTTCTCCCGCCGTTTCCGACACCCCGAATCTCAGCTCTTTTACACATGCGTGGTATCTCTCAGTGTTCATCTGGTGGTCTTTTGATGAAGGCTGTATGTCTTTCTCACTGTGTAGTCTTTGACTTGGGTCAAGTTGGAGGACACTTAACTCACTCTGACCGGTCGTCTTACTGATTACAACTCTGTCAACTGCTTCTTCGTTAATTTGTGGTTTTACTGTCCGAGCCTCCTACCTTGCATCCAGAGATAGGATAGATTACAGTGTTATTAGGAGAAATGAGAGACCCACTGTCTGTACTAACTAAGTCTGTAGAAAAAGTATCTGTTATCAGCAGCCCAAACCTGGCTTAGCCAGGTCAGACCTGTAGATGTTGATTCAGCACCCCTATGGAAGCACATAGCTTTTAACCTAACTTATTTTCCTTCATTTAATTACCCTCTTTTCTTCAGTCTAACAAGGTTATTCTCTGTTGCTAGATTATAATATTATCACTGAGATTTGTCTGGAAATCATAGAATCATAGAATCACAAGGTTGGAAACGACCTATAAGATCATCTAGTCCAACCGTCTCCTCATCACCATTGCCACCACAAGCACTAAACCATATCATGCAGCACGTCATCCAGACGCCTCTTGAACACTGCCAGGGACGGTGACTCCACCACCTCCCTGGGCAGGCCATTCCAGTGCCTGACCACTCTCTGAGAGAAATAGTTCTTCCTTATGTCTAATCTAAACCTCCTCTGTTAAAACTTGCGGCCATTTCCCCATGTCCTGCTCATTGCCTGGGAGAAGAGGCCAAATCCCTCTTCACCACAACCTCCCTTCAGGAAGTTGTAGAGTGCCATGAGGTCTCCCCTGAGCCTCCTCTTCTCCAGACTAAACAATCCCAGCTCCCTCAGCCGCTCCTCATATGACTTGTGCTCCAGACCCCTCACCAGTTTCGTTGCCCTTCTCTGGACACACTCCAGGACCTCAACATCTTTCCTGTAGTGAGGGGCCCAAAACTGGACACAGCACTCAAGCTGCGGCCTCACCAGTGCTGAGTAGAGGGGGACGATTACCTCCCTGCTCCTGCTGGCCACACTATTTCTAATGCAGGCCAGGATGACGTTGGCTCTCTTGGCCACCTGAGCACACTGTTGGCTCATGTTCAGCCGAGCATCAACCAATACTCCCAGGTCCCTCTCTTCTTCACACTCATCCAGCCACTCATCCCCAAGCCTGTAACGCTGCATGGGGTTGTTGTGCCCAAAGTGCAGGACCCGGCACTTGGCCTTGTTGAACCTCATCCCATTCACCTCATCCCAGTGATCCAGCCTGTCTAAATCCCTCTGAAGGGCCTCCCTACCCTCAGGCAGATCAACACCACCTCCCAGATTGGTGTCATCTGCAAACTTACTGAGGGTACACTCAATCCCCTCATCTAGGTCATCAATAAAGATATTAAACAAGATGGGCCCCAGTACTGACCCCTGGGGGACACCACTTGTAATGAGTCGCCAGCTGGACTTAACTACTAGCTAGTTCCTTACCCAAAGAAGTGTATACCTGTTCAGACCACAAGCAGCCAGTTTCCCCAGAAGAAGCCTGTGAGGGACCGTGTCAAAGGCTTTGCTGAAGTCTAGGTAGACTACGTCAACAGCATTTCCCTCATCTACCAGACTGGTTACCCAGTCATAGATGGAGATGAGGTTGGTCAAGCATGACCTGCCTTTCACAAACCCATGCTGGCTGGGCCTGATCCCCTGGATACCATGCACATGCCATGCAATCTCATCCAAGATGATTTGCTCCATAACTTTCCCTGGTACCGAGGTCAGGCTAACAGGCCTATCATTACCCAGATCCTCCTTACGGCCCTTCTTGAAGATGGGAGCCACATCAGCAAGCCTCCAATCCTCTGGCACCTCACCAGTTAACCAGGAGCACTGATAGATGGCCGAGAGGGGCTCGGCAATCACCCCCGCCAGCTCCCTCAGCACCCAAGGGTGTAGCCCATCCGGTCCCATGGACTTGTGACAGTCCAGACAGAGGAGAAGCTCTCTGACTGTCTCCACCTGAATCGCTGGGGGGCGTATTCTGAGCAGCGCCCCAGAATTCCAGATCAGGGCATAAAGTGCCCTGAGGATAACTGATCTGGCTATTTAAGGCACATGTAAAGAATGCATTGAGGACCTCAGCTCTTTCCTTGTCCTCAGTGGCCACATTCCCTGCTGCATCAAGTACAGGATGAGAATTAATTTTGGTTCTTCTTTTGCTGTTGATATATTTATAAAAGGATTTTTTATTGTCTTTTACTGCAGTGGCCAACCTGAGTTCAAGTTGGGCTTTTGCCTTCCTAACTTCCTCCCTGCATACCTTAGCTACTTTTCTGTAATCTCCCCAAGTAGCCTGTCCCTTCTTCCAGAGGACGTAGACTCTCTTTTTCTCCCTCAGTCTCAACAGTAGTTCCCGGCTCATCCACACCAGTCGTCTTCCTTTACGGGTCGCCTTACGGCACTCAGGGACAGCCTGTTCTTGCACCTTTAAGAATTCCTTCTTGAGGAGCGTCCAGGCTTCCTGGGCCCCTTTACCCTTGAGAAGTGACTCCCAAGGGACCTGTGCTACAAGCGCTCTGAACAGATCAAAGTCCGCCCTCTGAAAGTTCAAGAAGGTAGTTTTGCTGCTCACTCTTTTGACATCTCCAAGAATGGAGAATTCTACAATTCTGTGGTCATTCTGCCCAAGACAGTCCCCAACCTTCACTTCTCCCACCAGTCCTTCTCTGTTAGCGAAGACCAGATCCAGCAGGGCACTGCCCCTGGTAGGCTCTCCTACCAGTTGCGTAAGGAAGCTATCTTTCACACAGTCTAGAATCCTCCTGGACTGCTTCCTCTGCACTATATTATATTTCCAACATATATCAGGGAAGTTGAAGTCTCACATTAGAACAAGTGCTGGCGATCGCGTGACTTCCACGAGCTGCTCATAGAATGCCTCATCCAACTCTTCGTCCTGATTAGGCAGTCTATAACAGACCCCTACCAAGATGCCGCCCCTACAGGCCTTCCCCCTGATCCTTACCCATAGACACTCCACTCTACCATTCCCAAACCCAAGCTCTTCAACCACAAAACAGTCTTTAATATAAAGGGCCACACCACCACCCTTCTTTCCTCATCTATCCCTTCTGAAGAGCTTGTAGCCATCTATCACAGCACTCCAGTCACCAGTGGTCCCACCATGTTTCGGAAATAGCAACAAGGTCATAATTAGCCTGACTCACAATCTCTTCCAACTCTTCCTGCTTGTTGCTCATGTTACGTGCGTTGGTATAGACACATTTCAGACGAGTCATCTGTCTCACCCCCAGCTCAAGCATTGTTCCCCTAGGCTCATTTCTTGAGAGGCCTGTTTTGTCCCCTTCCCCCTTCATAGCTAGTTTAAAGCTCTTTCAATAATCCCCGCTAGTTCCTGCGCTAGTATTTGTTGCCCCCTTTGAGATAGGTGGGTTCCACGGACAGACAACAGGCCAGGGGCCGAGAAAACTCCCCCATGATCAAAGAACCCAAAGTTTCTGGCTCGACACCAGCCTCTGAGACAATTATTCATCACTTGTGCTTTCCGATCCCACACTGAGTCCCTCACTGCCCCTGAAGGTATAGAGCAGAAGATCACTTGAGCTCCCGCTCCTTGAAATAAACGCCCTAAACCCCTGAAATCTTTCTTCATCATGCATAGGTGTCAACGGTTTACGGGCTGGTTTGGCCCGGTTCCGTGACGAGCAGGGTGGAGGGATCCGCAGATCCGCGCCTCCAGAAAAAAAGGAAACAGGAGACCCCAAAATAATTAAAACAGCAGCACCGATCTGAGGAGAAACAAACTAATTTAGTAAGTATATTATCGGAATGCAAGATAACACACTATAATACAATATAAACAGAATTGAAGCTAATAAATCAAATATAATGAGAGAGAGAATGTCCGAAAGGTGGATAGGCCTCACCACAACGCTGAGGTGAGATGCGCAGTCCAGTTGAGCAGCAGGGAGACGGGAGCAGCGTCCACGACGAAGGGCAGGAGAGAAAGAGAGAACTCAAGTGACCTTGCCAGGAGTTAAACCTCCTCTCCCTGACCGCAAGGTCCCCTGGGGAATGTAGTTCTTCTTCTCTTCAGGGCAGGTACCCAGGACTTGAGCATTGACAGTTAAAGTCCCAGTGCCCCACATGATGTTATGATGTGGAATACCGAAAGCCAAAAATCACAAAACCATGACAATAGGCTTGTCTGAGTGATTTAATCACTGCCCACCTAAACTATGAGTAGCAGAAAGTAGTCAGATGACCTAACAAGCTTTGGGAGTTTCCTGGTTATGTCCCTGACCCGAGCCCCAGAAAGGGAGCACACTTCCCGATGGCCTGGATCAGGTCTGCATATGGAGCCCTCCGTTCCTCTGAGAAGGGAGTCACCCACCACTACCACTCTTCTTTCTTTCCTACTGGAGGCAGTCTCAAGGCATGGGGGTGACCGCCTCACCCTGGGCTCTCTCTGAGGCAGATCATCACCTCTCCAGTCACCTCCCCTTCAACTTCCAGCATCTGGAACTTGTTACTTAGAGGGAGTTGTGGAAGCGGGCTAGGAAGGCAGGAGCATCTCTTGTGACACTGAGTCAGGACTCTCTTCCAACCTTCCTCATCAGTGAGGTCTGTCCAACTGCGACAGGGCAGGGAGTCCACCACCTGTCTGGGTTTTTTTCCCAGAACCCTTCCCACTGGTAAGCCAGTGAGTCACTCCATCAGTAGATCTCCCACTCACACTCACTGTCAACGGTTTACGGGCTGGTTCGGCCCGGTTCCGTGACCAGCGGGGTGGAGAGATCCGCGGATTCATGCCTCTGGAAAAGGGAAACAGGGGAACCCAAAATAATTGAAAACAGTGGCAATAATCTGAGGTGGAACTAACTAATTTTACTAAATAGAGTATTAGCAAAGTATAATGAGAGAGAGAGAAAGTGTGTCTGAATGGTAGATAGGCCTCACCACAATGCTGAGGTGAGAAGTGCAGTCCAGTTGACTGAATGAAGAAAAGCAGACAGCGAAGCGCAGACTGCAAAGCGCAGACGGAGAAGAGCAGGCGAAGAAGAAGAGGGAATCAGGTGAACTTGCACAGAGTTATATCTCCTTACTGACCGCAAAGCCTCCTGAGGAAATGTAGATCTTCTCTGTCAGACAAACATTCGGAACTTGAGCATCAGAAGTCAAACCCCCCAGTGCACTACATGATGTTATGGTGTGGAATACCGATGACCAAAAATCATAAAACCATGACATTCCACCCCTTATTCTACATCACTACAACATGCTTATCACATGGGATTACTGACTGCACTCCCCAACATCAAATTCCCTTGTGGTACACACTGAGCATCCCCGATTTTCTGCATCACCCACCAGGTGGACCCAGGTCCATGGGCAAAAACAGTTCCGAGAAGAGGTTTGCCTTTCCCAGAAGCTGGAAAAACCCAAACTGATTTCCTAACGTGTTCTTTACATGTACTACAGGGACCTTATCTCCCTCTACAATATGTAGGGAGCTGGATTGGGTAGGACCATCTCGACTGATTGATCCTCTGGTGTTGACCAGCCAGATGGCTTCTGACAAATACTTCTCCCAGTGTTTAAATGTTCCGTCACCCATTGCTTTTAACATGGTTTTTAACAACCCGTTGTAGTATTCGATCTTATCAGAGGCTGGTGCCTGATAGGGGATATGAAAAATCCACTCGATGCCATGTTCTCTGGCCCAAGTATCCACAAGTGAATGTTTAAAATGAGTCCCATTATCTGACTCAATTCTTTCCGGGTGTCACGGAGTTGACCAGATCAATCTCTGTCCGTGACAGGGGCGATAGGCCTCTGCCCTCCCCCCATACCCCAGTCCCACAAAAAATGGGAAGGAAGAAAGGGAGGAAAAGAGCAGCGGCAGCAATCTATGGAGGAAAACTTATTTTACTATAATATTGGAATACAAAATAACACAATATATACAATTTAATTGAAATTGAGATTAATAAATCAGACAAGAAGAGAGAGAGAGAGTTCCCGGGACCGAGTCAAACCTGAAAAGCTTGGAACGGCTAGGAAAGCACCCTCCAGCACCCACTGCCAGGCAGAAAGAGAATGCCCCCCCACCCGGAAGGGCCAGATCCCGTGACTGCTGTAATGTACAGGGATAGGTACTTAGAATTGGGGCAGTGACACTTTAATGCCCCGTACACTACATGATGTTTTGATGTGGAATACTGAAATCCAAAAACAAAAAAACGAAAACATAGAACCATGACATTCCACCCCTTATTCTACATCGTTACATCATGCTTAGAATATATATACATATATACAAACAAACAAAAAAATGATTGAAATGCACACATGGCTATATACATATACATAGAATTAGTAACTGCACTCCCCTGACATCAAGTTTCCTTGTGGTACACATTGAACATCCCCATTCTTCTGCATTACCCACCAAGTGGATCCTGGTCCCTGGGCAAAAACTGTACCACGGAGAGGTTTGCCCTTTCCAGAAGCTGGAAGAACCCAAACTGCCTTTCCTAACATGTTCTTTACATGTACAACAGGGACTTTATCTCCCTCTACGGTATGTAGGGAACTGGATTGGTTAGGACCATCACGATTGATAGATCCTCTGTTATTGACTAACCAGGTGGCTTCTGCCAAATGCTCCTCCCAGTGTTTAAATGTTCTGCCACCCAGTGCTTTTAGCATCGTTTTTAACAACCCATTGTATCGTTCAATTTTACCAGAGGCAGGTGCATGATAGGGAATATGGTAAATCCACTCCATGCCATGATCTTTGGCCCAAGTATTTACAAGAGAATTTTTGAAAATTCCTGGGTTGATTCGGCCTTCAGATTATTACCCACTTTTAATAATTCAGGCTGGCGGCGAGGAAGTTGATAAGGAAAGCCTGAGGTCTATCAAGAAAGACTTCAGGGGAATGGGGCGAATACTTGAAGGAGCTGGGGTGCAAGTGGTCTTTTCTTCTATGCCCGTGGTGTCAGGGAAAGGTACAGGGAGGATCCAAAATACCCAACTCTTCAATAGATGGCTTAAGAGCTGGTGCAGGCGCAAGAATTTCGGCTTTTTTGACCATGGGGCAATTTACACTGCACCTGGCATGATGGCTGCTGATGCATGCAGCCTGTCCCTGAGGGGTAAGAGGATCTTAGCTGAAGAATTAGCGGGACTCATTGACAGGTCTTTAAACTAGGAATGAAGGGGGAAGGGGACAAAATAAGGGCTACTGGGGTTGAACGGGTCATTCGAGGGCTTGTACCGAACTCCATGGGCAATGACGGCAGAGTGCATAGGGAAGGAGTAGGGCAGGGGGATGCTGGGGATGCTGCTGTTCTAGGGGATCCTAGATCCCATATAAAGGTGGCGAGACGGATAGCCCGGCTGAAGTGCCTTTATACCAGTGCACGCAGCCTGAGTAACAAGCAGGAGGAACTGGAAACTGTGATGCACTCGGAAAGTTATGACCTTGTCGCT
>NW_024885044.1:0-3385 GCF_019232065.1 Centrocercus urophasianus
AGTCTAAGTCTAACCCTAACCCCAAAGTCTAACCCCAGTCTAAGTCTAAGTCCCAGTCTAAGTCTAAGTCTAACCCCAAAGTCTAACCCCAGTCTAAGTCTAAGTCCCAGTCTAAGTCTAACCCTAACCCCAGTCTAAGTCTAACCCTAATCCCCAAGTCTACCACCCTCCACACCTACCTTTGTCACCTACCTTCCAGTGTCCTTCAAGTCGTTGCCATGACAAAGCAAGACACACAACATACATGCATGGTTTAACTGTTTGTTTATTACAGCGCTGTTTCCGCAAGGCATGACTCATACAATCATATACATACGCGCTATACCAGCAACTACACATTGAGAAGCAGAACATGTAATGAATATGGGTCTCTGATTCCAAGACTTAGTTTATAGGCGCAGCATCCACACATTCTGTACATGGTACAACACAGTTTACAGGTGCAACTTAACACATATTGCATACATGGCACGACACAATTTACAGGCGCAGCACACACATACGCAGTACACTTTAAGACATGGTTCGCATAGATGTCAGACCAACCAGAGAAAGGGTATAAAGCCTCCACACCCCATTAGTGACACCACATTTGTGAGAATGTTGCATACTGCAACCCACCTCAAAAGCAGTGCAGATCTCAGCCCACCCAAAGACATTGCAATTCTCAGAACGGCCACAAAGGGGCGCGAGTCTCAGACTGGCCGGGAAGGAACAAAATCGCCTCCAACGGCCCTTGGTTACGGGGTTGGGTTAGCCCTGCCTAGGAGCAAACAAAGCAAAGCTAACCCAACCCCGTAACCAAGGCAAAGCTAAAGCCAATTTGGCTTACATTAATTGAATGTAAAGCTAAAGCCAATCTGGCTTACATTAATTGAATGTAAAGCTAAAGCCAATTTGGTTGAAGTCAATTGAATGCACATGCTGAAATCAGCACAACTCTCAAAATGGCCACGAAGGGGCACGAGTCTGAAAATGGCCTGGAAGGAACGCAGATGGCATCAGAAGGAAGTGTTGATTGGCCTGGGAGCAGAAGGGCCCTCAGGAAGGGTGCGGGTGGGTTGGATCGCTGGGCTGAGGCCGATGGGATGAACTGCAATGAGACCGAGCGCCGCATCCCACACGTTGCCTGCGATGACCTTGGTAGGGGCTTGTGGCAGAGTGACAGGAAGATCATGGAAAGGGAACAGAGCGGGGATTCGGGTAATGGTTGACCGAACCGAGCTGGCGGTGAGTGTGGGAGGCCTGGAAAGCCAATGGCGTCGCAGGGGGGAAGTCATCGACTGGAAGCGTCGAAGGCATCTTCACCTGTAATACAGAAACATGCTTTAGAAGGAGGAACGCCGAGACCCAAACTGTGCTCATCGTCAGCCCACCCCCACAAAACGTGGAAGCCCAACACCGCTCTAAGAAAAGGCTTCAGAGTAAGGTTAGGAGTATTTAACAGGAAAGGTGTTAGGGTTAGGTACATCAGGATTAGGGTTAGAGTGACTGTTAGGGAAGGCCAAGGCAAAGGCAGGAGCAAAAGGCAAGGAGAACAGCCGAGGGAATGCCAAAACAGACGGCAAAGGGATGGGAAAGACATGGAGAACGCCAAAGGTCGCGTCAGAGGTCAGGCCCAAGGAGAAGGCCGCAGAGAACGCCAGAATGGAGACCAAAGAGATCAACGCAGAAGGCCAAAATGGAGGGCAAGGTCCGTGAGAACGCTGCAGAGAAGACCGATGCAGAAGGTCAAGGGCAATGGCCAAAGAGAATGCGGCACAGAAGGCCAAAACCAAAGGCAAAGAGAATGCTGTAGGAGAAGACAAAACAAGAGGCCAAAGGAAATGGGCCAAAGAAGGCCGAGGGCAACGGCCAAAGAGAACGCAGCCACGAACGCCAGAACTGAAGGCCAAAATAATGCTGTAGGGAACGCCAGAATGGGAGGGAAAGTGAACGTGGCAAAGAAGGCCAAGGACAAAGGCCAAGGGAATGTGGCACAGATGGCCAAAGCCGAAGGCCAAAGAAAACGCAGTGAAGGTGGCCAAGGGCAAATGGCCAAGAGAATGCCACAGGGAACGCCAAAACAGGAGGGCAAGAGAACGCAGCAGGGAAAGCGAAGGGCAAGGAGAACGCTGCAGTGAAAGGCTGGAGGCGAGGAGAACACAGAAAGAAAAGGACAGGCAGCATCCAGGGCACCGTGAAGTGCAGAAATGAGCTCTGGGAACCCTACCTTGTGCCTCGCTAAGTAATGAGTAAACACCGGTGGGTGAGCATCGCCCTTACCTGCTGGGCAGACAATTACCGGCCAGCAAAGCGGGGTTCCGGGCATCCCAGGAAATGCAGATTCCGGTTCCTTGCTGCTGCCTCAAGAGCCGCGCATCTCCGTGCTGTCCTTACAGCGCTCAGGAGCAAAGCAACTCTGCTGCCACCTGTGGGACACAACGCAGTAATGAAGGCGCTGCCCCGCATGTGTGGGGCTGCACCCTGAGCACAATGCTGTAATGATGACACAAGGGTTGTAATTAATTATAATTAATGTTAGGGATAGAATTAACGGTATTGATAGGGTTGAAGTTACAGATGGTCTAACATCAGTATTCTGCACTACAATTATGGTTATTTGACAAAACATGGGGCATTATTTTTACAGCAGCATTCAGGGTAAGAGACATTTTCAACACTGGGTTAAGGGTTTGATCTACAGATACGCTGCAGGTTAACACAGTTATCGTTAGAACTCCCATTCAGCTGTGGGTTTAGGTCAAGGGTAACATTAATGCTGCCTCCCAGCTCATGCTAGAGTGCCAAAGGCAAAGGGAAGCAGGACACCCAGGGCAGGCAAAGGAAAGCAGAACTCCCGTGGAAAGCCAAGGTAAATGCAAAGCAAACAGCCAAGCTAAGGCAAGGGCAAAAGCAAAGAGAGCACCAATGGAAAGCCAAGGGGAGGGCAAAGAGAACGCAACAGGAAAGGCCAAAATATACAGCCAAAGAGACCGCAGCAGGAAAGGCCAAGGGCAACGGCCGAGAGAACGCAGCACAAAATGCCAAAACAGAAGGCCAAGGGAGCACGGCATGGAATGCCCAGGAAAGGGCTAAGAAAACATGGCAGGAAGTGCCAGAACAGGAGGGCAAGAGAATGCTGCCGGGAACGCCAAAATCAAATGGTGAAGAGAATGTGGCTACAGAAAGCCAAGGGCAATGGCCAAGAGAACATAGCATGGGACACAATAACAGGGGGGCAAGGGAATGCCCAGAGAAGGGCAAGGGCCAAGAGACCGTGGAAGGAAATGCCAAGGATGATGGCCAAGAGAACACGGCAAGAAACGCCAAAACAGGAGGGCAGGAGAACGCAGCAGGGAACGCCAAAACTGAATGCTGAAGTGAATGCGGCAAAGAAAGCCAA
>NW_024885044.1:3395-46732 GCF_019232065.1 Centrocercus urophasianus
GCCAAAACTGAATGCTGAAGTGAATGCGGCAAAGAAAGCCAAGGGCAGCGGCCAAGAGAACGTGGCATGGAACACAAAAACAGGAGGGCAAGAGAATGGAGTAGGGAACAGCAAGGGCAAAGGGAATGAAAACACTGCAGTGAAAGGCCGGAGACAAGGAGAACACAGAAAGAAAAGGACAGGCAGCATCCAGGGCACCACGAAGTGCAATGAAGAGCTCTGGGAGCACCGTGCTGTGCCATGCTAGGGAATGGGTAAACACTGGTGGGTGTGCATTGCCCTTACCTGCTGGGCAGACAATTACCAGCCAGCAAAGCGGGGTTCCGGGCATTCCAGGAAATGCAGATTCTGGTTCCTTGCTGTTCCCATAAGAGCCACGCATCTCCATGCAGTCGTTACGGCACTCGGGAGTGCCGCAGCCTGCTGCCACCTGTGGGACACAACGCAGTAATGAAGGCACTGCCCTGCAGATGTGCCTCTTTCACAAACCTGCACTCCTTTCTCTGATCAACGTGGCTGCACTCTGCGCATGATGCTGCTTACCAGCAGCACTGAGCTGGGAACAACAGACAAGGAGAAGGCTGAGGTACCCAACAACATCCATCTTCCATCTTCTCTGATAACTGCTCATTATACACTGTCCTCACCTTTGGTTTGGTAGGTGGGGATTGAGGAAGCAATGCCGGTCCCACAGACACCTCCCTATCCCACACTGTGATGGGAGATCAGGTTCTGGACCACCTGAGGACCCAAGCATCCAGGAGTCTTTGGGTCCTGATGAGACAAGTCCCAGAGCTCTGAGGGAATTCAGTGCTGCAGTCACCGAGCCACTCCCAGTGGTATTTGAGAAGTCGAGGAAGTCAGGTGAAGTCCCTGGTGAGCAGAAAAAAGGTGACAGCACAGCTGTTACTGCAGATATAAAGTGTGACCCTGGGAACTGCCAACATGTCAGTCTCACCTCTGTGCTGCAAAAAGTCATGGAGCAGATCCTCCTGGAAGGGACTCTGAGGCACGTTCCAGTGCGTCAACACCCTCTGTATGAAAAGCTTCCTCCTAATAACCAACCTAAACCTCCCCTGTCTCAGTTTAAAACCATTCCCCCTTGTCCTATCACGATCCACCCTCGTAAACAGCCATTCCCCTTCCTGCTGTTCCCCCCTTCAAGTACTGTGAGGCTGCAATGAGGTCCCCCCCAAGCCTTCTCTTCTCCAGGCTGAACAAGCCCACTTCCCTCAACCTTTCCTTGTAGGAGAGCTGCTCCAACCATCTGATCATCTCAGTGCCTCCTCTGGACCCGCTCCGTGAGCTCCACGTCCTTCCTGTGCTGGGGGCCCCAGGCCTGGATGCAGCGCTGCAGAAGAAGCCTCACAAGAGCCGAGTAGATGGGGACGATCACCTCCCTCTCCCTGCTGGCCGCTCCTCTTTTAATGCAGCCCAGAACACAGCTGGCCTTCCAGGCTGCAAGCTCACTCTGCTGGCTGACATCCAGCTTCTCACCCACCAGGATCCAAAGTCCTTCTCTGTGGGGCTGCTCTCAAGGTGTTCTTTGCTGAGTTTGTACAAACACCCAGGACTGCCCCTTCATCAGTGACATTGACAGTAGGGTGGAGTGCACCCTAATGACACCAAGCTGTGGGGTGCGGTGACACACCAGAGGGACGGGATGCCATCCAGAGGGACCTCAACAGGCTGAGTAGTGGCACTCAGCAATGTGCCTTCCAGCCCAGAAAGCCAACCGTATGCTGGGCTCCATCCAAAGATGTGTGGTCAGCAGGCGAAGGGAGGCGGTCCTGCCCCTCTGCTCTGCGCTGGGAGGCCTCACCTGGAGGTGCTGTGTGTGGATGTGGATGCCTGCAGTGCAGGACAGACGTGGAGCTGTTGGAGCACATCCAGAGAATGGCCACAGATATGAACTGAGGGATGGAACGCCTTTCCTATAAAGACAGAGAGCTGGAGCTGCTCAACCTGCAGAAGTGAAGGCTCCGAGGTGATCTGGTAACAGCCTTTCAACACCTGAAGGGAAGAACAAGGAAAGATTTAGCCTAGATATGAAGAAAATCTTGTACAGTGATGGTGGTGACACAGCAGAACAGATTACCCAGACATGATGGATGCCCTGTCCCTTCCAAGGTGAGGCTGGGTCAGGCTCTGGGCACTGATCTGGCTGTGGATGTTCCTGTTCGTTGTGTGGCAGTTGGACAAGATCACCACCAATGGTACCAGGTGCTCCAGCTGGGATAATCCACATCCGTCACAGAGCCTCTCTGGGCCAGTCCCAGTATTCAGCAGAGCAGGGGCTTCACTTCATCACGCTGTTGGGAACCAGAGCTGCAGAGCATTGAATGCAGGTCAGGGGGTGGGAGGAAGAGGAATTGGGGTTCGGGTGTCGTACAGATTAGGAAACTAACAGCATCTCCAGACAATTAGGATGGAGATATCTGGGCTGATGCTGAGTACAGCGGTCCAGAAGAGGACAAACCTTGGCTTCCTATAAAGATGAAGACTTATTACACCTAAGGGTGCACAGAATGCCCTTAAACAACTCTGCATGGTTGGAAGCAGTGCATAACAGCCCTGAAATAAAGGAAGAGTAAGTTACCCCATTCCACAGATGAACACTCAGCCCACACTGCCAAGGAAGTAGTCTCCAGGTACAGATGCTACCCTTATGGCTTCCACCCCTTAAAAGTGGTCAGGATACTAAAAAAAAAAAAAAAAAAAAAAAACCCACACACAAAACACACAAGGGAAGATTGCAGCCCTGAAATGAAGAAGAAACCACTTACACCCTTCTCAAAGGCCAAAACTCACTCATGCTCCACAGGAGACAGTCTCCAGAGATCAACATTGCCCTTACATCTGTCAGCACTTAGATGTGGTCAGGATGCCCCAAAAACCAAAAGTGAAAGGACACAGCCCTAAAATAAGAAGGAATCACTCATCTTTTCTTAAGGACCAGACCTCACCCCACACTCCCAAGAAGACAGTCTCTAAAGATGGATACCACCTTAAAGGCTACCAGCCCCTAAGTGGAGTCAGGATCCTCCCAAAAACAAGATATTGCAACTCTGGAATAAAGAATCACTCACCCTGTTTCAAGGGTTCACCCTACGCTCTAAAGGAAGCAGTCTCCAGGTGCAGTTGCTGCTCTTTCTGCTGACCGACCTTAAACATGGTCAGGAGCCCTCCAGAAAGTAAAATTACAATCCAGCAATAAAGAAGAAACCAATGACCCCATTCCAAAAGCAAACACTCAGCCCACACCCCAAAGGAAGCAGTCTCCGTGCAGAGGTGCTGCCCTTACAGCTTTCTACCTTTAAAAGCAGTTAGGATCCCAAAAACAGAAAGACCAGAGCCCTGCAACAAAGCATCAATCACTCACCCCAATTCCAAAGAGCAGAACTTACTTCCAATGATCCCAAGGAGGCAGCTCCCAAGCAGAATGCTGCCCTTGCTGTTCCCAGCCCTTAAATATGGGCAGGGAGGGGGTGGAGCCAAGCTCAGCCCTATCCGGTCCCACAGGTAGATTGCTTCCACCTGTGCTGGCAGGGCTGGCCACACCCCTCACCAGGTGCTCAATCACTGCTTCAGACTGTAAACAAGAAGAAAAAAAAAAGACTAATAACAAGCAGGTGATTGGATCTGCCTGTCCAGAAAGGGGAGTTTTATCAGTGAATGAGCAATAATGGCACGCATATTTTGATTCAATTTTGTCCTCAAAGGCATTTGGTAAAATTTCTGATAGGGGAGCACAAATTTCAATACTGATACAGCAAGATGCTGAAAAGCTGAGTGTGCAGCCTGGACGGCAAAGTTGAGATTACCGGTGTGATTGGAACGAGTGAGGTTTGCCAAACTAACGGGGACAGCTTATGGCTCTCTAGTGAGAAATGTGTGTTACCTACTTTCTTTGCAATTAAAGACCATTGTGAAAACATTTCAGGATTTGACATTCTCAGTGGGTGAACCTAGCACCTGCCTGTATGGCAGTGTATGGCCTTTTGGGTCAAGTTTCAATCCCTAACCCCAGAGAAATAGGGAGACTGCAGCGTGTGTACTTCACACAGCCCCTGTGCTCCCTGCATCAGTGGTCACTAACATACCACTGTACCCCATTTCTGCTGCAGCATGATGTGGGATTTCTGAAGTCATAGCAGATTTGGAGAAAACACAAATCATTTCCAGAACACACTCCCCATGTAACTCGCCTGTTTGGCCAGTTCAAAACCAGGTGGAAGGTGGAGATTAACAATCGGTTATCGGTGTCTGAATGCTTATACAGCCCCGCTAGGAGCTGCTGTCCCAAACCTTGTTTACTTGGCAAGCAGCCACATGTTAGTTCACTCATGTGGAACCCAGTGCCCCCTGTATGCCTCAGAAGTCTTTCAGGGCCTCATGACGAACTTCAGAGACATCCAGGTGGGTCTCAGAGCTATGGAGTGTGCCATGAGCAGCTCCAGAGACATCCACAAACCTGGAAGACCTATTAACATAGAGATGCAGGGCATCGTCACCATCCAGCACCCCCCTAGGGACAGAGTTCCACAGGGCCAGGGCCACCTCGGTGAGGGCACCTGTCCCCTCAGTGTCCCCAGTGTTCCCCGATGTCTTCATATCCCCCCAGGGGCATGTCCCCAGTGGCCTTCAACTGTGAGGAGGTGGCAGAAACAGCACCGGTGACAGCAGGGACAGTGACAGAGACAGCGTTGGTGACCGTGGGGACAGCAGTGGGGGCACTGGTGTGCCACGTGGGCTTCCCTGTGCTGCCTGCCGAGACCATGGCAAGGTCGTGAGAACATGGCGAGACCCAGGACATGGAGACACTGGTGGGATGCAGGGATATGGAGAGGATACGGAGACGTGAAGGTGACATGATGGGGAGGAGACACAGAGGGGACACTGGGAGAGAATATGTCAATGACAAAGAGACATTGGTGTGACACAAGCTCACAGAGGGTTTCAGAGACATGGAGGGGACATGGGGGGATACAGAAGGGACACAGAGGGAACATGGTGACACAGGGGGACACAGAGGGCTCATGATGACATGGGAGACAGGGAGGACAAGGTGCTAGACTGTCTCCACAGGTGCTGGTGGAGATGACACTGGAGGTGACACAGAACTGCTCATGCAGCACCTCACTGCTGCTGGGGGCCAGCACCAGCAGGGGGCGTTGGGAGAGTGTACAGTAGAGGGCTGGGGGGCAGGGAGGGACAGGGGAACAGTGGGAGGGTGACAGCAAGAATGATGTTGGAGTGATGTTGGGAGGGGGGACATTAGGGTAACACTAGAGGGATAATAGTGCAAACTGAAGTTGGGGTGACACCAGGGAGTGATCCTGAGATGACAGTGGGGTAAAGTTGTGGACTGACCACGGGGACTGACACTGGGGGGTGATGTTGGGGTATCGCTGGGGCGTGACATCAGAAGGAGATACTGGATGGAGACACTGGGGTGACTTAGTGTGATGCTGGGGGGTTGACACTGTAGGCACGACTCTGGAATTGACACTGGGGTGACATAGGGGTGATGCTTGGGTGATGTCGGGGAGTGATGTTGGGGGGTGGTGTTGGGTTATCACTGGAGGGTGGCATCAGGGAGTGATGCTGGGGTGAAATAGCTGGAGTGACACTGGGGGGTGACACTGAGCTGACGCTGGGATGATGCTGGGATGACGTTGGGGTGTGATTCTGGGGGTTGATGTTGGGATATCACAGGGGGGACATTAGGGAGTGATGCTGGAGTGATATTGTTGGGGGGGTGTGTAGTGGAAACCCTAAGTCGTGGCTTGAAACAATGATTGAATAGGGACAAACCAGAGGAGCTCAGGTGCATGAAACTCACTTGAGTGACAGAAGGGGTGGATCCTGGATCCACCGCCTCCCAGGCCTAGTGTAATGTTGGCAGTGGAAATGAGGGGCTTTTGCTGGAGGTCCCTGCTTGCATGACTTCTTCCAGTGTTAAGCAGATTTTGTTCTTTGTTTCTGTGTTTGTGACTGCTGCATTTGAACAGTCCTCACTTACTGCAGCCTAGGACTTTGCTTCTCTACTATCACTGTTGTTTTCCATCATGTTACAGCATTACAGGAGGTGATGTTATTGGTGTGATGATGGGGGGGGGTGATGTTGGAGTGACACCGAGTGACGTTGGGGAGTGACACTGTGGGGTGATGTTGTGGTTTTGCTGGGGGTGATATCACAGAGTGACCCTGCGGTGACATTGTTGGGGTGAAGCTGGGGGGTTACATTGGAGTGACACTGGGATGATGTTGGGGTTTCACTGGGGGGTGACATCAGGGAGTGATATTGGGGTTACATTGTTGGGGTGACACTGGTGGGGGTACACTGGAGTGACACTGGGGTGACACTGTGTCTATGTTGTGCAGTGACAATATTGGGTGATATTGGGGTATCTCTGGGGAATGAGATGAAAGAGTGACATTGTTGGGGAGATGCTGGGAGGTAGTACTGCTATGATGTGGGGGTGATGTTGGTAGGTGATGTTGGGGTATCACTGGGGCTGATATCAGGGGATGATGCTGGGTTAACATTGCTGGAGTGACACTGAGGGGTGATGTTGGGGGTGACGTTACTGGGTTGACTCCCAATGTGAGTGATGTTGGGGTATCACTTGGGGTTGACATCAGGGAGCGTCACTGGGGTGATGTGATGATATAGGGGTGATGTCGGGGTGATGCTTCGGGTGTGACACTGGGGTGACATTGGAGTGACACTGGAATGATGTTGGGAAGTGACGTTGGAGGGTGATGTTGGAGTATCACTGGAGTTCAACATCAAAGAGTGATGCTGAGGAGTGACATTGTTGGAGCGATACTGAGGATTGATACTGCTGTGACATTGGAGTGATACTGTGGTGATGTTTCAGAGTGATGTAATAGCAAACATGTGCCCGACAACTTAAAAACAGCAAGTATTTATGCTAAGCACTACAAGTGATCGATTCAATACTACGCACGCGCTGATCTCGACTCAACAACACGCATGTGCCAGTCTCAATAAAAACTACGCATGCGGTTGTCTCAAAGCAACAATACGCATGCGCCAGTCTTGAATCTGCACAAAGCATGCGCCGATCTCGATACAACATTACGCTTGCACTTGTGTCAAAACCACGATACGCATGCGCTCTCAAATCTGCACTGCGCATGCGCGCGTCTCGGAGCTACACTACGTATGCGCCAGTCTTAGCACTGTAGCACGCATGCGCCACTCTAAGACAGCACTGCGCATGCGTCAATTTCTGACCCTGCACTACGCATGCGCTGATCTCGACTGAGCACTACGCATGCGTTGATCTCTGTAGACCACTACGCATGCGCTTATCTCAAAAGTACAATACGCATGCGCTGGTCACAGAACTACATCACTCATGCGCCGATCTCAACTCAGTAATACGCATGCGCATGTCTCGACACACCACTACGCATGCACTAGTATCTGAGCTGCACTACGCATACGCTGATTTCTAATCATCACTACACATGCGCCAATACCGATTCTGCTCTACGCATGCGCCGATCTGGATTCAGCATTACGCATGCCCCAGTCGTGATTCAACACTACGCATGCACCCATCTGTAAACTGCAATACGCATGCGCTGGTTCTGGGAACTATATTCCGCATGCGCCGATCTCGACTTAGAAGTATGCGTGCGCTAGTATCGGAGTTACAGAACACATGCTCCGATTTCTTCTCGTGAATATGCATACGCGATATCCGACCATGCACTACGCAAGCGCCCATCTAGGAACTTCACTACGCATGCGCCGCCTTTGACTCAACACTACGCATGCGCCCGTCTTATAACTGAAGAACGCATGCGCCTATCTGGAGACAGTACTACGCATGCGTGTCGTCCGACATTGCTATACACATGCGTCTGTCTCGGAACGGCACTAAGCATGCGCCGACCTCAACACAACACTACGCATGCGGTAGTCTCGAAATTACAATATGCATGAGCCCATCTTAGAATTGAAGTATGCATGAGCCATTCTGGCGACAGTGCTACGCATGCGCTTTTGTCGACACTGCACCACGCATGCGCCGATCTCAGCTCACTACTATACATGCGCCGGTGTCAGGAGTGCACTACGCATGCAGCAGTGTCAGACGTGCACTACGCATGCGCCCATCTTGCAGCTGCACTACGCATGCACCCTTCTGGAGACAGCACTACGCGTGCGCTTCGTCCTATACTGCTATACGCATGCGCCACCCTCGGAACTGAACTACGCATGCGCCGATGTCGCCACAACACTACGCATGCGCTTTCTGAAATCTACAATACGCATGCACTGGTCTCAAAGCTGCAGTGCGCTTGCGCCTTAGAATTGCACTAGACACGCATATATCACCACATCACGCTACGCCTCTCGACGTACGCGCTGTTCTCCACTTAACACTACGCTTGCGTCTGTCCCGACACTGCACTGCGCATATGCCCGACCCGTAGGAATGGCACTGCGCATGCGGCAGTCCAGTCACAACAGTACGCATGCGCTCCTCCCACCACGGCACTACGCTGACACTATGTCGCCATTACGCATACGACGGGCGCAGGCGCCGCTGGGATCTAAAAGGGTCCGTTTCCGGTACGGATTCGGCCTATAACCGCTCGAGGGACGACAACAGACTCAAGACATTTCCACGTGGCCGTGCGCATGCGTCGTGCTGCCCGCGACACAAAACGGACGCAGTTCCACGGATTGGTCACGCGAGGGCAGCAGAGACAGCGGAAACATCATCTACGACGGGATTGCTTGGGGACCTGCCAATCTGGAAAACTTCTGCAAACCTAGTAAACCTGTGCTAAGTGTTTATGAAGGTCTGTGAATAAATAAATAAATAAATAAATGATCGAATTGATGTTGCCAAGTTTTTTTTTTTTTCCAGTGTCTCTGATGATGAAAAAAGCTGGTATCAATAGGACAGATGCGTGCAGTGAAGCCAAGGATTGTTTGCAACAATTAGCAGAGCAACCCAAAAGAACCTAGCAACTTTTACATTAGCAAAGTATTAACAGCTTTCGTACCTGGCCTCACCACTCTGAGATTTCTATCTTCAAGATCAGCATATCCGACTGCAAGCTAAACGTACTACCCTAACAACCCACCACTCTATCACGTCCCTGAGCACCACACCCGAATTTCTACTTGCGGCAATGTACTCCTCCAGCCATGTTCATAGCTGGTGTCCCCTGGCAGCCAGGAGCCAGTTTCAGGGTTCAGTGAGGCACAAGCTCTCTCCTTTCTGCCACAGCCAAGCTAGGGCTACATATCACCCCCCACCTCCATCCCCAGCCTCAGAGGGTGACCAGTAGTAGAAGGAGCCCCCCACAAAGTGGCCTTCCCAGTACCACGGGGAGGAGGCAGTTTTCCTGAAAGGCTGAGAGCTAAATAAAGGCAAGGCTTGGGACAAACCAAGGCTGACAGCTATTTTTTTCTAGCAGAGCAGGAGGAAGATAGTTGAAAGCTCATAAGGAAGCTCTTTGCCTGATCATAAATGCAATCTCTGTCAGCTCCAATGCTAAGAGAACAGGGTTGCAGCTGCCTCCACTCCTATCCAGACCTCAGCAGCTGGGAACAACCCTGCATGCTGCAGAAGACCACCCCAGAAACTCCATCCTCCCCCTGCACTACTCACCCCTGAGCTCACCCCAACATCCCAAAACTCAGAAGAAGCCACTGCCAGCATTGTTCTTGAATATGTATTTTTTTACTGAAAAAAAAATCATTCATAAATTAACAAATACAAAAATGTACAAAGACATGGGTAAATAAATGTAATAACATAAAGGATTGCTTTGTTGAGAAGTGTGTGTGTGTGTGTGCGCGTGTGTGTGTGTGTGTGTGTGTGTGTGTGTGTGTGTGTGTGTGTGTTTTAAAACACTTAGTCTTCAGTGCAAAAAATGTCCCCCGGCACCTCTTAAAAACGTAACAGTAAGCTCAATAAGCTCAAGAGCAAGGACAGGAAAGACACACTATAGTCTGAAACCACTTCTGCTGGTGAGCAACTTCAGCTTGTGGCTGTTGCTCACACGTTACCTTCCCTAGACAAGCAGAGCTTTACAAATTTACAAACAGCAAATCAAAAATAAATACTTTTCCAAATTAAACTCCTATGGCTTATTAAAAATAAAGTCAGCATTGAACATGTCCTGCCCTCCATGGGACTGTGATACTGTGGTAACATGGAAAGGGCGAACAAGTAGCTTCATTGGATTTCAGCTGTAATATGTACGAGTTCTCCTTGATATGAGAATTTCTACATCATAACAGCACATGTGCTTGACAGTATGTTTTTAACAGTTACACTTACTATAAAGTATCTGACATATCCAATAAGATTAACAGTGCACATTTTAAGGTATTCCACACTTTAAAAAGGGAGAAATTCAATATAATTAGAACAAAAACTATGAACAGGATGTTGCTAAAGGTGAAATGGACTCTTATACCAACTGTACAGTGCATTTCTGAGCAGAGGTAACATCTCACTTTGTTCAACACAAGGTGCAATGGAGGTCAGATACACTTCAAAGGCTGAGGATTCAAACAAAGGTAGTTAAACACCTACTCACACACACGCATGATTTCCTGCAGTAGTGAACGTAGACAAGTTGAAATACATTCCTTGTTTGAAGCACCATTAAACAAAGAAATTTCTAGCAATGTCTCAAGATTAAAGAAAAGAGGGTTAGGGCAACACAGGTTTACCATCTGAAAAGGATCATGTGAATTAGAGATCAAGATTCAGAAATGGAAGTCTTTATTGCTATATGTGTCATAAAAAGCAAATCCTCACCTCTGCCTATAAATAACCACGCTGAATCCCCTTAGGAAGTGACTTTAAAGCACACGTAAATTCAAAGGATTTAAACCTAAGGTTCCAAACTATCGGCACTTTTCAAGGGCAGGCTCGCTGTCCTCTCATGCTGGCCAGTTAGATCTGCAACACCAGAACTGTTTTCTAACCCTCATTTTCCAGATACAGGTTAGGAATGCTCTGGGCAGTCACTCCCACAACAGATGCATGTGGGGATCACATGTCCAAGAAAAGAATGTAAACTATGAACAGGAAGGAAAACTAAGGTAAACAATGCAGTAAGTTAAAGTACTTCTGAGATTAAATACTCACAAGTGCTTTGTATAAATATAATTTAAAACACAACCCCCAATATATTTACCTTTAAGTTGGGGAAGTCCAGTAAAAATGACTGTATACATGCTGTGTAACCTACAGACTGACTCAGGGCAAGAAGAGGATGGGACAGTCACAGCCCAGCCTGCTGCAGAGCAAGGATGGGGGCAGAGGATTCCAGAGGCTGAATGGGGCACCAGACCAAGCTGTCAGGTTCCTAGTCGTCAAGCTTGCATAAGCTGAACTCACGTGTCCTTCATCTATCCCGTACCGGTGTCTGCAGACAGCCTGTCCACCAGCTGCACTCCTGCCAGTGCTTTCAAGTAGCCAATAGTGGCAACCACATCACTGGGTTCACTCACGGCTTACCTAATTCTCTTCCACAGAACAACCCTCAGATCCCTTTTGCTCCACATGAGGATGGCAGGGACTAGGTGAGCCCCCAGGAGCACAGAACCATGTCTGCCATTGTGTTGTGCAGAACAGGTGGTGGATCCCATCCCATCCGGCTTCACACTGATCTGCACAGTATGTCACAAACATGATAGAAATATTATTTTCTCTTCCCAGAAGGAGCCACCTCCATGATTTCTGTAAGGAGTGACAACATAGTTGTATTTCTTACCTGCTGCTTTTAATGCTGAGGGCTCTGTCTCACAAATAGTAATGCATATGCATAGATTAAATCATGCAAGCATTCTCACTGGTGGAGTAGGGAACAACTTGCACACATACAGTAATGCACACACAAGTGCGTACAGAACTCAGGACTAAGATGAGTGAGTGACCTTATGTAAACCTCTAGCTTGGATTCAAACCTTAGAAGATAATAAAAATGGGCAATTTACACAGCATATTTACATTTACACTTCTTTAAGAAGCGATTCTGATGTACATACTTTAAGCAGGTCATTTAAAAAAAAAAAAAAAAAAAAAAAAAAAACAACCAAAAAAAAAAAAAAAAAAAAACACAGCACAAACGTAGAAGAATGGTACCACAAGTTGTCTGGTCTCCCACCAGGGCAGTTCCAACTGCACTGCTCCCAACACTTGCCAGAGGAAAGAACGTGCCCTAACTGAGCCCGGAGCTGAGGATTGCTGGAGGAATGTGAAGATGAGAGCAGCGGCTCCAACAGCTGTCCTGAAACCCAGAAAGCAAATGACAGGGAACAAAAAAGCCTGTGGAGCTCAGCACATGAGGACCGGGTAGGGCTGGGCCAGCTGGGACAATCTGTGCACACACTTTCAGCCTTATATTCCAAAATACTGTGATCCTTCATTAGACAAAGTATTTTGTCCTCAACAACCCTTGGAAAAGAAAGTCAGGTGTGATGTTCTCTTGTTGAAGGGCAGAACAAAGTTATTTTCTCCACTTAGTATTCAGTTACCAGAGCCAGCTCTGGTGTCAGGTTGACAGTGATGTTCTTATACAAGGCGTCATATGTGACATTAGGGAAGTAGTTCAAATTATTGAGGCCATCCAGAGCTTGCCTTTCTTTTGACTTCCTCAGCAAGGCATACCTGTTTAGAGAGAAGCAGAGGCCCATGAAACAACGTCACATCGCCTTCTGTGAATTCCTGGCATGCAGGCATTCCCAGCATCACAAAATTCTACACTTTAATAAAGACGCTGTTTGTTCTCCAGTTCTTGCCCAAAGTCTACCTGGGCTCAGGGAAAGCTCCAGCTCCTGGCTGAGGTGGAAGTCCTCACCATTTTTAGGAAACTGGATCATGCACAAAAGCAGATCTAAGGGTGTTAGTCTGAGTGATGAGAAAGGAGATGAATTGTATTTTGGGGAAGGAAACTGCAACAAGAGCAGCTTCAACCAAATTTAGAGGAAACATGATTTAAAAAAAAAAAAAAAAAAAAAAGAAAGAAAAAGAAAACAAAAAAAACAGCAGTCTGGTGGCAGGATAGGACCCAGCCTCCACCCTGCAGTACAGCTGTGTTGACACCTAGCTGCACTCAGGGCAAGGGGAAGCCAAGGGGAGTTGGAGCAGGAAAAGTACTAAGAAACAGATAGGCCAGGAGGAAGAAGGAGGCTCTGGGTCACAGCAAAGGAGGATGCGCCTAAGCTAGCTTCAAAGACCTGATAGCATCAGGAAATGTCAGCATAACAAAATGTTTCCATGGGAAAGTGGTAAGGTCATCCTGCTTAGGTGGGTAACACCATAGCAGAAAGCAGGAAGGGCAGCCTTCAGAGGAGCTGCAGGCACACTAGGATCCCCTTGCCTTCACATTAATGTGTCAGAGCAGTCCCAGCAGCAGTTTGTCTCTCGTCTTCTTCACAGCTTACAGTTGTTATTGCCCTTTAACAGCTGCAAGGAGCCCTGTACATACTGTAAATTTCGCTAAGGTCTCAGGTTCCTTAAGAGTAATACTAAAAATCACTTGCCTTCCTAGGAACTGCACTTCTCCTCGATGATGGTGGGGAATTGATTTGTATCTCCCTGTGTCTCCTTCTGGTCGAGTCACTGAATAGCCTGCATACTGCACTCTGCATTGGAAAGGGGAAGAAAAAAAGTCTACTGTTGCACATGCTGTGCTGTGAACACTGCCAGCATGTACAATCAGTGCACTCATGGCTTCTACAGCAGCTTTACCTTTCCACCAGGCAGATGCATTGTGCAAACCCCCCACCTCTGCCTATGCTGTGCCAATCTCAGCACTTCAAGGTACCCAAAGATCAGCTGGGGATTGTTTGACATCATCACCATGGAAAACTGCAAACAAAGCTCATTATTTCACAGCCAGTCTTCCTCAGTTTGTTTTCTATCTGTAGCCTGCAGTGCCACCCACCTGGACCTATGTCACCGTCAGCCAGGCTGGCTCTGCCCAGCTCAGTTGAACACAACACAGCAAGGATACAACAATGCTATGAGTCTGATGCTGCTCCTAGCACCATGCTCAGAAATTTGAGTTCTTGGAATTTCTGTGCTCCACAGAGCTGGCGGCAGCAGCGTGTTGCACAAAGCTCTGTTGCTACCCCATTACAGGGTTGTAGGACACAGGCAGAGACATACCTGTTCCATAAGTCGTCATCCTCGCCGCCCCAGCCCCAGAAGGCATTGGGGAAACCATTGATCTTCCAGAACTGCTCAACAGTCAGACCGCTCACCCCACCGAAGAACTCATTATAGGGAAGCCTGAGCAGGAGAGAGAGGTCAGGACCAAGGCATCAGCCACCACATAGCCCCTGCCAGAGCTATGAGAATACTCTCCTCCATTCTCCTTTTAATGTTTTACTTTACACTCCTGCCTTTGATAAGAAAATCTAACACTGCTCCTTATCTATTGCTGCAGTGCAGAGGAAGAACACTGCTTACAGGTACATGTACTTGTCCAGTTTGGCAGCAAAGTGTCTCGGCATCTGTCCACACCCGTAATAGTTGCGGTCATTTTCAGGTATGTGGTCCACATCATGGAAAATGAGACAGTCCCAGTCCAAGTCCTTCATCGCTTCCCGAAAGCCAACATTGAAGAGCATGGCACGATTGAAGGGCTGAGTACCAGCCTAGAGAACAGAACAGAGGCACCTTCAAAGGGAGTCCCATGCCATGCAAGGGCATTCCCACACAGACTGAGGGAGCTGAAGAGCAGTCCGATCCCCAGTCCACTGCTCAGAAAGAAGTGATATCTTGGAACAGACAGATTAGTGGGATTAACCAAAGCTTACATACCAGGAATCTACAATAGCAAAAATAAAGATGTGAAAATTACTAGTCAGATACTTTAAAAAAAAAAAAAAAAAATTAACAATCTTCACTGGCTACTACCCAGAAGAGCAAGGACAACTAAACAAGAAGGCATGTCTACAGAGCAGATGAAGCTGTATAGCTCAAGCAACAGCTCAAATTACAGCCTGATGTTCCACATTGGTGGAAGCCTCCCAGAGATCACATGGACCAGAGCTGAGCACATCCTTGAGGCCCAGAAGATGCCACAGACACACAAAGGTAATGTGGAAACTGAAAATGCCTGCTTCAAAGATGTCTTAAAAAAAATTAATAATAACAAACTCCTCAAGTGTAGTATTTTCAAGAAATTTGAATGTCTGCTTTATTTTTTAGGTTAAAAGCAGTCATTTTGGGACAACATCTTTGCCAATTTTAAGATGGGACAATTTAAACATTGCAACATTAACACCAGAGGTTCAGAAGTTCAGATCTAGCAGGGAGTTCCCTCAGGACACAAAACAGAACTGTGCTGGCAAGCTGCTGCTGCACTGACACCAGAACATACTCACCAGCGCTGCCCATCATGACCACTTACTTGTTCCACGACATAAAACGCAAACTGTAAACGCTGACGCTGCAGCATTGGAATAAGGTGCCTGAAAAGGACTGGAAGATGCTCATAGCGATTGCGGAATGGGATCAGGATCGCCACCTGAGGAGGAAAAAAGCTCATGCTGCAACCCAAGAGCAGCTCCCTGCAGACCCCAAACCAAGGAGATGCCAGCTGGCACAGCATCAGCACTGTTCTTCCCTGTATGAATGAGTTGACTCCCACGTAGGGCTGGGCAGCCTGAATGCCTTCCCACCCCCATGTCAGGGCTCTGATATTCACTTCTGGGGGAATTTCTGCTGATCCTGCAAGGCCTGCAGCCCCCATCCCTGTGCCCCTGCCCAGCAGCACAGAGGCAGCAGCAGGACAGCTACACTGCGCTGTGCCACTCCCTCTGGGTAGATTCCCTGTCACCTCTCCTCCCCAGGGAAACTCCTTCCCACACAGGACAGGAA
This sequence comes from Centrocercus urophasianus, assembly GCF_019232065.1. Classification (NCBI taxonomy): domain Eukaryota; kingdom Metazoa; phylum Chordata; class Aves; order Galliformes; family Phasianidae; genus Centrocercus; species Centrocercus urophasianus. The sequence continues at coordinate 19,304 of NW_024885044.1, forward strand.
CATGCTGGATGCTCATCAGTGGGAACCAGGTGGGCAAATTCCTTGCAGCCTCTTTACAGCCTTCGCAGAAATCCAAAGCTGACTCATGTGTCATTAACACAGCCATCAGCAGCAGCATTTCTTCTGCAGCTGCTTCAGTCCCACCTCCCAAGAATCCTCACACCCACCACTCTGCAGCACATCAGATACGTAGATTCCAACATCCCCAGTACCCCGTTGCCCCGAGGTGCTCCTCAGTGCCCATTCACCTTCCAGCGAGGCAGGCAGTCGCTCGGCTTCCAGTGGCCTCCCAGCTTGATGGAAGGGTCTTTGGAGAAGAACTGGTGGATGTCCTCCATCGTAATCTCGCTCATATTTACATCAATGGGGCCCTCTGGGGAGGTGGCAGGAGGAGGGGGTCAGGAACCATGCGGTGCCTGCCTGGCCCTACCATGTCCTCAGCACCAAGCACAGGTGGCTTCTTCTGTCCCAAGACACTGGGGACAACTAAGGAGCCATTTTCCCCTTTTCAGAAACATCTACCTTGCAAATGCTAATTTTCCAATTAATATTGCCTATGCAGGAGCATTACTCCTATATACTGCACCCTGCAGCCTGTGCTCATTTTGCAGTCAGGGAGCTGGAAAAGGGCTGCCCAGCTTCCTAACTGCCTAGCAGCACACAATTCCCCTTTTGTTCGTGTTTACCAGGCAATAGGCAAGCTTCAGGAGGGAGACACGCCTCCAGTGTAGCAGGAATTAATATCTGCAATCATGTAAAAAAAGATTTCCCAGGAAGGGACAGTTCAGAACAGTGCTATCATTCATCCCTGGAGCACTGTGGGATAGTTGGGACAGAGTTGAACCAGGGTGCTGCAAAGTGCCATAGTGTGCTGTGCCATGATAGGTAAGGGGGACGGAGCTGCTGGGCACGCAGAGTACTCACTCATAGAAGGGAGCCTCTCAGGACAGGTGTGGTTGGGGAAGTACGTAAAATCTTCAGGAAGAAAAGTTGTAGCTTGCAGAAAGGTTTCATTGTGATTCAAGTCAAGAGGATAATCTGGAGAAGTGGGGAAAAAAGGAAAAGAAAGTCTACACCAATTTGCCTGTCCACCATTAGCAAACCCCAACACCTTGAGCACATTCCTAGTGTCACAGGGGTGTCCTCATGAGGCACAAGCCCCTGGTTTGGCACAATGACCGAGTGCCACAGGTGCAGCCTCAGTGCCTTGGGTGAAGCCATGCCAGAGAGACTGTCAGCTTCCTGATTAGACTGTTGCCTTCAGGCATCACAGACAGGTCAAGGCAAAGGGGTGCAGTGAAGAAGAAGCTACTGCATCCCACAGGGCTCAGGAATACAGGGCCAGCATGGAGCCAGATGCGGATCACAGGGTTCATGCTGAGCTTCTACACCCCAGCAGGCCACAGCCCATTTCTCAAGCATTTCTTCCGCCACTTCCTTTCATCTTCTGGTGAAAGCCCCTGAACTGCTGGCACCTCCAGCTGCTTTACATCTTTGCACAGTTATGAAATTCCACTTTCTATGTCTACCCAGTCATTAACTTTGTATATGCAGCTCCAGCTTACCACAACTTATGTTCCCAGCACAAGAGAAGTTTCCTTCCAGTAGTAATGCATCAGCTGTCATGGAAGGATGCTGCCTCTCCACTTTCTCAGCCCTTTCCGAGGGCTTTGTCCCTGCAGCAACTACCTTATCCCAGGCAGCCCCATACGCCAAGCCCACTGGGACACTGGAATTCATCACCTCCAACTCCTGCCCTCTCCTCCCTACATATTAGTGATACTGTCTAGATTTTAATAAACAGATTCCCATTAAGCTCATACCACTGCAACATGCTCTCAATGCTTAATTTCATTGACAGAGTGAAACTCAGCTCTTGTTCCTTGCATGGAGTGCTTTGTTTGTTGCTGAAACATGACAGGATCTTCCTGGCTCACTTGCACAGAAATTTATTAATGCATCTACTATAAAATGCTTAAGAAGTCATAAATTACTTCTTCATTTTAATAACGGGGCAAAAAACACAGCAAACCATGAATATAGCAGGCAAAGTAGAAGGACTTTGTCCTTGCAGCTGACCACTCTGTGCTTTGTCACCTTGCCATTCAGTACCAAACACCACATTTAAGCCACCTGCCTAGAAATTAAAGCTGCAGGGGCTGGAAGGCACACACATCCACAAGCCAGCTCCATACAGAGATGCTGCCTTTCATTGCCTCACTGGGGATGTTCAAAGAACGTTAGTAGCTTCCTGCCCACTGGGTGCTGGGGCAACCAGGAAGGAGCCAGTCTCCTCATGCCCTGAAGCCTCTGCTGCCTTCTGATGGCTTATTTGCCACGTGGCCTGCATGCATGGCGTGGGTCCCTCAGCTCTCACACAGCAAGAAGATTTACATCACCGGATATACACAGCATGCCCGCAGAGATCATGCTGAGGGCTCTGAAAACACTCAGAGAGGAAGATGCTGACCCAGTGTTAGCACCGTAGTTGTGGTCACAGGGCCACATGCCCTGACAGACGCTGCCACAACCACCTGCTCTAACCTCACAGCCAGGGGAGAGCCACACAAGGCTGGTGTATAGCAGATCAGAGCAGAGAGGTTGTCCATCCACATCTGCAGAGCTGCTGTCTGGGCACAGCCAGTTCTTTCGGCAGCAGCATTTCACTGCCCACTTCATAGAGTTGATGGCCAACTTCAGAGGGCTCAGACCCTATGACAGCCCACCAGTTACAGGTTCACATCACCAAAGCACCCAGTCTCCTTCTCTCTAGTTTGCAGCAAGCTCCTTCCTCAACAGGCATCTTCAGCTGACATTTCCAGCCCCAAACTGAGCAGGAGGGACACAGCATTTTATAAATAATAATAAGAAAACACAACCCAGGAAGCCATCCTGACCTTTAAAGCTCCCATAGCTCTAGTGACACACTGCAGACTCATGCTGCAGCTCAGCACATGGAGCCAGCAGCAACATGACTGCGGGTGACATGTGGGTGCCAGGAACGCATCCTCAGTGTCACACCTGCTAGCCCCAGCTCCGGAGCAATGCCTCATGCCACGTTATATACAAACAGTACACTTCTGTTGCTGCACTGTATTTATAGCAACACTTGGAAGCCTTTCATTAACTGTATGTTAGGGGTGGGAACGGCCTGGGATCCAATGCTGCCTCTTGGATCCCAGTGCTCTACCCACAGTCTGATCAAGGGCTAGTGGCAGCTCTCCAGCTAACTCACTGCATTCACCCTGCATTGGGGAATGAAGATGATGAGCACAGGCTCCTCCATGTGTGATGCCAGGACTCTGTGAGCCTGTATAAGCCCAAAAGTTTTGTTTGTTTTCTTTTTGTTTGTTTTGTTTTTAAATCTGAAACCTGATTATAGAATGGTTTGGGTTGGAAGGCACCTTTAAGATCACCTAGTTCCTGCTAAAGGGTCTGAGTTTAAGTGTTTATCCTCAGAGTGATTGAATCTAACATGCTGATGTGCCTGGAAAGCAAAGAGGCTTGCAGCTCAATATCCACTCATTTGAGGCGTATCAAGACTTACTTCTACCCTTTATTTAAGTGAAACATTTGAACTAAAATACACACACATAAACACACATATATAAAATAGTCACAACTCCCACCCTGCATTTATCAACATAAATCATTTCCTTCAAGGAAGAGAAGTTGAGTTCAACCTTATTTCCAATTGAAATGGAAGTTTTAATTAGAATAATTATTAAAGAAATACCTGAGTCATTCACACTGCTGTTCCTCTTGGCATAGGCACTGCGGACCACCTGCTCATACACCTGAGCTCCTATCGTTCTCATGTTTTCACGAATCATGATACCTTGGGCTTGCATCATGAAGAGGTAGGTGTTCACTGCAAGAAAAACAAACATATTTCCATGAGCATTACCTGTTGTAAGCAAGTGAAACACAAAACTTTTGAATGCTTTCCTACTGCCCTGAAGCTCCCTGCTGCTGGCACAGCTCTAGACCACACACGCTGGGGTGACCCAGGTTCCGTGGAAGTCATGGCATGGGCAGAACACATTTGCAGCCAGTTGATGAGCTGACCCATCAGCCCAGTTGCCATTGGTGTCAGAGGTTGTATTATGTCTTCTGCTGTGTAAGGACAGGCATTTAATTCAGAAGTGAGCCAAACTAGTGCCTCAAAACAGGATACATAAACGTGTCTCCTCCTGCTGTCCTCAGATGAAACCCTCCTTCTGCCCATGTCCAACTCAGTGTGTTTCCCATATAAGTAAATATCTCACTCTATAGCTTAGGTGCTTTTTCATCAGCCTGCTGCAGCCTGCCCCAGCACACTACCACTATAGTACCAAAGGGCCAGCAGCAAAAAGAGCTCATTTAATGCTTCTTCCCAGCCCCTCCTGGCCTATCCACTGCCCTTCAAATGTGCCAGTGATGGAGGTCACAGGAGTGCATAATGCAAATGCAAAGATTGAAAAAGATGAATTTGCCTCAAAGTTTGTCAGAGTGTATTCCCCAGCAATTCAGCCTCTTCCTGCCCATGGGATGGGTGACACCAGCACAGCAGCGAGCAGGAGCTGGAGTGTAAAGAACAGCACAAGGACTAGCAAGGCACACCTCCACCTTAGCCATCACAGTAAGGATTCAAGGCTTGCCATTTCCCTTTCCAAACCCCTAAAGGAAAAATCACAAGACAGGGCACAGCCTCTCCTTGTTTGCTCAAGGCAAGCCAGAGGATAGTTGGAGCTGCTGGAGATATGTACCAGCACCAGGCTGCAATAACAACAGCCAGGCCCCACCACGTTTGCACTTCACAGCTCACACAGGGCCAGAGTCAGTGCAAAGAACAGCTTGCTGATGCTGAACAAGTCATTTAGATTTCTACTCCATTATGCCTTCTATTCACTACATAAAGTGACATCAGATTTGGCGAAGCATGAAGGAATGGAAGAGACACAAATCGGCATCCAATCCCCACCTAATTTAAGGAACAGGGGGGTTTGTCCAGCGCTGAATGTAGTGTTTGTTTTCCCCATTCCCTAACGGGGGAGATGAAGCATGGCCTCACAGGAGCCCATATGACATGACTTGCTCATTTTGACTTTCAAGAAATTGCAGTGGGAATCCTTAACAGATTGTCACAGCCATTACCACCCTCAGGGGAACTCAAGTGAAAACAAGCCTGTCTTTGTTCCAGGCAGCACTGCCCTCTCCGATGTTCACTGCTTTGCTAAGAGGGTCGGAAGCCATGCACCAAAGACCCCCCCAGGACCTCACTTCCCCAGCTGATGCCATGGACCCCACACTATAACCCAGTGCCATTATACACACTCATTCCTGTGTCCCAGGAAATCACATTTAAAACACAATATTTGTAACATTTCACTCTTTATACCCGCACAGTGCCCAAATCAGCTCAGTGCAGCTGCCAGGGCTGTACTCAAAACAACACAAGCCCACACTTCCCTTGGCTTTTGATTGTAGTGGGAGCAGACTGTAATTGCATAACGCACAACTCAGCTGCCTCCAAGGCCAGAGTCACAGTGCCATCAGCATCATTGTCATCATCGGCTGTAACCATGGCCCCTGCTCTGGGAGCAACATGCATGGCTGAGCCAGGTTTCAGCTAGAAAACAGTTCTCTGCAATGCAAGATATGGCTAATATAATCACATCAGACCACATGGGAAATTACACTAGCATTCGCCCTTTATTCAATTTGAGCACACAGCACTTCAGAGCACATTCAGAGTGTTTGCAGCCAGGCTACATCACAAAAAGCTGCACAAGGACAGGAGGGGATCTCAACCACCATCAGGAACTCTCCCCACCCCACCCCACCCCCCACCCCCCCACAATGCATTTCCAGAAGACCCTCATTTATTCACATAGAAAACAAGCAATATTCAAAAATCTGTTTGCCCAAGTGATTGAGGTAACATTATTCTCATTAGTTTAAGGGACAAGCCAATCCTGCTGGGATGACAGGGTCACAGCAGCACCCAGAGACCTGCACCCTCCAACCCACACCTCAGTGAGCATACAGAAGGGGTGGGGGGGAAAACTGGTACTCAACAACCCTGGGGCAGCAACATCAGAGAAGTCCAATTGCAGAAATAAGCACTGAAGTCTTACCCTACTCATTTATTAGCTGGTATTTTCAGAGCACTCCTAATTAAGAAACAGCTGGCTCCCTCATGGAAAATTAATTTCATTGTGATAACACATACAAGAAATGACAGTAGAGCAATTTCTAGCACAGCAGTTTGTTTGGGAGAGTGCTGAGCATGACCCAAGCCAGCTGGAAACACAAGTTTGGGTCTGAGCCGCTCAGGCCCTGTTCCTGTTCCCAAAGGACCAGACTGTTCCCGGCTCAAGGACAGCAAGGTCCCAGGAAGAGGGACCAGACGGATGCCAGCACTGTGCCTCCGTAGTGGTATAAGCACCCAGGCTTTGAGGAAGAAGCAGTGCATCTGTCTCTGTATGGAGATTTACAGTTTCCTGTCACAGTCAGCACTGAGGAGTTGCTCAGGGGTTCCTTTCCCTCCGGATGTAACAAAACATATGGTCAGCCTGGGCCCTGCCCTTGAAGCAAGTGCTGGAACAACAAAGCAATAAATTCTAACCACACACACAGCTCATTTGGCACCAGGAGAGCACATAAAGCACTGGATTCATACAGCATCAGACACTTGAGATGAGAAGGAAGATGTGGAAAGCCCCAGGGCACTGTCACAAAGCTCCTCCTGCAAATCCCAATACAGCCTCATCAGCAACATAAAGCAGTTTTCAAACCACACTCACCTTACACTCAGCCTCTAAGGAAAAGGTAGTTACGATAGACAGAAACTCTAAACACATTAATGAGGAAGATGGGCAGCACAGCATCCCATGGATAACATACCAGGAGACCTAAGGCTCCATTAGCCTTCCTGTGCAGCAGCACTGTATTCCCAAGTATACAGTGCCAGAACAATTAAATAAGACGTTCTGATTAGTTTTGTATAATTTAATTTTAACACCAACACTGCAACTTATCCCTTTGCCTATAAATAGCACAGTAAGGAGTTACTTGATAAGTTAAACGGCTTAAGAATTAGCAGGGCAGCAGTACCTATCCGGTAATTACAGAGCAGTGTTCCCAACCTGGCTGGTTACCAGCCCTCACATGCACCAGGCAAGGGGGAAGATCAGAAACTGCAGTGGTGTTTGACCCAATGTTTGGAGTTTGCATCTTGAAGTGGTAAGAAAAATTTTAAAAACTGTGAAGCATGAGGAAGCCAGATTATTCTAACAGTCCCTAGGTTCTTAATCTAGACATTAAGAGGGCAGCTTTACTGGTAGAGCCCCAGGCCATTGTTCACTGCCTGCTCCCTGCACACACCCCATGGGATCCACTCCTTGTTGACTGTGGGGCAGCCTGTACAGCTGGCCCTGATTTTCTAAGGACACTGATAACCGAAGGCATTTGTTAGCTTATCAAGAATCAGGTAGCCTTGGAATACCAAACATGTTTGATATTGTTTCTCTCCCAGAGAATGACCTCATTAGAAGTATTTCATCCTGCTATCCGTTAACTTACTGAAAGCTCACCAGAGCCATCCCATCGTATGCATGGCCTGTGTGATGCTTTCCTGGCTACCAGCAGGGTGCAGAACACAGGAGTCAGTTTGGTGAGCCCTGTCACATGCTCCTAATAAAGATCAGCTTTTGTCACCCGCTCCTGTACTGCCCCCTAGAGTGCCCTAACACCCAGGAACATCACACTTACCCGCAACAGTGCTGCTCCAACAGCATCCTGAGAAACCCCAAAACCTTAGCCCAGAAGCAATATGAGTTAAGTGCCCCAGCATCATAAACCAAGTTTATACTAACCTTCAGTGTTGGGAGCAATGCTCTGTAACAAAGTTACATATTAATCTCAGTTAAGCAGCAATTATGCTGTTGTTCTGCTTATAAAGAAGCAAAATTGCTTCTTCACAGGTTTTTGGATATATAAGGTAAAGCATTCGCAGTTAGACCAACAGTCATATACAGACTAAAGAACTCATCCAATTGGTGAAGGAGATCTCTGGCTGTGCAGCGCTCCCTTGCGAGAAGTAGCCTAGGTCCAAGAGATGTCCTCTCTTCAGTGGCTAGGCCTTACACAAGCCCAGGGTAGCTCCACCCCTTCTGGGCCCATGGGGAGCACAGGCACAATTTCCTTGTGCCAGCGACACCCCTTCACTAGGTGCTCAATCATCAGTTCAAGCAGTGACCTAGCAGCTCCTCTACAGCTGTTCAGTGAGTGAGCTCAGCAAGGGATAAAGGGGGCCTGGTTCAAGATCAAGCAAGGGGCAATGGGAACATTGCCTACAAGCAAAATCTCAGCCTGTGAGGGACAGGGAGCTTACAGCTGCCACACTCCCATCCATCAGGTTTTGCTGTTCTATACCAACAGGAAAAAGAACTGATACAAGCTCAGCCTGGGGCACACACTGTGAATCATAGAATCATAGAATCGCAAGGTTGGAAATGACCTGCAAGATCTTCTAGCCCAACCACCCTCCCATTCCTATTAGTACCACAAGCTACTAAACCATATCTCGTAGCTCCTCATCCAGACGCCTCTTGAACGCTGCCAGGGACGGCAACTCCACCATCTCCCTGAGCAGCCATTCCAGTGCCTGACCACTCTCTGAGAAAAAGAGTTTTTCCTCATGTCCAACCCAAACCTCCTCTGGTACAATTTCTGGCCATTTCCTTGGGTCCTACTATTTGCCTGGGAGAAGAGCCAGACCCTTTTTCATCACAACCCCCTTCAGGAAGTTGTAAAGTGCAGTGAGGTCTCCCCTGATCCTCCTCTTCTCCACACTGAACAATCCCAGCTCCCTCAGCCACTCCTCATAAAACTTGTGCTCCAGACCCCTCACCAGTTTCGTTGCCCTTCTCCGGACACGTTCCAGGGCCTCAGTGTCTTTCTTGTAGTGAGGAGCCCAAAGCTGAACACAGTACTCGAGGTGCGGCCTCACCAGAGCTGAGTACAGGGGATGATCACCTCCCTGCTCCTGCTGGCCACACTGTTTCTAATGCAGGCCAGGACGCCGTTGGCCCTCTTGGCCACCTGGGCACACTGTCGGCTCATGTTCAGCTGAGCATCAACCAACACCCCCAGGTCCCTTTCCTCTTCACAGTCATCCAACCACTCATCCCCAAGCCTGTAGCACTGCATGGGGTTGTTGTGGCCAAAGTGCAGAACCCGACACTTGGCCTTGTTAAACCTCATCCCATTCACCTCAGCCCAGCAATCCAGCTTATCCAGATCCCTCTGCAGGGCTTCCCTGCCCTCAGGCAGATCAACACCACCCCCCAACTTGGTGTCATCTGCAAACTTACTCAGGGTGCACTCAATGCCTTCATCTAAGTCATCAATGAAGATATTAAACAAGATGGGCCCCAGCACTGACCCCTGGGGGACACCACTTGAAACAGGATGCCAGCTGGACTTAACTCCATTCACCACGACCCGCTGGGCACGGCCCTCCAGCCAGTTCCTTATCCAACGGGTAAAACTGTCCAAGCCACGGGCAGCCAGTTTCCGCAGAAGGATACTGTGAGAGACCATGTCAAAGGCTTTGCTGAAGTCTAGGTAGACTACATCAACAGCCTTTCCCTCATCTACCAGTCTGGTCACCCAGTCGTAGAAAGAGATGAGGTTGGTCAAACACATCCCGCCTTTCATGAACCCACGCTGGCTGGGCCTGATCCCGTGGACGTCACGCACGAGCCATGTGATCTCTCCCAGGAGGATTTGTTCCATGACTTTCCCTGGCACTGATGTCAGGCTGACAGGCCTGTAGTTTCCCAGATCCTCCTTACAGCCCTTCTTGTAGATGGGATGTGGATGAGCTTCCCATAATCCCAAAGTGTCATCCTGCTTGTCCTACACTGGGACCACCCCTCATCACCTGGGGACTCTTTAGTTGCCAAGAAATTGCAGAGTACAGCTCCACAGACCAAATGACCACAGAGGGTGAGCACTGGGAGTGACACAAAACTATCATCCCTCTTTCCCCACAGAAACTTGAAGAAGGTCACACAGCAGCAACAGGTGTTTCCACAACGCACACACCTGTTTACCAGGGATCTGGAACACTCATTAGTTAATAGAGGAAGTAGGGCTGCAAAACAAACAAGACACACAGACTAAGGCAGCCTCCCCACCATACTCCTGCTCTCCCTCTGCAGCACTTCCAAGCTCCATGCTGTGAGGGAGCAAATCAAGAGTTGTCCAAAAGGGATCAGCAGAGACTTGCCAGCTAGCTAGCAAGCCTGCTGAGGGCCTTGAAACACCAAAAGTAGCCTGAAGTAGGTTGCATGGAACTACAGACGCAAGATATGCAGTGTGCTTGCACTGGAAGAGAACCAGAAGCACAGGCATCTGCTATTTGAGAACAGTGCAAGTCAACTCACCTCAAAGCAGAAGCAGTATCTCTTTCTTCCATACTAGCCATCAACTCACCTCCATGCTGCCTACTTTCTACCTCTCAGATCATACTCATGGTCACCTTTACAGAGCTGGAGCCATGCACCTGCAGCTGCCTCACTTCTGCAGAACAGCAGGACAGAGAGAGGTTACTGGAATATACATACATATTTTTCTTAATAACAGTGAAGATTATTTGAATAGCCGGTATATTGTAAATTGTTTGCTTAACACAGTTGGGATACCTTTTCCCACAGTGAAGGCAGCACACACATTTACAGCAGTGACTGCACACACAGGTACAAAGCCGCCATGAGCACTGACACCTCCTGGAACAACAACAAAAAGATTAACTGTCCCTTTCTTGCAAGGTTTTCACCCAGAACCGCTTCCCCTGCTGGTTCAGAGAGACCCTGAGTGCACAGTCTATCTAACAGAGGATGGAAAAAAAGGCACTGAACACACCTCTATCCACTTGTATCAATAATTCTATCCTTTCCTGCCTGCACAGAAATAAATACTGCATGGTAGGCTTGATGCTAGCATTGCATCCAACATTGTGCTACTGCCAGGGACCTGGTGGCAAGTACAGGCCCTTGGGGACTCCAACACTTTCAGCTCCCAGTTCAGAGCAGTTGGGTTTGGTGGGGCTGCCTGTGAAAGCTCTGAAGAATGTTATCTGCCACAAGGACACAGCAAGCTCACAACAAATATCAGCTGCTCATGTAGAAGGTAGAAGCCTGCGTGCCAGCAGCCTGCAAGCATGAAGCTTCATATATGGGAAAATAGTTTCAAACTGAAAGTGAGAAAAGGAAAACACCCTCCCTAAAGTTCATCACAACACTGAGCAATTATCATCTCCGTGCCCTGCATCCCTATCACTGGGAACTTTTCCTATCTGATTTCATATTTGGTCAGTGATGTCTGATATGTGCCTGCCGAGCTACTGGGTTTCTGAAACAGAAGCCATGGGGCCATAGACACACGATGGTCTTGCTCAGTAGCTGGACTCCGGACCGGCACATTCAAGGGCTTTGATTCATTTCAAATAAGGAATGAGCTTAGCCCTTCATTAAACACATAGCATAATCCACCCAAATCTCATTAGTCAAGAAGCCCAGGGCTTGTCTCACTAGCTGCGGGTGACATTCCATCTGTGAGCACAGCCCCACCAGCACCAAGCATTGGACACAACGTCCACCCCTGCTGCTCCAGCACTGTCTCATGAACTCAGGGCACAGAAATCCATAAGCTTCTTTTGCAAGGCTCCCTAAGTAATGAGGGGAAGCAGCCCTGAGAGGTGACTGCAGGACAACAATCAAAGCACTGCCCTGGCAGGAGATACCATTGACCTCAACCACAGGAAGAAAAAGAAAACAAAACACCACAACATGGGCTAGGGGAGACCTGCTCCTGAGGACACAGCAAGTTTTTATTTGAGCCAACAGAAAGTAAATAACACAGGAATCAGCACAGCTACCACCTATCCCAGGTACCAGACAGGGATGTGGGACACACTCAGCAGCAGGGCTGACCCCAGAACAGCAGCCCCTGCTGAGCCCATCAGATCCCTGCTGCATCTGTGACTCCCAGGCTGCATGCAGCAGCAGCATGTTCCCACAGCCATGGAATTTACCCATGCAGACACATCATGGGCCTTCTGTCAGCACAATTACCTTAAAAAGCTCAGGCATGGATCCTGAAGGAATGCAAAGAATAAAAAAAATAAAATTTAAAAAAAAAAAAAAAAAAAAAAAGGTTAATTTATTAATAAAGGAAAAGAATAGTGGCTTTAGGCACAGTCCTAAAGCATGTTCTCAGGCAATGAAAAAAAAAAACAAAAAAAAAAAACCAACCTTCACAGGAAATATGAGATCTCCTTTAATCAAATGCTACACAGGAAGGCTCAGCAGAGAAAATCTGTTCCTGAGCATGTGGTGCAGCTGGTGCAATAGAAATCATCTTTTTGGCATTTGTATCTTCAACCAGAGTCAAGAAAGAGCTGCCCGCAGAGTAACAATGCATGATAAATGACATACAGTTGAGCACTGCAGGGGCATTTCACTGCTTCAGAGGCTGCTGCTATAACAATCTTCTCTGACTCAGCAGCTGAAAGGGATGCTGGGAAGGAAGCACCTTAAAAAAAAAAAAAAAGTCATGCATTATTAATATGAATGCTGGCAGCAAGATACCAGTTGGAAAAACACTGAAGGGGAAAAACATGACTGCAGAACAAGAGACAGAGCTGCACGTGTTGGAGCATTTCACACCACCCCAGCAGTGGGCTCTGGTCAGGTTGGCTGCCACTGCCTTCACACATGCTGCTGGAGCTATAGCCAAACACCCTCCCCCAGCTCCTTAAGACTGGGAGTTTGGGAGAGGGACCTCACATGCACAATCCCCTCCAGATGGTTGCTGCAGTCCCAGACGGAGTAAGCAAACACAGCAAACCTTGGACATAGCTCAGGTGACCTGACACTTCAGTTTGGGGTTTACCTGCTCTGGCATATGGCCCTTCTATTTGCCTGCGATTCATGCATCAGCCAATACCTTTTCTCATTTGTTTTCTGGGTTGTCAACTCGCACTGACTAAGCTCCGAGCCCTGCCACCTGCATCAAGTCAGCAGCAGTGATACAAGACAAGGGGTCCTGGTGTAACATGCCCAGCTGTTTGCATGACACCACACAGCTCAAGCCCAATGCCCCAGTGATATCCCAGGCACCATGTGCAGGAGCACTGCAATGCTTTCCTGCTTTCAGAAGTTAAGTGAATCAGTTAATTCCTGCCTACCTGTTGCACTGCAGTATTTGTTTTCCTGGTCTATTCTGTATGCTTTGTTGATTTTTTGGTTGCTGTTGTTTACGAGCCCAGAGGCACCTTGCCAACATCAGCAACCATGTAGCTAATTCCAAATCCTTGTGCAAGATGCAGCATACTCACAGCCACTGGTGAAAGAAGGCCCTACACCCAAGGACTGCACAATTCTGAGGGCAGACACTGTGCCTGCATGGCAACCCATTAGACCTTCAGCAGGAGCACACTGTCAGCACATCAGAGCATTTAAAGTTCCAGTGCAGCCCAGTCTTCAGCCTCTCCAACGGAAAGGAAGCAGGCAGGTGCAGTGCCAGGATTGAAGAGACCCTTCTGACTATTTGTTTGCTAATAGTTTTCAAGAGAAACCAATCAGTAAGCTTGCCATAACTCCCTAGATATGTAAACAAGCCCCGGCAGAACAACACCCACACCACAACATGACAGCAGCACAAAGGATTTTTCCACCATGTTTGCTTTTTTCCTGTTAACAAATGTGCAGAGACACTCTCCATGCAGAAATACTCCAGTCTTTACATCTCAGGTCAGGAAGACAGAGAGAGAGGAGAGTACAGCTCTGCAGGCATTGCACAGCATCAGCACAGCAGCATGCTCCCCTTGCCAGGCAGGGATTCAGCCCTAACTAACCACATGGCTGCATCCCCACTCAGCCAAGTGCTTCCAGCCAAAACACAGTTAAAGCAGCTACTAACCCCCTTGCAGTTTCTCTGTATCTGGGGTTTGATGTTGGGGCTCAAACCAGGCTATCATACAGCTGCAGTACTATTTACAAGGACTGCCACAAAAGATTACTACAGCTCTGACTTCATTCAAAGTGTCCAGTCACTACAAACACAACAAACCTGCCACAGCTCACTTGATCAGTATAGGTTTAAACAACACCAGAAAGACCCAGAAAACTCTTTTTGTAAGTGAACACAGGGCTCTGTACTCTCCCTGTCACTCCTGCCTTGTGCCCAAGCCCACAAGTGCATTTCCCACTCTTCCTGGGCCCAGCCAAGCAGCAGATACAATGTCTCCAGAGCCATCCTCCTGCCATGCACTTAACAGCACCCTCCAGATTTCGGATCTACCTTTCCTCTAAAAATAATAGTGGCTCTGAAGCAATGCTAAACACCCTGTGTACAGCTGGAAGAGTAGCACGGTTAGGATGGTACTTCACAGGTATTATAGTTGGAAAGATTATCATGGTGAGAAAGAAACAATCAAGGAAGAAATGCTTAACCATACCCGAGGATCTAGGCTCACAGTGGAAAACTCTAAAAAGGAGGGATCTCCAGAAAAAAAGATCCTTCCCCAGAGGTTGTCAGCCCTTAAATGGGGTCTAGGAGGTGTGGAGCCTGTTGATCATACAGCTGAATTGCCTTCACCTGCGCTCCCAGGGCTGACCCAGTCCTTGCCTCAGGCGATCAATCACTGGTTCAAGCCATGACTCAAGAGTTCATATACAGCCTGACACTTGCCAAAGTGCTAGATTTAACAAACACAATTTAACATTCTCTGTTAAAACATATATCCAAGATTTTACTTTTTAAGGAGAGGTGAGAGCCTCAAAACACACATTAACCACACTAATATACTGATGCTCACAGTGCTGCCAGACAAAAATACAGCCAGAACAACCTGAACGCAAAGAAAAGCTAAAATGGAAGTAAACCTCACAAAAACAAACTAGTACAGTTTTTGTCAAAGTAAACACATCCTATTGCAATACTACTACTTTAAAAACAAAGCTGGTGAGGAAAAGGTTTCTTTTGCCCTGTGGAGTTTTTCTCCTGGGTTTGCAGTCTCAGTGCTACTACAGCGGGGTTCTGCAGAGCTGATGCCATGGGGTCCACCTTGAGGCCCCCATGAGTTCAGTGCATGCAAAGACCCCATACACTGTGTGGATATTAAAATGCACCAAAACGGACAGCTCTGACAAGCAAGGGACAAATAGCTCCGCACAGCATCAACTCCATTCCCCAGGAGAACACGTCCTAGGGGATGCTGGCAGAATTCATGCAATTAAAGAGCACACCTGAGCCAGCAGCTCAAGGTACAACACAGCAGGACCAGAGGTCTCCTCTCCATCCTGAAGCTACTTGAAGTGACTTGGAGCCTGTTGAAACTAGATGGCTTCCCAAGCCCACAGTGGTCAGATTTCCTGGAAATCCAGGCTGGCAACACTTTTGTTCTAAGTGTTCATCCACTGCATATCACTGAAGCTTTGACACAATTAATTCACAGGAATTAACCTAGAAGGCTTTGTGACTTTCACGAGTCATGCTCACTATAGCAATTGGACACACCAATACAATGAGAAAGGCGTTACAACAGAGATGTGATGACAGAAGGACAGCATGATAAAAAGGTGCTATAAAGGAAGGGAAGATTGCTCACCTGTATCAAAAGATTCTAGGTTGATAGGGGAAAGCCTCACCAACAAGCGATCTCCAGAAAGAAATCTTTCCCCAGTGGCAGTGAGCTCTTAAACGAGGTCTAAGAGAGGTGCAGCCAGGCTCCACCCCTTCTGCTCACACAGCTGAATTGCCTTCACCTCTGCTCCCAGGGCTGACCAGGTCTTTTCCGTTGCCATACACTCACAGAAACAAACCACTGAAATGTGAACTACTCTCGCATCACAGATTTAATCCAGGCCCCATGCTATTGACTCGTGCCCTGTACAAAGGTCTGGAGCAATTCCCAATAAGCTTGGAGGAAGTAAAGCCCAACTCAATTACAGCTTAGCTACAAAGGTAACAAACTTTCACTCAACTTAAATTCTCTGCATTACTTTCCTAAAACAGATTCGGGAAAGAAAAATACTTGCACAGACCCAATTTCAAAAAGATTTTAATAAATTAAAATAGAGGCCCCAACTTCTGAAGAAGGAAAAATTAGAAGCAGCCACCCGTGTACTAGGCCTCAGACCTTTCTCTTTACAGGTATCTGGTGATTACCTGCAAAGGGTATTAAGGGCATGGTTTAAGAAGTTCCTACTGGTGATGTGAGAGTTATCAAGATGAAAGAGAAGTACAAGCATCTTGGAAGAGTCTTGCACCTGGAAGTAGTAATATAGAATTTCCTTGCTTTCCTGGTTCCTGTTATACAAGCACAAAGCCAACAAGGAAAGACACTTTTAGTAGATTCATATGGGCCAACTGTAATGTGAAAAGCCATGACAGCCGGAGAATCTTACCACAGCTCTTTGAAGCACCAGCAGCCCTCTGAATGAATTCCAGGAGCACAAGCCTCCCAAGTTCGATTAAGGAGAAGCAGCTTTTAGAGGCAACGCCTGTGTGGCAGCCACCACTTGCACCTGCATCCTTCCAGCCCAGTCTCTAGGCTGCAGGCAGAGTTATCAAGCAGGCTGATCCCTGTCAGATCTCAGGGAGGCCTTACTTATTCCAAAGATTATTTCAGTGCAACTGCTCATAAGTAAATCAAAGCCTGCTCCCAGCCCCATGTAGCTTACAGCCCTCCACATCAGACAGGCTGCAGCATGAGGAGCAGCCCGCCGCCCCCGTCCTCACGGGACAGAGGCACAGGAGCAGCCCCGCGGCCACTGCATCTGGAACAGCCCTACCTGGCCCTGAGCTCAGCCAAGAGCAGAACAACTGGTGCCTCACAGAGCTTGCAACAGCCACAATGAGACAGACCCACATAATAATCCCATTTGCACCAGAAACTAAAGCTTGTGAGCACCAAGGAACAGTGTGGGGCAAAAGGGGACCTGGCTGCCTCTGTGCAAGCCACTCAGTGCCCAATGGCTTCCTAAGAGGACATTGTAGGCCCAGAACCAAGGACATGAGTTCTTGCAGTGCAGCTTGAAGAAGGAAACAGTCAAGCATTTTATTTGTGTTCTATTTTTTGTTCTGTTTTGTGTTATTTGTGAAGAGATGCTGAATGCTGACATTGGATTGCTCTGTAAAAATCTGTGGTGACAAAAAAATATCAACTTCATAGGTGAAGCCTTGCTTAGGGACGTAAGTGAGGAAACACCCCAGGCACAAAATTAGCCAGAGACACACAAACAGTAATCCCAAAAGCTCTAGGCTCCCAGTAGGTGCCAAGTGTAGCTCCTGCCCACAGGTGCTGAGCTCTCCCACTCATGCCCTCAATGATTCCAAACAAAATTCTTCCTCATGTTTCCATCATGCACAGCAAAGACTCAAGCAGCCAAGGGTAGGCCACTGCCGCTCAGCCTGGGGCACAGGACAGCAACCTGTAATGTCGATGGGGAAGTGGCACCTGCTGGCATCTGAGCCAGGCTTTACCTACAGAGCACCAAGAGCCTTTTTACTGCTTCTCCAGCCATCAAGCATCTCCCTCCATCAAGCTCCTCACCAATATGCTGAGACAGCACCTAGAAGTGCAACCATCCCAGTTTTCTCCTGGCACTGGGAACACAAGTACTCCAACACAAACCTCAGCAACTCCACAGCATTTTCCCCCCAACTCATCCCCATCCAGAGCCTGCACCAGATGTTACGGACACCTCTGCTCTCTACCAAGGTGACTGTGTCCTCACATAGAGAGACTCTGCACATCCATCACAGCCACTAGTTCCCACCTGGCCCTAGGACAGACTGCCCTCAGCTCTTCCTGCTCTTCCACAAGCCAATGGTTGCTGTAGGAGCACTTTTTTCATCAGCTTAGAACAAATTAAAGACCCTTAAGACTGATTCAAAATCATACACAGCTTCCTCAGCTTCAGGTCCCATTTATTTGGGCTATTTTTTTAAACTAAGGTATGACCAAGAAGTAGGATTAATCACATCTCAGCCTGCACTGGGTTCTCTGCAGACAGCCATCCCAGGGCTAAGGCCTTATACCACGTCTGGTACTTCCCCCATCACATACCATTTGCTCAATTTATTGAGGTCTGCAGCACTGTTTACATCTTATGAGGACAAATAGCTCTTCTTTCAAGTTCTCTTTACCATACTGGCCTAAAAATCAAACTGCCTGCAAAAGCAGCAGGATGATGAGCACAGCTGCCCCAGGAACACTGGTCTGGGTTACCACAAACTGATTGTTTTTGGCTGAAAGTTGGAGGGGGATGCAGGGAGAAGAACAAACAAGAGCCAGACCTTCTGACTCATCTATCTCCCTGTCAGGTGACAGAACAGCACTAACATCCACATGGACCACCTTCAAGTCTCTACTTCATCTCTTAGCATCTCAGATGGTGAAAGTACAGGGTGGAATGTGAATGTGCTAGCTGTGGTCCAAGCAGGGAAAAGTTCTGAGAAGACAGCTGGTTTTACACCAAATTTTATATCCTATGGCATCTCCAGGAACGCTGCTCAACCAAAACAGTACAAAGTGGATGAGACAATGTAACACCACAGCTCTCAGGACAGATATCTGTGTGCCCTGCACAGGACCATGGGATGCATCTGTGGCAGCACAGCCACAGAAACACCAAGCAGCACGTGGGCACACGACATCACCTGTACAATAACATCCTCAATCAGATGCATGAGAGCCATTTGGCCGCTCTAAAGCCAATCCACATGACAGCTGCCAGCGCATAAGGACAGGAAAGCCCTGGGCCACCAAGCCTCAGGCCTGGGACAGTAGTCCCAGTCAGGTCACCCTGAGAACGAGCATCCCTGCTCACATACTTCACATACTAACAGCACCCCACTCTGCCCTGCAAAAGGCTCCCAGAACCCAGGGGCACCAGTGGGACATGCTCTCTAAATAACGATCACTTAAGCCCTATTGAGAAACATGCATGAGTCTCCCAGTAATGTCCGAACTCAGGACGGCACGAGCAATATCAATGACATTTCAAGGAGAAAATTCCATTTGCAGGATTTTTATTTCTTTTAAAATAAATACCCTTTCAAAAGAATCGACACTAAGCGCTGACTTGAAGGCCACGCTGACCGTGAGCCTTGGCTTCTCGCAGAAACGCGATACACAGTGCAAACACAACAGTTGCTTTCCCAGGCGTCAGTATCTCCGCCCCCCACGAACGGGCACAGTCCTGCAGGCAGCGGCGCGCGGTGCTGGCCATCTCAGTAGGCTGCCGTTCCATCCACCCTTCAAGTATTGTATACAGAAAAACAGCGACGAGTACCCATCCTTCTAAAATACATAACTCTCATCTTTCTGTTTTACAAAAAAAAAAAAAAAAGTAGGGAGAGTTTTGATCGTGAACACTCAGACGTCTAACACATTGCCTCTTCCCAAGTATGAGGCAACCGGTGGGCTTGGGGCTATCTTCCCAGCTCCAACGAGATCAGCAAGTTCGGATCGGGCTCTGTCCGCCAGCCCAGGACAACCAGCCCCGGACCGCACCTCCCGTGAGTCACGGGAACGACCGCGCGTGCCCACGGCGGAGGAACGAGCCCGCTCCCACGCACACATCCAACGCGATCCGGGGGGAACCCCTCCCCCGATCCGGGCTTTTTCCAACGCCAGCGGCAAGCGGGGGCGCGTAGCCCGGGGCCGGGGCAGCGCAGAGTGGGGTACCAAGAGCACCGCACCCCGCTCTGGCCCTCGAGGAATGCTGCAGCAGCCGTTCCGCATTACTCAGCATTTCGAACGGAGAAGCTCCTTGGCTCCACCACTTACCGATGCCCGGCGCCACATAGACGAAATAGAGGAAGGAGGAGGACAGCGAGAAAAGGAAGAGCACGGCCAGCAGCGAGCGCCGAGGCAGTAGCCGCCAGGCACCACGGGGGCCGCGGGGCCACCGCATGGCCGATGTGCCGCCGCCCTACCGCTCACATGCGCCGAGGCCCGGCGGGAAGGGCTGCACCGCAGCCACTCCAAGCCACCGCCCGCGCCCAGCGCCGCCGCATGAAGGAGCCACAGCGGCGCGGGGCGGGGCGGGGCGGAGCTAGAACCGGCTGCAAACTCCGGCCCCCTCTGCAGAGTACGCTGCTGGGAGGGTTCCTCGGCAAGGGATGACGTGCGCAGCCCGCCCCTCTCTCGGTTCCCACCAATAGCTTCCCCGGGGAAACAGAGGCGGCCCTAGGACAGTCGGTAGGAGTCCCACGACACCATGATGCTCGGACGGTCAGCGGTGGCCTCGATGCCAGAGCTGGCCTTGAGGCAGACAGGGTCTTGGGGCACCCTAGTGGGGTTCTGGGACACAGAACACCAGTGATGGCACCCAAACACCAGTGATGACCATGGGACAACTGATGATAGCTTGATGATGGGACAACTGAGGATGCCTAGACATGGTCCAGGGATACGGGGATGGCCTCAGAGTATGCAGGCATTGTTCTGGGATGCACAGTAATGGCTCCAGAAAATCTGAGGTTGCCTTCGAACACCTGAGCATGGTCCTGGGATGCCGCTGATGGTATCAGAATGCAGCACTGGCTTTGGATGCACACCTATACCCCTGGAACACCCAGCAATGGCCATGTGATACCCAGTAATAGAGCCAGGGCACCCAGCAGCAGGAGAGTGAGGGCTGAGCACCCAGTCCACTATCCTGCAGGAGTGGACAAGTACCAGGTGGTGTGCAGACAGTGCCATGGGACACAGCAACTCCAGAGTCTGCAGCCTGGGCAGGGACTGGTCACAGATGGGGGAAAGGGAAGAGCAGGCAAAGACAGCATGGTCAGCACAGCAATCAGCGTTAGCAGCAGTTGGCAGAGTGTTTGTTCAGAAGTAATTAAGTACTTTTGCACACATTTGTAGCAGCTCCTCCACTGTTTGTAGGAGGAATTGGAAAGAGACACAGAGATGCCTGGAAATAAGAAAAGGAGAAAGAAGTGTTCCATTCCCATCTGGGGAGCCAGGAGAAGTAGCTGCCAGGGCCCAACCCAGCCCACAGCACAGAGCAGACTGTGCTGAGTGGTAGGAGCTTTGTCCACGTTTGTCTCCACATCACAGAATCACAGACCTCAAGGATCATGTAGTTCCAACCCCCCTGCCTAGCAGGGCCACCAAACATACACATTCAGATCAGGTTGCCCAGGACCCCATCCAACCTGGCCTTAAACACGTCCAAGGACGGGGCATCCACAACCTCCCTGGGCAGCCCGTTCCAGGCCCTAACCACTCTCCTTGTAAAGAACTTCCCCCTAACATCCAACCTAAATCTTCCCTCCCTCAACTTGGATCCATTTCCCCTAGTCCTGCTGTTGTCAGCCCTTCTGAAGAGTTTACTCCCCTCCTGGGTGTAGGTTCCCTTCAGGTATTGATAGGCTGCAATGAGGTCACCCCGCAGCCTTCTCTTCTCCAGGCTGAACAAGCCCAACTCCCTCAGCCTGTCCTCATAGGGGAGGTGCTCCAGCCCCCTGATCATCTTAGTTGCCCTCCTCTGGACCCTTTCCAAAATCTCAATGTCTTTCTTGTACTGAGGGCTCCACACCTGGACACAGTACTCCAGATGGGGCCTCACAAGAGCCGAGTAGAGAGGGACAATCACCTCCCTCTCCCTGCTGACCACCCCTCTCCTGATGGAGCCCAGGATCCCATTTGCCTTTCGAGCTGCCAGAGCGCACTGCTGGCTCATGTTCAGTCTCTCGTCCATCAGGACCCCCAGGTCCTTCTCTGCCGAGCTGCTCTCAAGGACCACTCCTCCCAGCCTGTACGGGTGCCTGGGGTTCTTCCGGCCCAAATGCAAAACCTTGCACTTTGCCGTGTTGAACCTCATTAGGTTCACCCGAGCCCAGCTTTCTAGCCTGTCGAGGTCCCTCTGAATGGCATCCCTTCCTTCCACCGTATCAACCGCACCACTCAGCTTGGTGTCGTCAGCAAACTTGCTGAGGGTGACATCCTGGTCATGAGCTTCTTTCTGGCAGGAAATAGGGGCTGCTTATCTCAACTTCTGACTTTCAGGCCTGACCATGATTGCTGGCTGTAGGCTGTGCAGGCAGCATAGGGACAGGTGCTGGAACTGGGGATTTCTGTCGGTGAGGCTGTGTCCTACTGGGAAGGATTCACCTCCCTTCCAATAACATGTACAAAAGGCAAAGAAAGAAAACAGTTCCCACGTGAGACAAATAAGAGAGGAGTACCTTCATGTTAGATGCATGAATTCACAGAGGAGGGAGTAGATGAAAAAAAGAAGATAAAATAAAAAGTAGTTGGATTAGCAGAAAAAAAAATATATGGAAATCTCTCTTTAAAAGATGAGGCATTAATTTTCTTAATGTGACAAGGCCCAGAAGAATCTTGAAGACAGGTGATCTCCCAGAGACAGGAGCCTGAGAAGGCAAGCAGAGATTTCCTTGAAGAAGCTGCAGGAGCTATATGAACTTTGGGAACAAGGAAACATGCACTCCTTGTTTTCCAGGATCACCACCTTCACTGAAATAAATTAAGTCCTGAGCCCTGTTAGTTGCTGGGAGCCCACAGTATTGCAGCAGGACCACATAGCTAAGTGCTGGCTGGATCTGCTGTGCTCTCAACAGCTTTCATCCAGCTCTTAAAAGGATGCCTCAGGAAAGGAAACCTAGGAAGATTTATTGGGCTTTTTTTTCAATTTGTCTGAAGCAGACATAGACAAAGGTGAGGTGTTGTCACAATCAATAACCTAACCTTGTGATTGTATTTAACTAGCAATGACACTGCTGGAGGAGCCAACCAGGGACTGGCTCCAGGCACAGCTGCTGGAGGCTCAGGAAGGGAAGAAGTCAGAGCCCTGCAGCTCTGCCTGACCTTCATGCCTTCTCCCAGTCTGCCTGGGCCCAGGTCAGCCCTATCAATCCACACAATTTCTCCTTCTTCCCAGCTCTTTTCCCTCCTCCTGTCCCAGCCCTTCCTCTCTTATTCACCCTATCTGCTGAATGCTAGCCCAGTGGTTGCAAACACCAGCCAGGGCCATTCTCCCTGCCTTCTCCCCGCTGCCAACAAAATCAAACCAAATGGGAGGAGGTTTTTTAAAGATTGGATTATTCCATTGGGTGGTCCAGTACAAAGGCAGAGAGGAAGGAGCTGTATGTTGGAAGGGATCTATATGGGAGCAGCTGATGGTAGTGGGATGGGGATGCATAGGGACACAAGGTGACTCCTGTTCCACTGCTACCTCCTGCAGCACCACTTGTGCTCTACCATCAGCAAACTAGAGAAAGCACCATCAGGTTGTGCTGGATGCAGGCAGAGGTGGCAACATTATGTTCCTATAGGGAACCCAATCACTGAGCCTCAAGTTTGTGGTTTGAAATATTCAGTAAAGTGCTGTTCCACTCTGATAACACATCCATTAATATGAGCTGCTGACAGCTGTTGCAAAGAAAAAGTGATTCAGGGCAATAATTTTCTTCTGCTGCTTCTGCACAAGGATAGATTGCAGAAAGGGTGTCACAGTTCTCTGGTGCTTGGGAGGATTTGTCACTTGCTGCTGCTGGAGCTTCTGCACCTTCAGCCCAACGGTGGAGGCTTCACAGAAGAAAGCCTGAATCCTATTATCAGGAAAATGTCTCCACTTATAAAGGTCAGTACAGTCAGTGCCTAACCATGCTGGCCACACAGCTGCTCAATAGTGCTGCATTTGCTTGAGATGTTCCCAGGAGTTTCTGCTGCCAGATATTTTGTGAGTGAAGCAGAGCCTGAGCTGTGCCACTCAGGCAGACCAAATACTGCATGGGCTGGAAGCTGAGCAGCTCTCAGATCTGCAAGCCCTGGGCAAAAGAAATATGCTCCCTCCAGATGCAACACAGGGCTTGCTGCAAATCCACTCAGTGACATCAGTGTCATCTCTGGCTGCAAGAAGGAGGATGGCAGAGAGAATGCATGCACACTGAGAATGTAAATATTTTCTCCACACACATACTCACATAGTCACAGAGTATACAATAAATACTCATGCAACCTATCATCTGCTGGGCACCAGATCATTGACATAATTATTGATGCATCAGGTTTTTCAAAAGATACAACAGGGAGTGTACTTCATTTGGTAATAAGAGCACACCTAAGTGGTCCTGGCTTTTTAGGCTAGGCGTCAGATCACTGCCACCCACATGTGTTGCTGTTTTATCTGACATCAGTATGTTGGCAGTAACAGAAAGGAAACTGAAGGTAGATATTTGTTTATTAAAATGAAGGAACTCCACTGAATGCTGCAAGATGCTGCTGACAAGCAGGATTGCTCTACCCCAGTTCTTGGATTATGTCACCCACTGAACTTTCTAATAACGCTGTTAGAGCTCTTATCGTAGCGCTCACTCATGCGTGTGCCTAACCATAGGACTCTTCCATTCTAAGCAAAGTCAACAGATGTGTTGGACCTCCCAAAAGGAGACAACAGCAACAGAAATGATTTTGCAGAGCTCCATGTTAATTTGGAAGGTTGTTGTCATCAGAACAATGGGTTAAAATATTAAACTTGTCATTGCACTTTTGAAAAGTTCAACTAATGCTATTACCTCTGAGTCAGCCCTTCACAGAACGCTGATGATCTGTACCCCATCAATATGCCCAGCTTACCAAAAACAAGTAAAATGCCTTTGAGCTAAATATTTTGGCTGGAGAATATGCCAGGAGGTACTTTCCAAAATTTCCCAAAAAAGGAAACTTCAGCAGAAAACATAAAAGTATTGTGTAACTTTCCACAAGTGTAACTCATCCAGATATTAAAATACCTCTTGACAGAATTCCTTGCAAAAAAAGCTGTGACTATAGCTGAGCTGAAATACTGCCAAGTAGCCAAACCTGTCTGCAAGTTCGAAACTGAACAATATTCAGAATATTCATTGCACCATGAGGTTGGGACTGGGATACCAGGAGATTCTCCATTCAAGCCACTCTTGTTCATGGATGCTGTGGAGGTGCACTGCTTTATTCCTGGTCCAGGAGGAACTGCACAGACATCTGCATCTCAGAGCAGGAATAGGCAGGACCCAGCCTCTTGCTCCTGGGAGCTTGTGTATGGAAAAGAAACTCTTGGACTATGCAGACACAGGGCTGGGTTTGAAAATGAACACTGTGGGCAAAAAAAAAAAGTGGGATGAATTCTGCCTCTACTCAAGCCACCAGTGGAAAAGATTTTAGAACTTCACAACCTGCAGAAATGTGACTGTCTTCCAGAAGGGGCAGGACAACAAGGAACAAAAAACATTTCAGAGAAAATTGCTTTCTATTAGCTCATAATTACATAATGCAGAATTAACTCATGGAAGCCAACAGCTTAATTGGATTTCCAACTGCAGAAGAAATCAGTGTTGTGAATTAGAACCTTCCCCAGCTCTACTGAATCTAGTGTCTCCCCAAGTGCAGGGGCACTGTTGTAGGTATGCACAACCCCATGTTTCAGCACAGCATTTCCAGAGCTGCTGAACAGATGCTGCCTTTGGTGGGGCTGAGGCATGTTTTACACTCATGGACAAGGAGCATCTGCTCCATCAGAGTGATCTGTCAGAACAATTAGCACCGCCCACTAGGTTATCTCCTCCAGCCTTAATTACTCTGCCCTTGGCACCAACACCATTTATGCCATGTTTTTTTTTTCCCAAGAAGACCATTTGCACCTTTGATATATTTGTTTCATTCTGAAGAAATCCTAATGTTTTTCTTTCATGCTTCATTTTGCTCCTGTATGCAGGGGGACTCCTGCTGTTGTTCTATAAATATCCCATCCTTGAGTCTCTGCAGAAGCAAGCATGGCTGAGAGCATAAAAGGTGAAGTCAAGCTCAAGAGGCCTTTACTAGTGCTAAAAACAGCTGCTGCTGCTGATGCTGCAAATGATTTATACCTCATCTGGAGAACAATAGCACAGAGCCCAGAACTGGTGCCTCCTGTGATTTATTTGGCTGTGCTTGAGCTTGGCGACATACTATATAATATTTTTTTGCATGGAAATGTCACTCTGAAAGAGTTTAAATTTCTTTCACCATGGATGGTAATGAGAATCCCTTGCAAAATACATTTGCATTCATTTTCTAAAACAACAAATGTGTAACTTCCTTCCAGCTCAGGCACTCTGAGTAAGCTTTGCTGGATCCTTCTGAAAATTTAGCAACCAGAAATTCTCTGGCATGGAGCAGAAAGTAACACCCAGTGTCAGTTGGCTCAAGTGTGGGATTATTTGCACCAGCAAAACAGACTCCGAATACATGGTTGCAAGCTACAAGCACCCACAGTCCTGGTCCCACAGATATGAGGCTCTATGGCCAGTGCTGCTTGCAGCCTCACAGAAGCCCAGCATGAAGAAAGGGCTCCCAGTTACTGGTATGGCTTGCCAAACACAGAAAGCAAATGAAGTGTTTCAGCAGTCCAGGATCAGAGTCAGAAAGCTAGCCTGCCACCAACAGTAGGGCACAAACCTGCTAGGCACAGCACTGCAACTCTCTTGCTGTCTTCTCTGCACTGCTTCTGCAGCACGCACCCAGGGTTATCGCTGCAGTGACCTTCACACAAGGCCACGTACAAATTCCTTTTCCTTCTTCCCTCACAGGCTTTGAGGGCAGAGTATCTCTTGAGTGGCCTTGGAGATTTCCACAGCATCAGTCATGGCAACACGGTCTGAAAAGCTCCTTGCTTCTGCACACAGTTCCACCTTCAGAGTGGTTCATTTTGGATATTACCAAATACTTTAAAGCCTCAGCTGTGGACATAAGCAGGATCTGCCTATAGGAGTGCAATAATATTGATTTAATATTTCCCCAGGTGAGGGGATACTAGGGCATCTGAAAGTGGCTTCTTTTGGAGCTACAGCCATTCATTTAGGCAAGATGCCTGGATGTTTGCATTTCCCCAGAGTTGTGCTTTTTCTGCCTAGCTGCCTTAGCTGGGGAGGAGTTACTTGCAGCAGCCTCAGACGCTCTGCCACACACAACAAACATCAGGAGGAAAAAGCACAGGAGTTTTCTGTCCATCATTCATTGAACGTGTTGCAGAACCAACAGCTTCTGGAAGCATCAGATTTGTTGTGGAGGTGCTGAACAGTTCCATATGTGCATGTGATGGATCAGTACTTTTCAAGTGTGGGAGACAGTGTCAAAGGCTTTGCTGAAGTCTAGGTAGACTATGTCTGCAGGGCATGAAGAGAAGGACCCAGAGGTTCCTGATGGATGAAAAACTTAACATGAGCCAGCAGTGTGCTCTTGTAGCTCAGAAAGGAAATGGTATCCTGAGCTCCATCAGAAGAGAGGTAGCTAGCAGGGACAGGGAGGTGACTGACCCTCTCTGCTCTTGTGAGGCCCCATCTGGAGTACTTGGTCCAGATCTGGAGCCCCCAGTACAA
>NW_024885044.1:46742-62595 GCF_019232065.1 Centrocercus urophasianus
ATGATCCTTGAGGTCCCTTCCAACCCGGGCTGTTCTGTGATTTTGCAATATGATTCAGCTCTTGCTGAGCAGCGTACACTGAGGCAAGGACTTCCCAGCTTCTCATGCTGCTGTGCTGTGGGGGGCTGGTGGGGCACATGGAGCTGGGGCCACATAGCTAGGATAGGTCATTCCAACTTTCCAAAATGATGTCCCACATATTATGGGGTCCCTCTGAACAAAAACAGGATGTGGGAACTGCCCCCGCTCACGGACTAGCTGGGCACTGGTCAGCAGATGGCGAGCAATTGCGATGCCAGGGCCCACGGCTGAAGGACAAGGAGCCCAGCAAGATGGCGACTGAGGGCCGAGGCGCCACACGGTCGTGGCAGCACAGAGCCGAGTTCAACTCCAGCCCCGCGAGACACGGGGACACCGAGGCACTCCACACGCAACTGACCTCATCGTACAGCTCAGGGCTGCAACATCACAGCGTCGCTACGCAACGGACAGCCGACGTCAATGTAGCCCCACCCTCACTATCACGTGATACTCCCCCCCCCCCAGATGGGCAGCTGCCCCATACGCACGCGCACACTTTATCTCCACCCATCACTTCTTTTCCTACCATAGAGTTCGGAGGGATGCTGGCTAGTCAGTGTATCGGCGAGAACCCCGGAAGCGGCTGCGTTTGGGGCGGCTCCTCGCGCGGGTGGCATAAGGCGGCGGGCGGCAAGATGGCGGAGTGAGTGACGCGGCGGCCGGGCAGGGGGGACGGGTCTCCCGGGCTGGGGCCTGCAGTGGGGTCCTGCGGGGCGCTGAGGGAACGTACTGCCCGCGGAAGGGGCTGGCTCTGAGGGGCACTGGGGCACGTGCGTTCCAGAGCCTCGGTGGTGGCGCTGCGCTGCGTAATCACTTACTGTGTCGTCCTGACAGGTTTGCCAACGCAACCCGTGAGGTCATCAATGCCACCCTCCGCACCACTCTGGCTGCTACCACCAAGCTGGTGATGCCTACACCTGCCAAACCCATTCTTCCCGTTCAGACTGGAGTCCAGGCACAGCAAGAGGAGCAATCCAGTGGCATGACCATTTTTTTTAGTCTTCTTGTATTAGGTGAATGATGAGTGATTTTTTAATCACTCTTAAGCATGCTTACAAAGGAGGATATAGGCTGACTTTAAAAATCATGCTGTTCTGTTCCTACTCTGCTTTTCTGTCAGTGAAATGGAGCATTGCTGAAGCAGAGGGATTTAGAAAAGTTGGGTGTATATATACCTTTGACTAACTGACCTACCCAAACCCATAGGAAACAGGACCATTGTAGACCTTTTCATGTTGATCTCAAAGTGCAAACAAGATGTTTAATTGGCTTCATGTTCCTAATCAAGTACGTGGTGTGTGTTCGTCTATGGGAGTGATGCTGTCAGAATGCTTCATGACACTTGGATCTGTTTTTGAGGAGAGATTTCAACTTTGATTATTTCTAGATTGTGCTCAGATACTTTGTTACATAAAGTAATATCATACTGTGGGATTTACATGCGCATGTGCTAAAGGTCAGCATCTATTTCTTCTGTCTCCTAGGATTCTAACATTTTTACAAGTGTGTGGTTACCTGCAGATTGCTGTAATTATGTTAACATTTGTATACATCCTATCTATATATATATGCACACACACGGGCATTCTGAACGTCAGATGCACACCCAACTTTTCTGTAAGCCTAGGCTGTCATCTTTCATTTTCTTAGTAGAATATAGCTGTCCTACAGTCTGCTTAGAGCAGTGTTGTAGTCAAAACTGTAACAATAATGGAACTTTCACAGACAATTAGGGCTCTGTTTTGTTTTGTGCATATATATACTTGGTTTCTCCTAGGTAAAGCTATGCTAAGAGAGCCCTTTTTTTTGACAGACAGGTCATTTAGTCTTTGAAGTGATCACTCTTTCCTGTAGCAAGTGGAAAATAAAAAACAGCTGTGGAGTTGATAGCAATGCAAAAACTTCTTCAAATCATTTTTCAGAATAAAAGGATACTTACTTTTTTTTCCTCCTACAAATTACTGTTATTTACTGCAGCAAAAATGGAAAGCATCTACCTATTTCTAAAGTGTGTGTTTGTCTTCAGAGAGGGTTAATGTTTTCCCCATGGTCAATGGCATATGAATTTGAATAAAAACAAAAGAAATACCAAAGCAAAATGAGGCAGATCCAAAAGCTTGCAAGGTTAAAATAAATTTTCTGAATACGTGCACCTTGTAGGTTTTAAAAGGGTCATTCATGATAAAATTTTATTCCTAGGACTTAAGAACAGAGCTGTGATTATTTATTTATTTATTTATTTATTTCTTCTGTGTTCCAGCCTGTTTATGCCCATGTGATAGCTTAATGAATCCTGAAAGCATCATCCTCGGGATACATTAATTACCCGAACAAAATAGAAAACTGTGTGAAAGCTTATTGTTCATAGTTTTTTCCCATTCATAATCTCTCATCTAAGACTGTAGGAAGGATGAAAATGAATGTGTTTACAATACTGTTACCTCTGGTGTCATGAACTATCAGAAAGCTTTTAAAATTTTCTGAAGTGAAGTAGACTCAGAAGCAGATCTATTCGAAGCTGTATAGTGATAGTAATAAATAATAATACAATACCAGTGCAAACAGTAATAGTTTATATCTCAGGCCGCTGCTGAAATATTTGTTAATGAATAGAATGAAATACGCATATTGCAGATGTGCAGACCAGGTGGAATTTCTTTGTCAGACTTTGTTGAACTTGATTAGAACGGGAGAAGAATTGTGGTAGTTTCA
The DNA here is from genome assembly GCF_019232065.1 of Centrocercus urophasianus. Classification (NCBI taxonomy): domain Eukaryota; kingdom Metazoa; phylum Chordata; class Aves; order Galliformes; family Phasianidae; genus Centrocercus; species Centrocercus urophasianus. Next base: position 49,536 of record NW_024885044.1, read on the forward strand.
ACGTGTGGGAGACTATTTCCAATGGATAAAATACATTACCATAGTACAGAACTGAATATTGAATAAGTAGCTGTCTCATCAGATTAAAATATTCAGTTTTTAACTTCAAGCCAATGTTTTTTATCTATTTTATATTCTGGCCCTTTACCTATACTGCTGTAACTTTTAGCAGTGCCCACTGGTAAATATCTCTGCTGTTTTGGATAAGAACTTGAATGATCTCTGTACTGACATAGCCTTACTATTCATGAGCAATAGAGAATATAGAACAAGATTTATTTGTCCAAAACATCAAGAAGCAGCCACAAAACTGTTGAAGAATTGGAACTGGAATCCAGAGGGGATAGAACATATTTGCTTTGGAAGACTTCCCCACTTGGCTGAACAATGCCCTGGATAAATTCCTTGATTTTTAAATTAGCACTGTTTTGATGAGGTTGGACTAGATCTCCTTGAGATATCCCTTCTGGTGTAATTTTTTCTAATATTTTGATTAATCATTTGGATAAAGTCCATCTCCTTAAAGAGAGTCAGATGTGGAAGTGTGTAGCTTTGAAATTTTGATCAGGGTTATTGTAGTGGAAATGCTGAGACACGGCCTGAAGCAGTGATGGAGCACCTGGTGGGAAGGCAGGGCCAGCCCAGAGGAGCTCAGCTGCATGCAATGTACTGAGTGATGGAAGGGCTGGAGCCAGGATCCACCCCTTGCCAGGCCTCATTTGACAGTGGAGGTGAGGGTATCTCTTGCTAGAAATCCTTGCCTGCCTGAGGCCTTCCAAAGGTAAGTAGTGCATTTCCTTATTTCTGTATCTGTGGCTGTTGCATTTGGGCTCGTTCTTATTTGCTGTAGCCAAAGGCTTTGTCACTCTACTATTATCGTGGTACTTTTCGTCTCATTATAGTATTACAGTTATGTGTATGTGTGCATGTATTTTTTTACTCCAAAAATAAAGAGATGTTTAAAAAAGAGGTAGATATTAAAATTGTGTTCTGTATTACTGTTATTTTTTTCACATCTATTTTCAGAGGAAACTTTCTTGTAAGTTTTCAGAAGGTAGTAATACTAGTATTTCATAAAAAGTATTATTAAAATTTTAGGAAATAAAATTATCTTTGTTATTTTCTGTCATTTGTAGATTAATTTAAGTGCTCTGGAGAGAATTAGGAACCTAAGATTTGTTTTTTTCCATCAGTGGATTCCTAATGAATCACTGGAAAAAAATTTATGGATTTTTGAAATTCTATTTAAAAGTCTATTTTATTTTCTGCTATAAGTTCTCAATTTTTTTTGCTTTTTTTTTTTATTCTCTTTCACAGCTATCTGCATCATATTGGTGCATTTACTGATAAAATACCGCCTTCATTTTTTACCAGAAAGCGTAGCTGTTGTTTCCTTAGGTGAGTAACTGTGACGTTTTTGCATTGGCTTTGTGTTAATTCAGGGGCAGTCAGTATTATGTAATTGAATAATGCGCAACTGTGTGTCAGTTATTACTAGAAAAGTGGCCAAGTGAGTGCAGTGAAGAAGACAACTAATTTAAGGAATAAATTGTTGTTTTGTGTTGTTTATACTTTTAAAATCTTGTTGACTGAGTTAATGGGAACATTAATATGTTTTGTGATTATTTAAGAATAGTATCTTGTTCTTTCTTAGGTATCCTTATGGGAGCTTTTATAAAAATCATAGAAGCTCAGAAGCTGGCCAACTGGAAGGTATATTTGAAGCAGTTAATTTTTAATTGCAGAACAGTCCTTAATGTTTAATATAAGACTGTTAGTAATATTAGTTTATTTTGATGTTGCTTCTGAAATTTAGTATTTTATGCTCTACTTGGAGTTTTTAAAATAATAATACAACTGAATGTTTGATGTCTTGATCTTGCTATTTATTTTCTATGCATTATTTTCTTCCTCCAAAATAATGCTTTTAATGGTACCAAATCTATTCCTGTTAGACTGTAAAAAAGGGTACTGCACATCTTGTATTATGGAACTAGTGATAGTAGAAAAAAAATCTGCAGTTCGGTTATATATACTTATTTACTAGATGTAAAGACCCTAAAGATGAAAATAACTACTTTTGGAGAATTTGGCTGGATAAAGCCTGAGGTACCCCAAGTTGATTTGAGTTGGCCCTGCTCGAAGTAGGGGTTGGATTATAGACCTCCAGAGGTCACTTCCAACCTGAACTGATGTGTGATGCTATGAGGTCTTCCCTGCCTCTGTGTGGAGCTACAGAGGCTTCCCCAGGTAGCCAGGATCCTGGCAGAAACCTCTCCACGAGACAGTCTATAGCAAAACGAGTTTTGCCACCTGTGGTTTATCCACATCATCAATGAACATTCATTTAAGCAATCCAACGATTCAGGAAGCACATTGTGATATTTCATTTCTACATGTTTACTCACTACAAACAATGGCTGGTGCAGTAGTTAATGTGTTTTAATTCCTAATTTGTGTCAGCTAGATTTGGCTTAAAATGGAAAAGCAGTTAAACATCCAGAAATGCAGCATTTTAAAATAACTTTGTTTTGGTTAAATAGCATAATTTGAAGGAGGTCATATACATAGGAAGGAAAAAGGAAGCTCAAGGTGTGATCTCCTTCGAGCGCTGTTTCTACAAGCACAGGAATGTTGATCGTAGCAAGTGATTACCTAGTTATTTCTGGTCAGCAGTGATCTGATCTGTAGAAGCAATGGATATGCTGCGGCTAGTTACTTGTTTCATCAGCTAAGGTAACAGGTCACAGGTGACATTACTGTTAGCTTATTTAAATTACTTTCACTGTATTAAAGCTGTATTAACCAACCAGCAATTATCACCTTTTATATGATTTTATTATATTTTTTATTTATTATATTTTATTATGATTTTATAATCATTTTATTATGATTATTTTTAAATTTTAACGGAATTATTGATATGATTTGGTATATTATTTTGATATTATTTGATACACAAGGAACCATAGCAATAGTACCCCTAAACTACAGGCATAAATCACATTTGTCAAGAAAAATCAAGCCTCTGACTACTAGCAGTGGTATATATCTTGAACCTGTTCACGTGTATGTGTACTAGATGATCTGATTTGTTCTTGTCTATTGATTCACTTTCTAACGAAACTGTACTTATAAGTGATTTTATCAATTTAGTAGTCAAGTGGTCACTGTTCCTTGACAGTCCTTAATGTGTTCAGAAGGTGAGGTAAAATGGCAATACTTTTTGAAAGTGCTGAAAAAGCATATCTCCTTTGTCAGTAGTAGTCAGTTTTATGCACAGCTTATTTGAAAAAGTTAAAATAAGCAATACCTGGATTTCTATCACTGGATAAAAGTAATTAAATAAGTAGCCCTGGAATAGTTTACTATTATGCAGTCTTTTATTTTTGTGGTAATAAATGAGAAAGGTTAATGCAACTTTCATTTTCCATCAGTTTTGGTGTTTTTTTTTTTTGTTTTTTTTTTTTTTCCAAATAGTATCATATTTGTGAAGGTTCAATATTATTTTAATAATCACGATATCCTTCAAATTATGCTTCACTTTTGTTTTGCAGGAGGAAGAAATGTTTCGTCCAAATATGTTTTTTCTGCTTTTGCTTCCACCTATTATATTTGAGTCTGGATATTCATTGCACAAGGTAAGCCTTTGCCAGACACTCACATGCTGAGGTCTTGTTTGGAACAAGTGAAATCTAGAATAATTGCACTAAATTCTACCATATTTATTATCAGGAAACTGAGAATGTGAAATTTAAGCTTCTTCAATCCAGAATGCAGAGAATGTTAAATGAATGTTGGCAAGGTGACAGGTATTGGACAGAAGTTGTTCTCCTTGGTTGAAGAGGTTCCTTACCTCACTGGGCTGTGTAAGGGCTGATGTGAAGAAGGAACACTGGGAAGGAATGGAATCAGAAGTGAGGAAGGTGGGGTTGCTGGGGTTATGTAAAGAAGGGGAAAAGTGAGAATGCTTTCGCTCTGCCTGTGAGACTGTGTTTCCACAAACACTTCTCATGGTGCTAGTTCTGGCAAGAACAGCTCTCGCCTGTCCTGTGTGCTGGCTTTCTACTTAAACTGTACTGCAGAAGAGGGAGAAAGCTGTGGGTGATAGTAATGATGTGAATTGCTACTGTCACTGAAGATGTTTCTCATTCAAAATTGGAGACTAATAAGTGGACTAGCTATGGGGTTGTTTAAAAGCCTTTTTTCACATGCCCTTTCTACAAAAGAGGGATTAGTTTTCAACTCTATCAAGTGAGCAGTGTGTGTAAGTGCTTGTGAATATTCAACTGGTCATCTAGGATTTGGTTTGTTGTTCCATTACCACACTGAGGTGGTGTCTGGGATGACAGAGGTTGTCCCTGAGAGAGCAGATAGTGTGTATATATGGCCTGTCCTGGGATAGCTGGAACTGAACTAGTGAAGTTTTCATCTCTGAAACCCAGCTGTTAATCAGAATCTAAGATTCTAATTTACACACAAACAGGAAACATGACTTTTGCCTCAGTTCATTTTCAGTAATTTATTTACTGTTACTGTGTTCCAGGGCAATTTTTTTCAGAACATAGGCTCCATCACACTATTTTCTGTATTTGGCACAGCAATATCAGCTTTCATAGTAGGTGGAGGAATTTATTTCCTGGGCCAGGTAAGAATAACTACCGTGAAGCACTTGCATTAATCCAACCTGCTTATTGAAAGTCCATTTTTCATGAACAGGCAAACACAGTGAAAGTAAATTCTTGGATCATGAAGTCTGTTTCTCTGCTGTCATGCTAACAAAGAGGCAGTGTTATCAAACAGTCAGAATGTCAGGTTGGAAAAGACCTTTTAAGATCGAGTCCAACCATGACCTAACCATATTACCCTAACTCTAACAACCCTTCTCTAAATCATAGAATCCCCAAGGTTGGAAAAGACCCACAAGATCATCCAGTCCAACCACCCACCTTCACCAATAGTTCTCACTAAACCGTGTCCCTCAACACAATGTCCAGAAGTTCCTTGGACACCTCCAGAGTCGGTGACACCTCCCTGGGCAGCCCGTTGCAGTGCGCTATATAATTCCTTATGTTTTTCATGTTAGAAGTAATTAAGACTTGAACTGAGTTTTACTTTCTCTTAATTACTTGATCTTCCCATTAGATGGCTGTACCAGATCCTGCCTTCTTTAATAGCCATCTTCTAATTTCCACTATTAAGCTTATTTTTTTCTTTTGTTGACAGCTTTCTTTAACTTCTCTGCTTTGTTGTTTCCCCTTTCATTAGCTACCGGCATAGGTAATGACGTATTCTCTGAGACTTCATTAGTTATTCCAAGTAGTCCTTGATTTATCTTTATCTCTCACATTTCCATTCCTGTGAATGCCCTAGTTACTTTACTTATTTGTATCTGTTCAGTTTCATCTGGCCTTTCCTGATTTTGAATGACCAGAATTGTAACAGGGTAGTGTTAGGTAACATAATTATAATTTATGATTAGTATTTGTGATGTGATTAGTTTTTTTTTTTTTTAAGAGATTAGTTTAAGATTTGCTTAATACTTTAATTTGTAAAAATAGCAGCGTATGGGAACTGCTGAATCATGGCCTGAACCTCTGATAGATCACCTGAGGTGAGCACTGAGTCAGCCCTGGGAGCACAGCTGAAGGCAAAGCAGCTGTGCTGCTGGAAGGGGTGGAGCCTGGCTGCACTCCTCCTAGACCTATTGAAGAGCTGCTGCCAGTGGGGAAGGATCTCTTCTGGAGATCCCTCCTCTGGAGTTTTGCAGCGAGCCCAGGATGCGGATAAGCATTCTATCTATTCTCTTTGTTATTATAATCTGCTTTGCCAAACTCTTGTTTATTTCAATAATTATAACATCTTTGTATTCATTGCCTATACAAGCAGCAAAACACAGTTGACTGTGATTTTTTTTTTTTTTTTTTTTTTTTTTTTTTTGTATTTTGCCTATTCTTTCAGGCTGATGTAATTTATAAACTCAACATGACAGACAGGTAAGCTCTTGGAGAAATGGTGCAGTATGTGAAGTTAAGCACTCAAAAAGATAATGCTGGAAAATGTACTCTAGGGAAAATGTACAGCAGTTGGCCAGCTCTTCCAGTTTCAGTTTGGATTGCTTATATTCAATATTGTGTATTACACCAACAAATAGATCAGATGCCTCTAAACTATTCTGACACTCTCATTTCCGAATAGTATCCTTATGCTTATTTATTATCCTATTTTCCAAATAGGAAATGTACTGCTTTTTAATCAACCTTTAAAGTGAAAATATGTGAACTTTGATTAGTTGGCATGATTAATAGTATGTGAAAAAGGAACTTCCTTGGCTGAACGAAGTTGGCAAAAAAATCTATGTGGGTTCATACCTCCCTACAGTTAATTAGAGTTCATTTCTGTATTAATTACTTATTTCGTTCCTGTATTCATTGTTAAGCCAAGTAAAAGAGGTTTTGGTTAAAATCTATAATTAAGTCAAATAGCAGGTAGGAAATGAGACAAGTAAAACATGCACAAACAACAGAAACCTTGGTTATTGGTACCAGTTTTTGGGGTTTTTTTGTGCAGCTAAGCAGTCCCATTGCCTCTGCACAGTCTATCTGGTAGTTGTTGTATTTAGATGCTGCCTTTTAATACTCCTATGCTGAGTAACACTATGCATATGTGATATATGGATTATGTAGTGTCTTGTTTTTTCAAACTTAGTTGTAGTAAGGCATTGGCACTTGTTGAGAGCACGGAGATATATATGTCTCAAACTTCCATCTGGACAACAACTTCCCCCTTTGAAAAAGAAAGTCATCTCTTTTTGTCACTTCAAAAAACTGGGAAGAAAGCATGACTTTTTATTATGTGTAAACACTGAGATGTATTTGTTACTAACTGTTACTGTAATCTTATTAGATACATCTTTTTCGTCAGCTTTTCTTTTTTGTTGTTTTATGTTCTCCCAGTTTTGCATTCGGCTCTTTAATATCTGCAGTCGATCCTGTGGCTACTATTGCCATTTTCAATGCCCTCAATGTGGATCCCGTACTTAACATGCTGGTTTTTGGAGAAAGCATTCTCAATGATGCAGTCTCTATTGTCTTGACCAAGTAAGTGCATTTTCAAATGTGTTGCAGGTGTATGGAAACAGCAGCCACTTTTTTTTCTCTTAATTGGGTATTGAAATATATGGGAATTCTTCCATCTGCTTTTGGAACTAAACAATGTGTTTTTGGTATAATGCTGTTTTTTTTTTTTTGTTTTTTTTTTAATTGCTAGAAGAGATCTGTGATACAGACTGCGTAGGCAGAAGAAAACAAATGGCTGTCCTTTTGCAACTCCTTCAGTGCCTCATCAAATTGACCCAGATAACTGTTTTTAACTGCAAGTTTATCAGCTATCTTTCCATCTTCGTATCTTGGCAACAGAAAGCCAACGTGGGTCCTTTCAGGCTTGCACAGAAAATATTTGTCTTGCCAAATTTTCAGCTGTATCTCCTTTATCATTGGCTTCTCAGATTTCAATCTGTAGGCTTACGTTAACATCCATGCAGTAGGAACTTAGTTTTATATGTTTTGGACCTCTCAGAGGGAACTATTTGTCCTTTACCCATGGTGGTTACACTCAGAGTTGTGGTCAACAGCTCAGTGTAGAGACTGGTGATGAGTGGCGTTCCTCAGGGACTGATGCTATTTAACATCTTTGTAGTTCATATGGACAGTGGGATCAAGTGCACCCTCAGCAAGTTTGCAGATGATGGCAAACTGAGCAGTGTGGTTGACATGCTGGAGGGAAAGGATGCCATCCAGAGGGTCCTGGATGGGCTTGAGAGGTGGGCACATGCTAACCTCATGAAGTTCTACAAGGCCAAGTGCAAGGTCACACACCAGGGTTGGGGCAATCCCAAGCACAAATACAGGCTGGGTGGAGAATGGCTTGAGAGCAGCCCTGAAGGGAGGGATTTTGGTGTGTCAGCTGATGAAAGACTCAACACGAGCCAGCAATATGCGATTGCAACCCCAAAAGCCAACCGTATCCTGAGTTGCATGAAGAGAAGCATGACCAGCAGGTCAAGGGAGATGATTCTGTCCTTCAACTCTGCTCTTGTGAGATCCCATCTTGAGTACTGCATCCAGTTGTGGAGCTCCCAACACGAGAAGGACATAGAGCTTTTGAAGAGGGTCCAGAGGAGGGTCACAAAGATGATCACAGGGCTGGAAAGGACAGGCTGAGAGAGTTGGGGATCTTCAGCCTGGAGAAGAGAAGGCTTTGGGGGGACCTTATAGCAGTCTTACGGTGTCTGAAGGGACTGAGGAGAGCTCAGGACAGACTTTTTATAAGGGCAGGAAGTGACAGGAGGAGGGGGAGTGTTTTTTCAATGAACTAATAGCTTTAAATATGGCCATGGTCTCTTTATGGAAGACTAAGAGCAATCAAATAGAACCGCATCTTTTTATTGATGATTTTATGAAAGTCTATGAAATATATTCCTGAAATTCAAAGACTTGTCATATCTTTCCTCTTAAGTGGTTCTTTGTTTTCCTCCCGTGACCTTCTTGATGCTTATTCACACCTAAGTATTAGATGCGAGTTGTCCCTGTTCATTTATTCTTCTCTGAGGATCACATGATCTGTCTTTTTTCATACCCAAAGTTTCTGCCATGGCAAAATGTGCTTTCAGAGTTTGAAAACTGTTTTGTGATACTGGGCATTGTCACGGCTTGTTTACACCAATCTGAAAATTCTTTAGGAGAGCAACTTTGGATTTTCAGAAGTAGCTTTCCCTTTGAGGATTACAGTAAGACTTGATGTAACATCTTTTGACATTCCTTTTGCTAAATGTGTATCACAGTAAAAGCCTTTTAAGAGTGGTAGCAACAAAGAAATAAAGCCTTTTTTACTACTGCCAAAAGCTGTTTGGCTTTTTTTGAGTCAAGGCTTACAATTTACAATTACTTCTTTTGTATTATTTTTTTTTTTTATTATATCCAGCACTGCAGAAGGTTTGACAAGAGAAAATATGTCAGATGTAAGTGGATGGCAAACTTTTCTACAGGCGCTGGGGTACTTTCTTAAGATGTTCTTTGGCTCTGCAGCACTTGGAACACTTACTGGCCTTATTTCTGCATTAATATCCTTTTTTAACACACACATAAATTGATGAACTCCAACATTCAAATAGTATTTCGTCTCCTGTGTTCTCCTGCGTTCCTTAGGGGTTACTTCTTAATAAAGACTGCTTTGTTGGTTGAGGATCTCTCATGCTTATTTTATTCTTACATTATTGAGCATGGGTATGCATTAAGAAGTTGCTTTAGGTTTTTATGAACATAATTAAGATCTGAAATGCTGTAGTTTATATTATATGCAGTGTGTGGAGTGTAATAAAAAACGGTCACAGTTTTGTAAATTCAAAGTGATTTAATTCGGTTTCAGTATTGAAACAAACATGGCTCCTCATTTACATATGTAAAACAGTTAGTTAAAAATAAAAATGTTCCTTTTCTCAATGTGTTTTGAGTCAGACCAGCTCACTTGTCCATATGTATTCAGTTAGCTGAAGATGAATACTGTTCTATTTGGTTTAATGTTGAGTTTTATTTTGCTCTTTCCACTTGCATCAACTGGTTGCTAAATAACCCAGGAGCTTCTCTGCTGAGATTAGGAGGGATGTTTATTTAAGTTGGGCACTCCTGTTGAGAGTTTGCTTTAATGATAACGCTGCATTCACTGTAGGTAATTTTCTGTTCTAGGCTCATGCAACAGCTATTCCTTAACAGTGTGTTGCAAATGACAGGACTTTGTAAATAACAAGAACAGAGTGTCTGATTAAATACAGATGTTTCTTTCAGTTCTCCACCCTGATTCCATGAAGTTTTAAACTACTTCTTATATCACAACAAAAGAGGATGACAGATGCTTAATATTTCTTTCACTGATACATAAATGATACCAAGAGAAAAGAAAAAGCAGCTCATCTGCCTTATTACAGGTTTTGTGCCTCAGAATATTAGATTTCCCACAGATGTGCAAAATTTCAATGTAGCGAAAGAAATCTCCTAATAGTTGCCAGCAAATAAACACAATTGAAGGTTGTTGCTGGTTCACAGGATGTTCCTCCTGTGAACATCCGTATCACAGGTGTGTTAGCCTCTGAATTTTAGCGCAGTCAAAAGGATGTTATGATTTAAAAAAACAAAAACAAAAACAAAAAAACTCCCTACTATTTTACTTTGCTGTTTCATACCTCTACTCTGTTTTTTGGAAAGCTTTTACTACTTAACGGTTCTCTGTGGCACATTTACAGTAGTTTTGAAGAAATTTCAAAGACTGAATGTGTAGAGAAAGATTCCTTCTGGATGTTTGGCATGCTGCGGTCAATACTGTATAGGTAGCATAGTAGCAGGACTTTTCTAAGTCTGTCCATTCTGATAGACTTCTACGAGCTGTAGTTCTATTAAAAAAAAAAAACTCCTTGTAAGAAATGGTTAATCTTTACATGCTTGAGTCATGGGGCCACTTGTTGGCTTTGTTAGCTATTTGGCAGATAAGTACATCAAGCACCCCACTGTTTTATAACGGAATAAATTTAAAAAAATACATAAACAAAAATTTTTGCTTACCTTTTCCTTAACACTTTCGTGTGCACGTGCTAAAGCACGTTGATTTAAGAAAGACGCCCTCTCTAGAGTTTGGGATGATGATTATCTTTGCTTACCTTCCTTATGGACTTGCAGAAGGTATCTCACTCTCAGGTGAGTAGCAAAGCAATTATTTGCAGATTTCTCTGATAAGTTTGAGTATTTGTTATTTGTGTCTAAGAGGGTCTCTATTTTGTTGTTGTTTGTTTTTAATGTTTTCTTATTTAACCTGTGCTCGTACTTTTGACCTTGCCTTACTTCAGGGAAATATTTTTTATGAAATGTTACAGATGCATAGGAAAGATAACTGAAGCTTTCATAAGTATTAGCTATTCAACATAAAACTAGTATTCTCTCCAGTTACCTCTGCCTACCACAGAAGACAGTTCTCAGCTGCGTGCTGTGGAGTTTGGCTGCGTTAGCAAACTTAAGTAATGTCCAACCTACTACCTGGTAGCTGTCTTTCTGCACATCTTTCTGTGCCGTTGGATAAGTCAGTTGAGACCAACCCATGAGTATTGCAGGTATTATCTCTGGACACTTAGCAGAAATTTGCTGAGGGCCAGGAGAGGTTTACAGGGGAATTTTTTTCAGTATTCTGTAGAATCAAGTATAGAGACAGTTCTGCTGCATACCCACCATCTCTGACCTCTGGTGACTTAAGTGTGGTGTTTGTGGGTTTTTTTTTTTTTTTTTTTTTTTTTTTTTTTTTTTAAAAAGGCAGTCAGCTTCTTGTCTCATTTCTCAAAGGAAGGTGGGAAGGGATGCAGTATTCAGTGTAACTTATATGTACCTGCTTGGTTCTTCTTTTTTTTTTTTTAACATACTGGTTTATTTTTAAGTTCATTAAAAGATATTTGCTCTACAACTTGGTGTATACAATGAGAACATAACAAGTTTGTGACGTTTTTTTGTAAATGATCTACAGATATGAAATCAGAGTTCCTAATTTTCTGGAAACGTGTGCATGCTGTTGTAAATATTTTAGAGTAACGTTCATCAGCGTACCTTCACTGATATCAGGGTATTTTTGTTTTGTTGATGTTGGCTTCTTTTTATTATGTATGAAGATGTGGCATGTAATCATGGTATTTACTCAACTGAGATATGTAATGCTAATGCAAACTTTCCATTCTGCCCACTTGCATCTAGAATGGTTTTGTGTGTATAGATCAAGAAATTATCTGAAATATGAGTATTAAAACATTTGTTGCTGTAAACACAGGTTTTTTTCCCTTGTGAAAAGATCATGCTGGAATACATCAGCACATGGCCTTCTCTACTTCTAATTTACGCTGCTTCTGAATTTGAAGAACAATAATGAAGTATTACAGAATTTGTGCTATTGCATTATATAACAAACACATGCACTGGTATACAGTGAAGAAGTAATAGCATTCTTAATCAGATGGTCTCGGGATAATAGAGGTTCTTTGTCATTTTATTTGTGAAGACAAGCTCTCTGATTTGCTCAGGCATCTTCAAGAATGAATTCTCAAGAAATAACAAATTCTGAAGGCCTTAGTTCACCTCTGTTTGAAACAAAGGATTACTCTCACTCTACTGCGGCTGGTCTAATCCTTCCAGTTTTGTTCATTTGGGCCACCCCTGGATGCGTAGCTCTAGCCAAATGGTCTTTTATATTTTCTGTGATTTGGGCTAACTGGGTATACTCCCAGATGTCATCTTGTCCTCTTGAAATCTGCATTGCAGTTGATTCCTTCTGGGTTATGTTGTTCATTTTTTTTTTTTTTTTTTAAATTGGTTTTGTGACAAGGAGTACTGTACTTGTTCTTGAAACATATTGCTATGCTTGCACAATCCTTACTACCATCTCAAACGATATCTTTCTCAGATGTAAGTCTATGCAGCAGACAATGGAGATGTTTAAAACTTCCTTTAAGATAAGTAGCTCCCTCTGAATAGTGAACAATTGGCAGCACCTGTGATGTGTCTTGGGCAGTTAGAGAAATAGCTTGAAATTCAGATTATTTCCATAAGTTAACCAGCACTGTGAAGCAAGGTAGATGGAAAAACTGCAACACAATCAAAGATGCAAGAATACAGTGAAGTCTGAGATGGCTCTTTTAGGCCTGTGGAACCAGTTGCAGTACATCTATCCAAACTATGCATGTCGTTAGGTCAACTCAACTGTATAATGGTAATTTTCCCCATAACTGATGGCTATTATTAATATCTGAAATAACCTGTGGTAGCTACTTTGTGTCCTGTCAGTTGAAAATGATGGACATTCTGCACAGTAGCATTCTTTAAAGGCCTTATGCATCAGGTTGTACCTTATAAAAGGACATTTATGCCCAGAATTCTCAAATCTCTATACCTTTTCTGGTTCTCATACTGATAACAAATTGCAAGTACACCTGCATTTGCTATTCCTCCTTAACCTGCATTTGCTATTCCTCCTTAAC